>NC_053491.1:117752297-118122297 GCF_905171775.1 Rana temporaria | reverse complement strand
CAGCTTGCCTTCTCACAGCACAGCTTTGCACATTCCTTCCTTTCCTTTGCCAATGTGGAGTGGGGGTGTGTGCGCCTTTCCTATAATCAGCTGTTTTAGCTGTATGCCCAGACTTCACACTCAGTGCTTTACAGGAAGAGAATATCTGTGACAGGATGTGTCTTTTGTAAAGGATATATAAAGCTGAAGACAATAGATATACATGTAAAAACGTATGTAGGGAGATTTGTTTCATCCCTGTGTATCATCTGAGGCTGTTCACTTCACTGGGTATATGTGAGGTTTTACATCCGCTTCAAGGTTTCTTGGCAACTTGAAGTTTCAGCTCCCTCCATAAATTTTCTAGAGGATTAAGGTCTGGAGACTGGCTAGGCTCATGACCTTAACGTGCCTCTTCTTGAACCACTACTTTGTGTCCTTGGCAGTATGTTTTGGGTCATTGTCATGTGGTAAGATCCATCCATGACCCGTCTTCAGTGATCTGGCTGAGGGAAGAAAGTTCTCATCCAAGATTTTACAATACATGGCCCCATCCATTGGCCCCCTCAATGCAGCAAAGTCAGTCTGTTAGCTAGATTCAGTAAGAGTTAGGCCGGCGTATCAGTAGATACGCCGACCTAACTCGGAATCTGCGCTGTCCTAAGTTTAAGTGTATTCTCAAACAGAGATACACTTAAACCTAAGATACGACGGCTTTTTTACTGTCAAAAAAAAAAAAAAAAAAAGATCTTAGGGTGCAATATTTAGGCTGGCAGCTAGGTGGCGCTTCCATTGCGTTTGGCGTAAAATATGTAAATCACTAGATACGCCTATTCACGAACGTACGTCCGCCCGTCGCAGTAAAGATACGCCGTTTACGTAAGGCATTTTCAGGCGTAAAGTTATTCCATCAAATAGCTGGACTAGTAAAGTTAAGTATGGCCGTCGTTCCTGCATCGAAATTTGAAAATTTTACGTCGTTTACGCAAGTCGTCCGTGAATAGGGCTGGACGTAATTTACGTCCACGTCGAAACCAATACATCCTTGCGGCGTACTTTGCTGCAATGCACACTGGGATATGTACACGGACGGTGCATGCGCCGTTCCTAAAAAACTTCAATCACGTCAGGTCAACCCATATTGACATAAAACACGCCCCCCCAATCCAATTTGAATTAGGCACGCTTACACCGGCCACATTTACGCTACGCCGCTGTAACTTGGCAGGCAAGTACTTTGTGAATACAGTACTTGCCTAGCTAACTTACGGCGGCGTAGTGTAAATACGCTACGCTGCCGCAAAGATGCGTGCCCCTAGCTGAATCCAGATATGTATCTTTAGCAGAGGAACCGCTCCAAAGCATAAGGTTTCCACCTCCGTGCTTGACTGTAGGAATGGTGTTCTTGGGGTCATAGTCAGCATGTTTCTTAGTCTAAACCAGTGCTTCTCAATTATTTTCTGCCCCCCCCCCCCCCCCAGGAAGAAGAAAACATTTTGCGCGCGACTGTAAATAGTATCATTTGTCTATAAAATTGTTACAAGTACACCTCTGCATAACACCGTATCCTTATTAACGTATAAGAGAATAAAAAAAGAAAGAAATGTGCATCAATTTACAACAAAGAATACGCCTCGCTACATACGCCTCGTCATATTTCCTTGTCTTAGCCTTCGGGAGACTTTCTGTTATCTCCTTCTCTCTCCGCCTGTCTTCTCATCCCTGTTAAAACAATTTCCATGATGTCACTTGAGGGTCTGCTACACTTCGTGTCTACAAAGAGTCACACGGGCGGGTTTGGCCAATCAGGATAGAGCATTATGTCTATCCAATCGGGTCTGTTCTCCTCGAAAGGGTCTCGTGGTCCTCCGCGTCGGGCTGCTACTGGGGCTGCGCTGGGACAATCTCAAGTGATCGCGCCGCGCTGCTCCCTCTCTCTGCAGTATGCAGTATTTTCCGAGGTCAAACGAGCCCCCCTTTACGGAGCCTCGCGGCCCCCCAGGGGGGCGCGCCCCACTATTTGAGAAGCACTGGTCTAAACACACAGAACTGCAACTTAATTTACAGCATTTGTTTTGTGTGTTTTTTCTGTATTTTTAAGTTGATAGTCTGTCTCTATTATTTCAAATACACCAATGATAAACATTATAGACCCTTTGTTTCTTTGCAAGTGGGCAAAATTACAAAATCTGCAGGGGATCAAATAATTAGTTTCCCCACTGTATTAGTGATGCATCCTATTCCTTAACATTGTGAACTTTTAAGGACCTGGGGAACACATGCTTCCACTGGCATCACAGAACAAGATTCCACTGCATACAAATTACTGTTAATTACGGTTATTTTGAAACAGACGAATCATTATCAAAGGCTGTATATTGTACAACAGTCAATAAGAAGGCAAGTGGATCAGAACCCGCCAACTGCTGGAGTCACTAAACGTTTGCTTTGCTTCTGCTGTGTGTAATATGCTGCCCATAAAACTGCAAGTTTGCAATAATTCCATCGAACTACAGCAGAGGAAAGGTAAAACCAGCTCCATAAAGCTGTCAGCATACTACTTCATGTTTACCCTTTCCTACTGGGAAAAAGCTGCCATTCTTCTTTTAATAATTCTTTCCGGCATTAATCAGTCATTGTACATTAAAAGCAGCAGCTGGAGTGTTCTGAGTGATAATGAAACCTGCAACAAGCCATCTTCAGCCGTCTCTCCCAGACAATAAGGGAATTAAAATTTCAATTTAAATGCAGAGGTCTGAAACACACTTCAGTGGCAAAATTACTTCAATTAATGCGAACAGAATATAAATAGATGACAGCGCCAAAGGTGATGTAGCAAACTAAGAGTTGTGTCAATTAATGAACCCAATGCTAAGCCGGTGTGCCAGCTGCCAGAGGTGTGCGTCTCAGGATTTTAGTTCTGCTACACAAACTAACCATTAACCCATACATTCAAGCGTGTACCAGCATCAACTGTTACAGCATGAGCTACTCTGATGCCAGAAAATGCATTAATAAAACTGGGTTAACAGGCAACTCACTCCTACAAGAAAAATCTACATTATTGGGAACGTGGATTACAAAATAGAGGCAATAAAATATAGCACTGACTTTGATCTAGTGTTTTTTTTGGAAAGAACTCTTGTCTAACCGAAAACTAAAAATGTTGCTTTAAAACAAAAAGCTACCAACAATTTTACCTTTGTTCCTTACAGGTAGAGAGAAATAGGCAGTCCATGGTCTTACAAAGTCATATTTTAGGTCAGTGCCCACCATCATCCAAAATATGCTAATTAACAGCAGCGCTGAGCAGAACATAGGCAACTCCTACCACAATGGAAGCAGGCCTTTTCTTCAGGTTCAGGCCCATTAATAGACTCTACCAATACGGGACTCCTGGCGAAGAAGCTTTGCCCATTGACACGCTGTGTGCAGTTAGCCATTACCAGATTTTTAGACCACTTTAACACCGAGGCGCTTTTCAGTCGCTTTCACACTAAAAACAACGCCTAGAAAGCTCACAAAAAAACAACATCTCCATTCAAATCAATGAATGCTTTCACACTGGGGCAGTGTGCTGGCAGGGCTGCGAAAAACTCTCCTCTCCATTGAGCAGAATTTGAGTATAGCCTCATGTAAGACAAAATAATAGTTTAGCATAAAAGTACCATCATCCAGATTGAATATTGAGTAATTGAACCAGGTGAACCCATGGTGGTAGGTGCTGATGCTGCCTAAACCAATATGTGGTCACCCAGAACGGGAGTTGCACTACCTTCACGCGGTGTTCCATTTTTTACTTTTGAGCTAGCTTTAATAACTATATTATGATCATATTACTTTTATTAGAGAGCGACACTTCTATTCCCCCTTGTTCACTGCAGGGGGGCACTTTCATGAGCATACGCTGGTCCAGGGCCTTAACGGGGTGAGCAGGTTCTTTTAATACAAATAATGATTGCATGCAATGTTTAGATAATATGGATTACTAGATGTATGCTGTTGGCTATTATCGTTTGTAAGTTTATTATATTATTTGCTACACAGAATTCCTCCTGAAGAAGCGGTTGTACCTGCGAAACAGGTAGAGGATTTTGCCACACTCCACCGCAGCAGAAACTTCTCGGGGTTACCCGCTAGCAGTGATTTGTTGGTTTGGAAGGGGTCTGGCATCTGTTTTTTTAGAATGTTGTATAGTTTTATATGCAATAAATGACTTTTTTGATACTATATGTGTCAAGAATATCAGTACCGAGATAGTCCCTCTCCATTAAAATGAATGGAAAGCTCTTCAAAAGCGCTTTAAAAGCACTCAGTGTTCTTTACTGGCAGTTTAGAAGCGCCTCAGTGTGAAAGTGGCCCTACTCTGTACAAATAAATGGCCGCACCTCCAGCGATTAGGGGCTTTGACTGGCCATGGACAAAGACAGTTTTGTGTTCAGGAATGGCATCTTCGGGGGACCTGCAGCTCTGCTGAGGCTTCTTGAACCATTGCCAAATTCAGTTTCAATTACTTCCAGTGAACTTTCTGTTTGGCAGTCCTCTACATAGCCTCTATTTTTCAGAAAACCACTGGCCTGTGCTTTCCCACTTCGTAAAAAAAGGATAATCTGCATTGACATACAACATAATTATCAGCTATTCCTATCAAACTTAAGGATAGTCTTCAATGAACCTTCCCGTGATGTCCTCTTCAGCTGTCGAGATTCCTAACTAAAGGAACGCATCAAGGATGTACTGGTCAAGAGAGACCTTTTACCCAATCTGGAAAATTTGATTATCCTATGTATTAAGATCAACATTTGCTTGCATGTGTGAGAATGCCAACATCTACCACAACCTGTTTGGCTCCATAATTATCTCTTTCCCACCGAGGAGCCTATGCAGGTAAAGCAGTCAGCAGTCACAGAAGGAGCAAGCTTGTTGTTTCAACAATCATCAGTTTATATTGGACTGGAGAATTATGGTACATAAAAACCTGTACTCTGAAGGACCCAAATTCCAATGCCTAGGGTATCTGGTAGAGGGTTTCCTAGGCAGTGCAGTATCTTCTTTGTTATTTAAAAATCACTTTTCCCATACAGCTCTACATCTGAGAGAACAGTTAGCAGACTCAAGTTGTCTTGGACTTTGGTGAAGCTCTAAATTGTACAACAAAAGAGTCTATAAATCCTTTTTAGATCTCCTTTTGTTCCCAAGGTGACCTATTCTATGCCCAAAAGGATAAATGAAGACACATTACCCTCATGCACCTCCAAAAAGGTTTGAAGGTGTTTGACAAATTTAAATTAGTATAAAACCACAAAAGGGTAAATATTAGGAAGCTTACCAATCCATAAATGTAGTAGCTGCAGACGTTTCCCTTTTAAAAGGCTTTTTTTCCTTTGCTTTACCTGGTGATCTGGCCAGTAACACTTCCTGTTTTAGGGTGGCTCCTTTATCAATGGAGGAGCAACCGAGTCCCCCTGGGACAGCAGCACTATCTGCTGGGGGTAGTGTTAGATGGATTAGAAGATTTAGAAACATTTTACACAAGTGACTAACAAATGAAAACCTAACTCCAGTTAACACTTTTTAAGTCATTACAGAAACATTTGTTTCTTCTTCTGGGATAATGGATTTAACTAAATGAATAAAGCTGACCATCATTATCTCACTAAATATTAGTGAACTATAAGCATAAAGTGACAAACCCGAAAATAATAAAAATGGATGCCGCGCCATTTCCAAATTAGGAAAAAATCATGTGCATTATCAGCCACAAAAAAATGAAACACAAAAAACATGTGTACTTAGCATTTCAAACACAAAACAAATAAAGTGCATATGATAATATATTTCAAACTACGATCACACAAATCTAACAAACATCTCTTTTTAACGACTTGATCTCTGAAATGTTTTACCCCCTTCATGATCAGGGCATTTTTTGCACCACTATACCTGATGAAATTGATATTTTTTTCCACACTAATAACACTTTATTTTGGTGGCAACCACTGGATTTATGTTTTGCTATATGAAAATGGAAAAATACCAAAACATATTTTTCTGTTAAAATCTTTTACTAATTATCATTCTTCATAGATTCAGGCCAAGCTGTATTCTGCTAAATTTCTTTGGCAAAAAAATAACCCAAATCAGTGTATATTATTTATATTATATCTGTGTGAAAATTAAAAGTTTACGAACTATGGAATAAACATTTGAATATTGATCAATCCTTCCCATGGAGTGTGGCATAGTTGGCGCTGAACTTTCGGTGGTGTTACACAGGATGCCTTCCTTCCCTTCTCTCCCCTTGGTTGTTCTTAGGGGACGCTATAGTCTCCTCGGGTTGTTTCAATTATTTGTTTTAATTTTAGACCGGTTGTACGCCTTAGTTTGGGGCAACCCGAGGCTTTGGGTGTGTAGGCCAAGTGATGTTACTATCCTTCTTTTGCATTGTATTATAACCGATTGTCATGATGTTATATTTTCCTACCCTTCAATTATCTTGAGAATTTCAATAAAAATCATTAAAAAGAAAATTGATCAATCCTGATGTACAAACAGCCCATTTCATTTCTTGAAGCCCTAAAATGCCAGGACAGTACAAATATCCCCCCAAATGACCCTTTAGGAAAGTAGACAGTCCAAAGTATTTAGAAAGAGGCATGGAGAGTTTTTTGACGTACCTTGTCACAATTATTTAGTAAATTAATTGATGAAGCAGCCCGATAACGAGGCTACAATATTTGTATGTATTTTCTTCTACACACTGCCACCAGTATAGTACAGCTGTGTAAGAAAATTATTTAAATTGGGGCCTTCATCCCATCAAAATATTGTGTGAAAGAAAGAGGCTTAGGTGGACTTTAATGGCACCATAGGAAAAACTGATAATAATTTTAGAGATATAGTATAAAATATATTTTTTTTACAAGAGATAGAAAAAATTGATGTACAGTAAAATAATTTCTAAAATCATTTTTATTTTAGTGTGACAATCATGCTAATAGCTCATTATAAACATTCTATTGTTACCAATGAAATATCCACTTAACAATACAAGGTACAGAGGCTCTACATGTTTAGCGTTTTTATTCAGTAGATAAATAAAATAAATTAATAAAGTGTAGTCCATTATATTATATATCCACAATGTATAATAATACTAATGATGTCCTTTCTATATATAGTTTATGTGACAAAATTCATGCATATCCCTTGACAAATTTATATATGTATCTTGCTCCTGAGGAAGCGGATTCTACGGCATAAAACCGCGAAACATGTAGAGCCTCTGTACCTTGTATTGTTGATAAGTGGATATTTCATTGGTAACAATAGAATGTTTATAATGAGCTATTGCAGTATAGTACAGCGTCATCATGTGACTGGTGTAAAGGTGATCAGGAATACTGACTCGTAACAGTATGTAAAAAATAATTATTCAATTATTTTTACATTTTTTTTTTGTTTTTACACATCGAGTAGTTCTGTGTCACCATATTTGGGGATTTTGTTAGTCTTAAAAAATAATATAAAAAAAAAGATTTCTGTTACAGTGATTATCATTGTAACAAGCAATCCGAACTGTTGTGATGCTGCGATTAGCCCAGGTATCATGTGATCGGTCACTGGTGACTAATCAAAGAGCACACACAGTAGTAAACAATGATGCCATGAATGGATTCCATTTAGGAACTAATGTTTACTAGGTGCCATGTGATAGCATAGCGATCATGTGGTATCTGGGCTGCTCACAGTGGCCTGATAACAAGCACTGGATACAGCAGAATGAAGACCGTGCCAGGGGGTATTGCTAGCAGTCGGCAAGTGGTTAAATGGCCATGAATAACTGAACGAAAACTCTTGTAATCTTCCACCTGTGATGTACTCTTGAGAATTATCAGTGAAGCCTTTACCCATACTCCTATGGGCACTCTCACCTTATTAATGTGACCTGGAAGATAAATGATCTCAAGCACTTATTCTTTTTATAGCCTGAACACAGCTACTTCTCCTCTGGTGCCTGAACACTGCTTTAACTTTAGAATCATCGCTCATGCTCAAAGATTCAATAAAAGAAAAGCATAGTGTTTTCCATAGTAAACCTTTTATTGTTGGAAAAAGAGCTACACTCACTTGTACATATATAAAAGATAGACTTCAGTCTCAGGATAGCCTTACAAGGGCAGCACATGTACAACATCTCCCCATCCATACATAAGGCAGGGCTCGACAAATCCCGGTCGCCAGGGCGACTAGAAATAGCGTCCTGGCTACTTGGCTTGGAAGGTGGGCAAAAAATAATAATAATAATTTTGTTCCATAGGACCGGGGCTTCGCGAACTAGGCCGAAGCCGCGGCCTCGCCTAAAACATCCTGCCCGCCGCGATCCTGGAAAAAGGATCCTTTTCCCAGGATCGCTGCGGGCAGGATGTTTTAGGTGAGGCCGCGGCTTCGGCCTAGTCTGCGGAGCGCCTTTTCCCCATGATCGCGGTGGACTAGGCCCCCACCTCCCCCGCCGCTCGATCGTGGGGGGCCCGTGATGGGTGGTAATTGAGGCCGCGGTTTTGTGAAGTCCCCAGCTCTTCCTTGTGTGAGCTGGCGCCATCTGGTGGTGGCCGTTGGTATTACAAGTTAAACAGCAATTCTAATGTAATTTTTTACTATTTTCACAGCCATCTTCTTCCCTCTTATTAGAACCCCCATACACACACACACACACACACACAGGATAATATATTATATATATATATATATATATATATATATATATATATATATATATATATATATATATATATATATATATATATATATATATATATATATATGTGTGTAACACCCTAGAAAATAAAATGGCTATCGTTGCAATACTTTCTGTCACGCCGTATTTGCGCAGCGGTCTTACAAGTGCACTTTTTTTAATAAAAAAATAAAAAACAGTAAAGTTATCCCCATTTTTTTTTAATATTATGAAAGATAATGTTACGCCGAGTAAATTCATACCCAACGTGTCACGCTTCAAATTTGCGTCCGCTCGTGGAATGCCGACAAACTTTTACCCTTTAAAATCTTCATAGGCAACGTTTAGAAAAATCTACAGGTTGCATGTTTTGAGTTACAGAGAAGGTCTAGGGCTAGAATTATTGCTCTCGCTCTACCAATCGCGGCGATACCTCACATGTGTGGTTTGAACACCATTTACATATTAGGGCGCTGCTCACGTATGTGTTCGCTTCTGCGTGCAAGTTCGTCGGGACGGGGTGCTCCTAACTTTTTTAGCTGGCTCCTAGATTCCAAGCAAATTTGTCAAACCATGACATAAGGTGCACCATACACCAATCTACTCCAGCTAAAGCAACCCAGCCAACAGACTCCTCTCCCAACATGCATTACCTAATCGCTCTCCAACTGGCTCTATAAGCATAAAGTCATCATTACCCTTGTCCAGTTACCAAAAAGGTGGACTTTACAAAATTTACAGGTTTTATATTCACATCTATATGAACCTTTGACTATCTGGCTCGGATCACATATATGCAAAATGTATGTGTTTTGAACCATATTCGATTTGCATGTTATGCAATATTATAATAATAATAATAATAATAATAATATTGATCTCCATTAAAGCAGTTCCATATGTGGTGCATCAGCAGTGCCAAGTTAAAAAGAGTTGTGTGCATTTTCTGAGCACTGCAGTGCAGTTCAGGTGTGAATTCCAAGTTCAATGAATTCTATGGGAATGCGTACATATGTGTTCAGGATTCAGTTCATGATTTCAGCATCGATTGCTCTCCTGCTACAGGAGTCAACACCCTTTATCTACAATGTATTGGCCAGCACTGAAATTGCAGCCGTGACAAAAATCTGGTCCTGAGGCTTGCAAATTTGCATCAGAACCACATCAAAAATGCACCTGAACCTCTGAACAAATGCTTTTTTTATTGCCAGTGAAAACCAACATACAAGTCGCACTGCACAGGTGTGAACCCAGCCGTATCCAGGTGTGTTCTGATTTATTTTAACTTTGATATGGACTTGGGCATAATAATGACGGTGCCCTTCCACTTGAAAAAAGTAAGTCTCCCTGTAAAACTTCTGTATGGTTAAAGTAATACTAAATACACACTGTTTAACTTACATTGTCCCTATTTATGTTTGTGGATGATGGCACTGTAACTAAATTTAAAAAAACATCCAAATACTTTTTTCTCTAATCAATATTCAGCTGTCACATGACCCAGCTCTTTCCCAGACTGTCTGTAGGAAAACATAAGCAGTAGGTGCTTCTAGTCCTTTGCTACTGGTCACATGTTCAAATAAAAAAAAAATACATAAATAAAGCAGCCTGCGAGATACAGAGTAAAAAATAAATAAATAGCAATAAACTATTAAATTGTTATATATTTGAAATCAAATCTTTATTATGGTTTTGGCAATAACATGGTGTGGACAGATTTCTGCCAGTCACAGGCTGCAACGCCCCTCCAGTCATGTCTTAGAATAAGAGGGAGGTGCAACCTCCATTAATCTATATGCAATATCCCGCCCTTATTGTGTTTAGCTGGTTAGTGGGCATGGAGGATGGGGGAGTGGCCTGTCATTTACCACTGTGTATACACCCACATGTGAGACTCTACAGTGAGGAGGGAAACGTATTTGCTCCCCTGCTGATTTTGTATGTTTGCCCACTGACAAATAAATGATCAGTCTATCATTGTAATGGTAGATTAATTTCAACTGTGAGAGACAGAAGAACAACAAAAATATCCAGAAAAATGCATTTAAACAACGTAATAAATTGATTTGCATTTTAATGAGTGAAATAAGAATTTGTTCCCCTATCAATCAGCAAGATTTCTGGCTCCCAGGTGTCTTTTATACAGGTAACGATCTGCAATTAGGAGCACTGCTAAAAAGTGTACTGGGGGCGCTATGGAGTAATATGTAATTACACAACTTAACCTATAATATGCAACAAGTAAATTAATAAAAATGTGTCCTGTTGTACGTGATAAAATCAATAAATCAATAGTAAATAATAAAGTCCCATTGGTGCAAACAAAGATACAACATCAATGCTCGAATATCCTCTAGATATATTTCTTGCTGTGATCTTCCACAACCTGGATAATTAGTACGACACCCAATGTGCACAAGTAGTAAATTTTGCTTACCAGACCTGGTTGACCTCTTTAACCACTTGGGATCCGCCTGCCGTCAATTGACGGCTACAGTGCGGATCCCAATTGCCAAACTGCCGTCAATTGACGGCCGCCCCTTAGGGCGCTCCAGAGCGCGCTGCGGGGAAAATCTGTGTTGGCCGTGTCCCTCGGACACAGCCAATTACAGATCGCCGCGAACGGCCAATCAGAGTGGCCGTTCGCGAGGCGATCTGTGCGGCCAATGAGAGAGGATCTCATATGTAAACATATGAGATCATCTCTCATTGCCGTTTTACACAGAGACAGCGGTGCTGTCTCTGGAGAGGAGACGGATCTGTGTCTCTTGTACATAGAGACATAGATCGGTCACCCCCCCAGTCACCCCCCCTCCACCTACAGTTAGAACACTAAGCAGGGATACATTTAACCCCTTCCTCACCCCCTAGTGTTAACCCCTTCAATGCCAGTCACATTTATACTGTAATTAGTGCATATTTATAGCACTGATCGCAGTATAAATGTGAATGGCGCCAAAAATGTGTCCGATGTGTCCGCCATAACGTCGCAGTCCATTAAAAATCGCAGATCGCCGCCATTTCTAGTAAAAAAAATAATTAAAAAAAAATAATTAAAAAAAAAATAATTCTGTCCCCTATTTTGTAAGCGCTATAACTTTTGCGCAAACCAGTCGCTTATTGCGATTTTTTTTTTTTTTTTACCAAAAATATGTAGAAGAATACGTATCGGCCTAAACTGAGAAAAAAAAAAGTTATTTTTTTTTTAAATTGGGATATTTATTATAGCAAGAAGTAAAAAATATTGTATTTTTTTCAAAATTGTCTCACTTTTTCGTTTATAGCGCAAAAAATAAAAACCGCACAGGTGATCAAATACCACCAAAAGAAAGCTCTACTTGTGGGGAAAAAAGGACGTCAATTTTGTTTGGGAGCCACGTCGCACGACCGCGCAATTGTTCGTTAAAGCGATGCAGTGCCGAAAGCTGAAATTTCACCTGGGCAGGAGGGGGGTATATGTGCCCAGTAAGCAAGTGGTTAATGAAAAAGACGGTCAGATGCGCTTGAGCAGGATAATGCCTGCAGACATATAAATCGACTGGAGCATGTACGATACCTCACCCTCGGAATGTTGAGATTTTAGAACATGGAATACAAAACAGAGAGCTTCCATAGTGCAACGCTATTTTATTAAAATGGGATAAAAACACCAGCCAATTGGCTACTCACATAAAAAGTGCCCTTCTCCCGGTACTGGGGCTGCAAGCTTTGATAAAAAAAACACTGGCTCTCCCACCTCTGTGGCGGCATGCGTTTCACCAGCTGCTGACACTATCCAGACGATTGGGAAGTGATGTAGGGCAGTGTTTCTCAACTCCAGTCCTCGTGGCGCACCAACAGGTCATGTTTTCAGGCTTTCCATTATTGTGCACAGGTGATTTGATCAGTTTCACTGCCTTAGTAATTACCACAGCAGTTTGATCTGAGGGAAATCCTGAAAACATGACCTGTTGGTGCGCCCCGAGGACTGGAGTTGAGAAACACTGATGTAGGGCATAGTACACGTGACCAGGTTCCGCCAAATTTTTATTAATTTACTTGTTGTTGCATATTATAGGATAAGTTGTGTAATTACATATTACTCCATAGCGCCCCCAGTACACTTTTTAGCATGCATCAGATAGAAGTCACATACACTTCATCACTTTGTATGGGAGCAGCTTAGTGTTTGGGACCTTTACATGGGCACCCAAATATATATATTACACACACACACACGGTTATACAAATTTGCTTGGCATCTAGGAGCCAGCTAAAAACGTTAGGAGCCAGAAAACGCGCCCCGTCCCGACGAGCTTGTGCGCAGAAGAGAACACATACTCGAGTATCGCTCGCATATGTAAACGGTATTCATACCACACATGTGAGGTATCGTCGCGATCGTTAGAGCGAGAGCAATAATTCTAGCTCTCTACCTCCTCTGTAACTCAAAACATGCAACCTGTAGATTTTTTTAAACGTCGCCTATGGAGATTTGAAAGGGTAAAAGTTTGTCGGCATTCCACGAGCAGACGCAATTTTGAAGCGTGACATGTTGGGTATCAATTTACTCGGTGTAACATTATCTTTCACAACATTAAAAAAAAATTGTGATAACTTTACTGTTGTCTTATTTTTTAATTAAAAAAAGTGTAATTTTTTTCCCAAAAAAGTGCGCTTGCAAGACCGCTGCGCAAATACGGCGTGACAAAGTATTGCAACGATCTCCATTTTATTCTCTAGGGTGTTAGAATAAAAAAAATATATGTTTGGGGGTTCTAATTAGAGGGAAGGAGATGGCAGTGAAAATAGTGAAAAATTACATATTCGAATAGCCGTTTAACTTGTAATGCCAACAGCCACCACCTAATGGCGCCAGCTCACAGAAGGAAGAGCTTGGGACTTCACAAGGCCACAAAGCCGTGGCCTCAATTACTGGCCGTCATGGGCCCGCCGCAATCGTGCGGCGGGGGAGGTGGGGCGCACGGAGACACAGGATCCTGTGCCTCCATGCGCCCCCACCTCCCCTACTGCGCGCAATTTATTTTTTCAACTTCTTCTTGAGCCACTCGTTTGTTGCCTTGGCCGTGTGTTTGGGGTTATTGTCATGCTGGAATACCCATCCACGACCCATTTTCAATGCCCTGGCTGGGGAACGAGGTTCTCACCCAAGATTTGATGGTACATGGCCCTGTTCATTGTCCCTTTGATGCAGTGAAGTTGTCCTGTCCCCTTAGCAAAAAAACACCTCCAAAGCATAATGTTTCCAACTCAATGTTCGACAGTGGGGATGGTGTTCTTGGGGTCATAAGCAGCATTCCTCCTCCTCCAAACACGGCGAGTTGAGCTAATGTCAAAGAGCTTGATTTTGTTCTCATCTGACCACAACACTTTCACCCAGTTCTCCTCCAAATCATTCAGATGTTCATTAGTAAACTTCAGTTGGCCTGTACATGTACTTTCTTGAGCAGGGGGGACCTGGCGGGCGCTGCAGGATTTTAATCCTTCACAGTGTAGTGCGTTACCAATGGTTTTCTTGGTGACTATGGTCCCAGCTACCTTGAGATTGTTGACACGATTCACCCGTGTAGTTCTTGGCTGATTCTTCACCATTATCATGATCAATGAAACTCCACGAAGCGAGATCTTGCATGGAGAAATTATAGACTGATAATTTCTGTGTCAGCGAACAAACATATAAAATCAGCAGGGGATCAAATACTTTTTTTCCCCTCAATGTAAATCTAAAGGCGATTGTACATTCAGATTGTAATGTGTGTGGTGAGCTTAAAAGGGTTGTAAATGCAGGAGTTTTTTTTTTAATTCTAAATGTATTCTATGAACCAAGATAAAAAGCCTTCTGTATGAAGCCCCCCCCCTGAGGTACATCTAGTTCCAGCGATGTCAATAAATGTCCCATCCATCCAAGATTCTCCTTCCTGATTGGATGAGACACAGCAGTTTCTCCATTGGCTCCCGCTGCTGTCAATCAAATTCAGCTAGCCAATCAGGGCAAAGATGCACAGGGCCTAGTCGGGGCTCCATGTCTAGATTGACACAGGGAGCTGTGACTCAGCTCGGGTGTCCCCATAGCAAGCTGCTTGCTGTGGGGGCACTGAACAGAAGGACAGGGCCAGGATCACAGCAGATGGATCCAAGAAGAGGAGGATCTGAGCAGCTTTGTGCAAATCCACTGCAACAGAGCAGGCAAATATAACAGGTTTGATATTTTTCTAGAAAAAAAAGAACACTCAGGCCTTTCCAATCACTATAAGACCCAAAGCTGTTAGCCACTGCACTGCCAGAAGTTCAGTGCCGTTTTATTTAGGAACCATCAGCCTTGCAGGACTTGGGACATTCTTCAATACAAGCAAGTTATTTGACTATAGTACGTAAAAAACAAATATATAAATAAACTTCACTTTAATACTGTTCAGATTACCACCCCAATATGCACCCTAAATGGAGCATGACCTAAAAGGGTCATTAAAATATATTTTATTAACAAGTTGGTTAGAAAAAGGGCCATTTAGACCTTTGAGGTAACACATCCAGAAAGTGGCAATGACATCTGCAGCTGTGTTCCATAAAGCAGAAGGCACACCATTTAATGTATGAGTGCTCTGGAATGCAGCATGGCTAAAGAGCAATTCCAGGCAATCTAATCATCTTCAGCCAGGTTCAACAGATTTAAGTGCTTCTGGGAAGAATTGCAGCCTTGTAGCTTTTTTTTTTTGTATAAAAAGCATCTTTTAAATAAGCGATTTAAATATAAAATAGCTTTTCTAAAATGAAGGTACCACTTTATTCTGTAATTTTACAAGAACAAAAAGCACATGAATAATCCAGGCCAATATCTACTAAGCTGGTAAACCAGTCAGTTATTTGGTGTAATGGGCATTCTGAACATTTGTGCTCACATTTTCTGATGACACTTTTTATAGATAATTGCATGGCAGTCACTATACTTTAGAGTCATTTAATATGATAGATCTGATGTTGTACTGTGGACGATTCAAAAATGTTCAAATGCACTAGTTAAGACTATTCAACTAACTTTTATTCTTTTAAATTATGGCCGCATTCACATGGGTGTTAACAACTTCAATACCAGGCACTTATACACCTTCCTGCCCAAGCCAATATTCAGCTTTCAGCGCGGTCACAATTTGAATGACAATTGCGCGGTCATACTACACTGTAATGAAAGCACCACTGTAAAAAACAGAAAAGTTCAATGTGGTCAAACAGCGCTAAAAAATTGGTAATAACTGTCCAATTTCAATAAAATCAAATAAAGGCATTCAGCTGAAACAGATTAAGAAGATCAAGGTAGTGGTGATAGTTGATAGAATATCCTACACCTCTTCCCAGGATAAGACACCACTTGTGGGGCACACTCCCCTTCGGGGTATTCACTCACCAGAAAGCATAATATAATATACACTGAAAGGTATCTTTACTCTCTTGATCCTCCGTTTCTCAAGTAGGTATCAGGAAAAGGGTAAGGCTCCACATAGAAACAAAAAAGGGTACCAGACAATAGTGTAATCCCGTTTTTATTCCACAGAAAGAAGCATTCCCTTTTAAAACACCAGATCCCCGCTCTAAATGCACGTACCGCAAATTAGATGATAACAAACGTTTATCCTCGGTAAGTGAAGGTGTCCTCTGACCGGCATCCAATTCCCCAGGTGAACTCTACAATCAGACTTGCTGACAAAGTTTGCAGGAAACCGCCGCATAGGGAGAGTACACTTTGGAACGCACGCTTGGAGCGCACGCGTCACTTCCGGGTCGCCGTTCAGAATCCTGCCCTGACTAGTTTCGCTGTCCAATCAGCTTCTACAGAGGGCGTGGACTGACGGCGAAAATAGCCACTATATATGCACAGCCCATTGCTTACGTAGCACATATGGGCGGCGCACATTAGTAGCATCCACAATCACACCAATACGGAAGCCAAGAAGGCTCAGAAAGGTGTCACTACATCGGGGATTTAAATATTAACTGCACAAATCAGTAGACAGAAAAAATGACATACCCTTTGATATCACTATTCTGTATATAAAATAGTTAATATTCATATAGGATGAGCATATAATACTGCTTCAAAAATATATCATTAACACCTTATTAGAAAAAAACTTCATATTAGAAAAAAGTATCTATAGAAAAAGCGGATGTTATATGTAAAGTGCCCTGGGGTCAAGGATAACCAATCAGATACACCTCCTAGAAAACAGGAAAATACAGTATAAATTTGAGTGAATATTACTCCTAATATATACAATCTCATTTGCCAAGAACACATCAATGTATATTCAATGGGTATATATAAGAGTATTCTACTAACTAGTTTAAAACTCTTTAAAATACATTAAAATATATGTGTAAAAAATATAGATGCTGAATACAACACTCATTCCTTAACAAAACGAAATGGTGTAGAAAATATTCGATCATGATTCAATATAATTAAATAATATGTAATATCTGTGCACCTGATAACCTTATGCATGATATATGCACAGAAAAATTACAATACAAATAAATATAAAGCGAGGAGGCAATAGGTTTAAAACAAGAGACAATATTAAAAACCAAGCACAACTATATATTTACGTTCATAAAAATTCATAATTAGAAGAAATCAATTCATAGAAACTGGAAAATAAATAAATGATAAATAATGAGGGAGATAATATAGTAATATCATAATTATTAGAATATTAGGAAATCATTAAAAATTGTTAAAAATTATTATTAAAAATCACTAATAAAACAATATCCAATTCCACGTTCAGGCCTCTCGGAGCCAATGTGTCAATACAATGGATCCATTTAGTTTCAAGCTTGGAGAGCTCTCTTACTCTGTTACAGCCCCTCCAATTGGGGCTCAGATGCTCTATTCCCCAAAATTTCAATCCAACTGGATTTTCGTCATGAAACATCTTAAAGTGTAGAGACACATTATGATCCTTATAGCCATTCTTTATGTTGGCTATATGTTCCGCAATCCGTATCTTAAGTTTCCTTTTTGTACGGCCTACGTAGAGTAATTTACAAGGACACTCTAATACATACACTACATAAGTGGTGTTGCAAGTCATAAAGTCCTTAATCTGAAATGTAGTATCGTTACGGGATGTGAACCTATCAAGCCCTCTCATTTTGCATGCTACCTCTTTGCACGGGCCACATTTTCTACATGCAAAAAAACCATCCTTTTGCCAGAAAGTGGCAGGTTTAGTAGGTGGGTCCAAGATTTTCTTCACAATCCTATCACCGTAATTAGGAGCTTTCCGATAAATAAAATTAGGTTTTAGAGGGATCACATTTCTTAAAATCTTGTCCAACATTAAAATGTGCCAGTGGGAAATAAAAATATTCTCGACTTCTTTATATTGTGAGTGGAAGCCGGAGACGAAGCTCCATTCATGATTAGTCAATGGTTTAGTTGAAGATGCATTATTAAGGTTAGAGGAAGATGGTAGAACTGTTAGTTGTTCAATAATGACATCCAACTTATTTTCATTGTATCCCTTCTCCACAAATGTATTCTTTAATATTAAGGACTGTAAGTGGTAATCTTCGTCGCTGGAGCAGTTCCGTCGGACCCTCATAAACTGGCCTCTAGGAATGTTTCTTAGCCAAGTTGGATGGTGCCCACTTTGGGTTGGTAAGAAACTATTGGCATCGGTAGGTTTGAAATAAACTCTTGATAAATTTGTGGAGAAGGGATACAATGAAAATAAGTTGGATGTCATTATTGAACAACTAACAGTTCTACCATCTTCCTCTAACCTTAATAATGCATCTTCAACTAAACCATTGACTAATCATGAATGGAGCTTCGTCTCCGGCTTCCACTCACAATATAAAGAAGTCGAGAATATTTTTATTTCCCACTGGCACATTTTAATGTTGGACAAGATTTTAAGAAATGTGATCCCTCTAAAACCTAATTTTATTTATCGGAAAGCTCCTAATTACGGTGATAGGATTGTGAAGAAAATCTTAGACCCACCTACTAAACCTGCCACTTTCTGGCAAAAGGATGGTTTTTTTGCATGTAGAAAATGTGGCCCGTGCAAAGAGGTAGCATGCAAAATGAGAGGGCTTGATAGGTTCACATCCCGTAACGATACTACATTTCAGATTAAGGACTTTATGACTTGCAACACCACTTATGTAGTGTATGTATTAGAGTGTCCTTGTAAATTACTCTACGTAGGCCGTACAAAAAGGAAACTTAAGATACGGATTGCGGAACATATAGCCAACATAAAGAATGGCTATAAGGATTATAATGTGTCTCTACACTTTAAGATGTTTCATGACGAAAATCCAGTTGGATTGAAATTTTGGGGAATAGAGCATCTGAGCCCCAATTGGAGGGGCTGTAACAGAGTAAGAGAGCTCTCCAAGCTTGAAACTAAATGGATCCATTGTATTGACACATTGGCTCCGAGAGGCCTGAACGTGGAATTGGATATTGTTTTATTAGTGATTTTTAATAATAATTTTTAACAATTTTTAATGATTTCCTAATATTCTAATAATTATGATATTACTATATTATCTCCCTCATTATTTATCATTTATTTATTTTCCAGTTTCTATGAATTGATTTCTTCTAATTATGAATTTTTATGAACGTAAATATATAGTTGTGCTTGGTTTTTAATATTGTCTCTTGTTTTAAACCTATTGCCTCCTCGCTTTATATTTATTTGTATTGTAATTTTTCTGTGCATATATCATGCATAAGGTTATCAGGTGCACAGATATTACATATTATTTAATTATATTGAATCATGATCGAATATTTTCTACACCATTTCGTTTTGTTAAGGAATGAGTGTTGTTGTCACGTACCTCAGAGGGTGAGCCCGACGTGCAGGAAGTGGCAGCCGTTACTCCTCTGATTCCGGGACCCCTGATAGAGTAGACAGGAGGAACGGAAATGCAGAGTCGCACAAGCGCCTGGAGAGACGCTGATGCAGGGGCTGTTGGTCGCTTCTGCAGGATCTGATGGAGTCTCTGGAAGGCAGGTGCAGCCTGGCAAGTAGCAGACCGGTGGGAAGAGGTCAGGAAGATCAAGCAGCAACAAGTCCCAGAAGACAGTGCAAGTCCCAGAAGCCAGAGAGAAGCTGGACCAGCCGATCAGGCGCAGGAAGGTCAGGATGGTAGAGGGGTCGTCAAGCCGGGTCAGTAACAGGCGGGCGGGAGAGTACCAGGGATGAGGCAGAGGGATGGTCGGAGCAAGCCAAAAGGTCAGGGCAGGCGGAAGACAGGATCAACAGGAACAAGCCGGGTATCAGGATCAGGATTCAAGCAGGGGTAACAGGTACTGGCAGGTTCAGGAGACACTTCAGACCGGACAGCAAGGGGCCAGACTCCCAGGACGCCTTAAGTACCTTGTTTTGGCGCCGAATTGCCGTTTGCACGTGCCCGTGCGCCGTTGCCGCCGGTGCGCGTGCCCGTGCACGCCGTTGCCGCCGGTGCGCGTGCCCGTGCGCGCCGTTGCCGCGATTGCGCGTGCCCCGCGCGCGCCGATGCGCCGCTAGCGCCATCTGGTGGCTGAGGTATTTCATGACATTGCCCCCCTCCAATGGGCAGCCTCCGGATGCCCAATCGAGACATCTCCAGTGGATGCGAGTCCTTAAATGATTGGATTAGTCTCTCAGCATGTATGTTGTCCTCTGGTTCCCATGAATTCTCCTCGGGCCCATACCCCTTCCATTTAACGAGGAACTGAATTTGGTTGCGTCTCCTCCTGCAATCAAGGATGGATTCTACCTCAAATTCTTCTTCCCCATTGACTAATACCGGTTCTGGGGGACCAGTATCTCGTTCAGGAAAGGGATTGGGAACATCCGGCTTGAGCAAAGCAACATGGAAGACTGGATGAATTCGAAAGGTTTCTGGTAAATCAAGTTCGTAGGCTACCTCATTTATCTTTCTTTTAACAGAGAAGGGGCCCACAAATTTAGGGCCTAGCTTCTTCGTGGGACATGCAAGTCTTAGATTCAGAGTGGACAAATAAACTTTGGTTCCAGGTTCCAGATTGAGTTCTCCTCTTCTTCCCCTGTCAAAGATCTCTTTATTGCGTTCCTGTGTCTTAGTCATTGTCTCCTGCAGGATCCTGTTATTTGTGTTGAAAAAGTTTAGAGTGTCCTGGACAGCGGGTACCGTACTCTCCGGAATAGAATTAGACAGGAACAAAGGATGAAACCCGTAGTTGGCATAAAAGGGTGACTGTTTGGTGGCGGAGTGAATAGAATTATTGTAAGCGAATTCCGCTAAGGGCAGCAGGGACACCCAATCTTCTTGAGAGAACGAGGAGAAGCAGCGGAGATACTGCTCAAGAGTTTGATTTGTTCTCTCCGTCTGCCCATTTGACTGTGGGTGGTATGCTGATGAAAAGGAGAGACCGATTTTGAGACTACTGCAGAGTGCCCTCCAGAACCTAGACGTGAACTGCACCCCCCGATCGGACACGATGTCCGCTGGGACGCCGTGAAGCCTAACAATTTCCCTGATGAAAACTTTGGCTGTTTCCGGGGCAGAGGGTGTGCCTTTCAAAGGGACAAAGTGTGCCATCTTTGAGAGCCTGTCCACGACCACAAAGATAGTGGTGAAGCCTTCTGATGGGGGAAGTTCCACAATGAAATCCATGGAGATCATTCTCCATGGTCTCTCTGGCACTGATAACGGTTTAAGGAGTCCCCAGGCTCTAAGCTTGCTTCCCTTGTTGCGAATGCACGTGGCGCAAGACTCCACATAGTCCTTGCAGTCCTTCAGAAGTTGAGGCCACCAAAAGGTGCGTTGCAAAAGTTCTGAGGTTTTTTGTATCCCAAAGTGACCGGCCAACTCATGATCGTGACAAGAGCTCAGAACATCGATTCGTAGACTCTCGGGCACGAAGATCTTGTCCTGATGCCATAGCAAACCGTCCCTGGACTGCAGCTCCGAACCAGATAAAGGGGAAATTCCAGCAGAGGCTTGCCTGATTTGCGGTAATAAGTCCCTTTGTAACAATAGAAAGTTCCCAGATGACAAGATGGTGTCAGGGGGACTGAGAGACCCTGAATCTCCGTACATGCGGGAAAGAGCATCCGGCTTGGTGTTTTTTGACCCTGGCCTGTATGTGATATGAAAAGAGAATCTCGTAAAAAAAAGTGCCCATCTGGCCTGGCGTGGTTTAAGTCTCTTGGCCACCTTCAGGTACTCGAGATTCTTGTGGTCAGTGTAAATTAAAATTGGGTGCGCTGCGCCCTCCAGGAGGTAACGCCACTCCTCCAGAGCGGCCTTTATTGCCAACAACTCTCGGTCCCCGACGTCATAATTTCTTTCTGCTTCAGACAACTTACGGGAGAAGTAAGCAACGGGGTGTAACAGAGCCTTGGGGCCCTGTCTCTGCGAAAGAACTGCCCCAACCGCGGTTTCAGACGCATCCACCTCAAGAATGTATGGCAAACTCGCGTCGGGGTGTCTGAGAATGGATGCCGAAGTGAACAAGTTCTTCAGGGTTTCAAATGCTGTTTGGGCTTCTGTAGTCCAGCGGAAACGAGCAGTCTGTTTGGTCAAATCCGTTATAGGAGCAATGATGCTGGAGAAAGCTCTGATGAATTTCCTATAAAAATTCGAGAAGCCGACAAATCGCTGAGCGCCCTTTCGGTCCCTAGGTGCTGGCCAGTCAAGAATCGCTGAGACCTTCTGGGGGTCCATCTCAACGCCTTTTATGGAAATTATAAGCCCCAGGAACTGTATACTTGAGCGTTCGAACTCGCATTTATCGGGTTTGGCATACAGTCCGTGGGTTCGGAGACGCTCAAGTACATTCCTGACGTGTAGCCGGTGTTTTTCCAGAGAAGGGGAGAAGATCAGGATATCGTCCAGATAAATGATGACAAAGAGGTCCAGGTAGTCTCTAAAAATGTCATTCACGAAGTGTTGGAACGTTGCTGGGGCGTTACAGAGCCCGAAGGGCATGACTAAATATTCGAAGTGCCCGAAACGGGTACGAAAAGCGGTTTTCCACTCATCCCCTTCACGTATGCGGACTAAGTTGTAGGCCCCACGGAGGTCTAGTTTGGTAAAGACAACCGCGGACCCAAGACGTTGAAACAGTTCAGGCACCAAGGGGAGAGGGTACCGGTTCTTAATTGTTATCTTATTAAGTTCCCGATAGTCCACACAAGGGCGAAGGGAATGGTCTTTTTTTTCCACAAAAAAGATGCCTGCTCCCGCGGGTGATGTGGATGGGCGGATGAACCCCTTCCTCAGACTTTCATCGATGTATGTTTTTAAAGTCTCTAGTTCAAGTCCTGTTAAGGGAAAGATCCTTCCGAAGGGAACTTCAGCACCTGGAAGGAGTTCAATGGGGCAATCGTAGGCCCTGTGTGGTGGGAGGGTCTCAGCCCCCTTCTTGCTGAAAACATCCAGGTAGTCGTGGTAAGCTTCTGGAACAGATTGACGGGTCTCGATGTCGAAGTCCATACAAAGTAAAGGCAGAGGACGAGGTGACACTTGTAAGCAGTGCTGTCGGCAGAACAGAGAACCGAAGCTGACCTTGCCCGTGGTCCAGTCAATCTGCGGGTTGTGAATTTGAAGCCATGGTACCCCCAGTATGACAGGAAACAGGGGAGAGTGAATCACATCTAGGCATAGCAATTCATGGTGATTTTCAGCAATGGTGGTGGGCAGAGGCTGGGTTTCTCGGGTGACTGGTCCGGATTTTAGCACCGAGCCATCCGCTAGGTAAACAGAGAGTCCAGTAGTCCTGGGACGAAGAGGGATCCGATGCTTGATGGCGAAAGACTGGTCCAAAAAGCAGCTGCAGGCCCCTGAGTCAATTATAGCGCTGACTTGGATGGACTCTCCTGGAAGCTGGAAGAGAATAGGAATAGCCAGATGAGCGGAATTACTTGGCAGAACAGGTAGGTGAACGGAAGACATGGACAGACACTTACGAAGTTTGGCAGGACAGGTCCTCACGTAGTGCCCGGCCTCTCCGCAATACAGGCATAAGTTGTTGACCCTGCGGCGTTGTCGTTCTTCGGGCGTCAGGGAAGGACGGAGGAGACCCAACTGCATGGGCTCTGAGGTGTCAGGAACAGATGAGGCTGAAGGAACCGGAGGAACTATACTGGAAACGGGAGGCACCCGTGGCAGCATCCAGACCGGACGAGATGGGGTAGTGGTCCTTTCCGTTCGGCGCTCCCTCAGGCGCCGATCGATCTGGATGGTCAGGTTAATTAATGCCTCCAGGGTCCCTGGAACCCCTACCCGGGCCAGTTCGTCCTTCAGTGGCTCAGAAAGACCAAGGCGGAATTGGTAGCAGAGGGCCGAGTCATTCCAGGTTGTGTCTGAGCTCCATCTGCGAAACTCGGACACATAGTCCTCTGCTGGTCTGCGACCCTGTTGCAGGGCGTGCAAAGCGGCCTCCGCGGAGGCGGCCTGGTGAGGGTCCTCATACAGCAGAGACATGGCTTGGAAAAAGGTAGTAACATTGTCAAGTGATGGATCTTTGTTTTCCAGGAGGCGATGGGCCCAAGCTTGCGGTTCGCCAGACAGCAGTGAGATGGCGAAACCCACTTTAGTGGCTTCTAACGAAAAGGTCCGTGGCTGCAGAGCAAAGTACAGTTCGCAAGCATTGCGAAAGGCCCGGTATCTACTACGTTCACCCGCGAACCTCTCGGGCATAGGGACTTTGGGTTCGGGCGGCAGCATGATCACGGATGGGGAAGCAGATGCCCCAGAAGCCGCTGCAGTGGTGGTGGGAGTAGATAGAGCCTGGACACGATTCTCCAAACGCGTGTAGCCTTCTTGTAAGGTTCGGACGGCCTGGGTCAGTCCCTCAAGATGGCGGCAAAGTTCCTGCATAGGATCCACTCCCTGCGCGGGCTCGGACATGGCTGTCCGGTACTGTCACGTACCTCAGAGGGTGAGCCCGACGTGCAGGAAGTGGCAGCCGTTACTCCTCTGATTCCGGGACCCCTGATAGAGTAGACAGGAGGAACGGAAATGCAGAGTCGCACAAGCGCCTGGAGAGACGCTGATGCAGGGGCTGTTGGTCGCTTCTGCAGGATCTGATGGAGTCTCTGGAAGGCAGGTGCAGCCTGGCAAGTAGCAGACCGGTGGGAAGAGGTCAGGAAGATCAAGCAGCAACAAGTCCCAGAAGACAGTGCAAGTCCCAGAAGCCAGAGAGAAGCTGGACCAGCCGATCAGGCGCAGGAAGGTCAGGATGGTAGAGGGGTCGTCAAGCCGGGTCAGTAACAGGCGGGCGGGAGAGTACCAGGGATGAGGCAGAGGGATGGTCGGAGCAAGCCAAAAGGTCAGGGCAGGCGGAAGACAGGATCAACAGGAACAAGCCGGGTATCAGGATCAGGATTCAAGCAGGGGTAACAGGTACTGGCAGGTTCAGGAGACACTTCAGACCGGACAGCAAGGGGCCAGACTCCCAGGACGCCTTAAGTACCTTGTTTTGGCGCCGAATTGCCGTTTGCACGTGCCCGTGCGCCGTTGCCGCCGGTGCGCGTGCCCGTGCACGCCGTTGCCGCCGGTGCGCGTGCCCGTGCGCGCCGTTGCCGCGATTGCGCGTGCCCCGCGCGCGCCGATGCGCCGCTAGCGCCATCTGGTGGCTGAGGTATTTCATGACAGTTGTATTCAGCATCTATATTTTTTACACATATATTTTAATGTATTTTAAAGAGTTTTAAACTAGTTAGTAGAATACTCTTATATATACCCATTGAATATACATTGATGTGTTCTTGGCAAATGAGATTGTATATATTAGGAGTAATATTCACTCAAATTTATACTGTATTTTCCTGTTTTCTAGGAGGTGTATCTGATTGGTTATCCTTGACCCCAGGGCACTTTACATATAACATCCGCTTTTTCTATAGATACTTTTTTCTAATATGAAGTTTTTTTCTAATAAGGTGTTAATGATATATTTTTGAAGCAGTATTATATGCTCATCCTATATGAATATTAACTATTTTATATACAGAATAGTGATATCAAAGGGTATGTCATTTTTTCTGTCTACTGATTTGTGCAGTTAATATTTAAATCCCCGATGTAGTGACACCTTTCTGAGCCTTCTTGGCTTCCGTATTGGTGTGATTGTGGATGCTACTAATGTGCGCCGCCCATATGTGCTACGTAAGCAATGGGCTGTGCATATATAGTGGCTATTTTCGCCGTCAGTCCACGCCCTCTGTAGAAGCTGATTGGACAGCGAAACTAGTCAGGGCAGGATTCTGAACGGCGACCCGGAAGTGACGCGTGCGCTCCAAGCGTGCGTTCCAAAGTGTACTCTCCCTATGCGGCGGTTTCCTGCAAACTTTGTCAGCAAGTCTGATTGTAGAGTTCACCTGGGGAATTGGATGCCGGTCAGAGGACACCTTCACTTACCGAGGATAAACGTTTGTTATCATCTAATTTGCGGTACGTGCATTTAGAGCGGGGATCTGGTGTTTTAAAAGGGAATGCTTCTTTCTGTGGAATAAAAACGGGATTACACTATTGTCTGGTACCCTTTTTTGTTTCTATGTGGAGCCTTACCCTTTTCCTGATACCTACTTGAGAAACGGAGGATCAAGAGAGTAAAGATACCTTTCAGTGTATATTATATTATGCTTTCTGGTGAGTGAATACCCCGAAGGGGAGTGTGCCCCACAAGTGGTGTCTTATCCTGGGAAGAGGTGTAGGATATTCTATCAACTATCACCACTACCTTGATCTTCTTAATCTGTTTCAGCTGAATGCCTTTATTTGATTTTATTGAAATTGGACAGTTATTACCAATTTTTTAGCGCTGTTTGACCACATTGAACTTTTCTGTTTTTTACAGTGGTGCTTTCATTACTATGTTTTGATGCATACGTCTTTTGATAGTATGTTTTAAATAGCTGCTTTCACACATATTTGCCTATTTATACTATATTTTGGTAAATACTAATATATCCACATTTTACTACTTGGAGGTTTTTTCGTCAGACCATTAGCCTCTAGGTGATTGACTGATTTGTCAACATATCATTTGTGGCTTCACATCCTGGCGCTGAGGTGTGTCACTAGGCCTGGTGTGGCACTGTATTCATACTACACTGTATCCAAGCTAATTTTCTATCATTTTGTTCCCAGAAAATAAAGCTTTTTTTGGTGGTATTTGATTACCTCTGCGTTTTTTGTTTTTTTGTTTTTGCGCAAAAAATAAAAGTTGAAATTTTGTTTCTTCTTTCTTTATTTTTTAGGTAAATAAGTATGTTTTCTACTTCAATGATGGGCACTGATATGGCTGCACTGACGAGCACTGATAAAGTGGCACCAATGAGGTAGCACTGATGGACACTGATAGGCGGTACTAATGGGCACTGATAGGTGGCACTGGTATGTGGCACTGATGGGCACCAATAGGCAGCACTGATAGGTACTTATGGTGGCACGGATGGGTACTTATGGAGGCACTGATGGGTGCAATTGGAGACTGATGGATGACACTGATGGGTGGCACTGCTGGGTATCACAGATTTAAGGTGGGCACTGATTGGCACATATTTGGCATACATTTGCATATGCAAATTTGGCACATACTTGGGGCTTCCGTGGTGGTCCTGGCAGCTTCCCTGGTGGTCCAGTGCGGGCATCCGTGGGGGGGGGGGGTTCTGCGCTGATAAACAATCCAATCGGCTCTCCTCTACTCGCGTCTGTTAGACGTGAATGAGGAAGAGCCGATCACAATGTATACAGGAAGAACCATTGATCAGCCGTGATTGGACACAACTGATCATGTGGTAAAGAGCCTCCGCCAGAGGCTCTTTACCGAGATCGGAGATGCAGGGTGTCAGACTGACACCCCGCATCACCGATCACCACACTGCGCGCCGGCATGTTATGCTGCTGGACGTCAATAGACGTCTAGTCAGGATAACAGAACCACTTCCGGGACGTCAATTAGCTATTGACCGGGCGGGAAGTGGTTAAGCATACATCTGGGCGAAGGGTGTCGTTTGCCCACATGGGATGTGTTCCGTGTACAGGTAGTCCCATTTATGTCTATAGGGACACAGCGGCTAAACAAACACAGTCCCTGCTCCCAATCTGACATCAGTGTGGGTGCGTGTCCCAAAACTCACACTGTATGCATTAGGGGGGCACGCACCCACATCTACATAAATGTCAAATAGGGAGCAGAAGGTGTTTCTGTGCAGCTGCTGTGTCCCCATAAACATGAATTGGACTACCTGCACACAGGTGCATGGAACATCTGTGTATCCCATGCAGGCAAATACAGCCCTTCGCATGGATGTATGCTTAAAGCGTTACTAAACCCACAACAGTAAAATCAGTCTGTATACGCAATAAAGCATGCTTGTCTGTTTGGCATGCATTGCTAGAGGTTTTTTTTCCCTTGGAAAAGTGCATGTGATCAGCACAAGACCAGACAGAGGGTCAGGCATCCTGCAACCTTTTAGGACAGTCAAGAGTAGGATCAAAACTCCTCCTACAAGCTTTAACCAGACACTGATAGAAGTCACAAGGTTACTACTGACGAGAAAAGCGAACTAGTAGTTTATATTTACTAAAATAATTGCATTTCCATGTTCTGTGTACTGTGGAAAACCAGATATTTTGAATGCAGGGTCCTAGGTTTAGGCCCCTTTCACACTGGGGCAGGACGTGCGTTGGCGGTATAGAACCGCTAAAAATACCATCGGAATTGCCACGTAATTCTGCCGCTAGCGGTGTGGTATTAACCCCCGCTAGCGGCCGGAAAAGGGTTAATACCACCCGCAATGAGCCTCCGCAGAGGCGCATTGACGGCGCTATTACCGCGGTTTGCAGGCGGTATTTAGGCGCTATTTATAATCACTAAACCGCCTGAAAAACTCCTCAGTGTGAAAGGGGCCTTAGTAAAGCCTCTTACACACGATCAGATTTTCCCCAAAATAAATGTGTGATGGCCGACGTTTGTATGCTCCATCGGAGCAATTGTTGTTGGATTTTCCGAAAACAAATGTTTTATAGCATGCTTTAAAACTGTCCGACAACAAAATGTGTGATGTCGGATTATTGTTGGAAAAAAATCCAAAGTACAAACACGCATGTTTAGAAGCGATGATAACCATAGCACAACATTAGCAGAAGTTGCCCAAAGGGTGGCGCTAAAGAGCAGAAAAACCACATAGTTTTGTGTATGTTGGCTGAAAAAATTCTGCTGTCTGTATGCAGAACAAGTTCACGGCCAACGCCTTTCGGACAAAATTCCACGGCTTTGTCCGACGGCAATCCGATCGCGTGTATGAGGTTTAACACTTCAAGTACACCTGTGTGATCGAGGTCCAAGTTGTGACAAAGGAAATAAGCACAATGCTCAAAAAAATGTAAAACCATAATGCATGTACAGAAAAATACTACTTGATTCTGCCAAAAATTCAACTTCTCATCTGTTATGGAGAGGAGTAAAAAAGGAATGTGTTGTGTAGTCCACATGAGAAAACTGGGCAGGGCTGTCAGTGCAGCAAAGGCATTGGGTTTTCAGCTAAAACAGGGAGTTAGATGCTCATATGATGTCTGGCTGATCAAACAGGTATTTTTCTGTATATGCAGCAGTTATAAAGGGAAAACATGCATGTACAGCAAAGATGTACCCCCCTCTCTGCCCAGACATACACTTTAAAGTAAACCTGTGACAAACCTCATCAATTCAAACTTAGCCGTTGACGTGAAAAAAATGCATAGGCAGATATTGACCTCAAGGCCAAGCTTGACCTTTTTTTGGGGAAAAGTTGAAATTTGCATATCTGCTGCTTTTATTTGTGGATCTACCGATTGTTTTGACATGCGGTTTTCATTGACGCTAACCTTTGCTAATGCATTTTTCATCATATTCTCAGTTTGAATTGCCAAGGATTAGGAAAAGGTTTACTTGGAAGTAAGAAGACTTTTTTGGCTCATAGCAGGCAATTAAATCTTCCTACCCAAACATTGCCGCCTTAGAAACCAACTATAAGGTGCTTACCAGGTGGGTACCTGGTCCCCTCCAGGATTCATAAATTCCTCCCACAATACCCACCACACTGCTTTTGTGGATGTAGTAAAGCAGGAACGCACCTCCACATTTGATGGCATTGTCCCATAGTGCAAACCTTCTGGTGAGAGATTTTCTCAATCCTATCAAAACTTTTTACCATATCTCTATCACCAGATCCAACGGTGGGTCTCCTGAACAGACCCATGTCCCTGACCCACTGCCAGTTTAAGCTACTGCTCCAAATCACTACTGCTGCAGAGCAGACCATCGCAAACGCCTGGAAATCCTCTACCTTATGTGTTCTCGCAGAAAAGCATAGAATCACCCAAGCCATGATCCATGCTAAGATAGAGGCAATACTAATGGACAAAGTTCCAAAATTTGACAAACTCTGGAACCCCTGGCTTTGACGAGACCCTATTGCCGCCATAACTTTTTATACCCGCTATTTCCACCCTTCCCTTGGAGTCTGCCACCACAACCATGCCCCCCCACCCACTTCCACATATTACCCCCCCCCCCCACCACCACCACCACCACCACTCTAACCCTCTTCCTCACCTTGGCTTTCCCTTCTCTCCTTACCCCCTGTTCATTCTTTTTCCTTTCAATCTTACTTCCACCTATCTCCCCCGTGGCTTTCCTACCCCGGGTTTGGATTCCTAACCAGACTTACCCTCAAACATGCGCATATCTTCCACCCTTATTCTACAGTCTCCCAGATTTCTTGAGCCCCTTGAGATGCTCCTACTAGGATGCTAAGCTGCCACTTCCACTATCAATGTCTAGGAAAACCATGGAAAATTTAGCTTTTCAGCTTATAAACCTCACCCCTATCTCCCCCCAAATCGTAACCCTTGCTGTTAATGTATCGTAAACCCAGAACTTTTCAACCTGCCTTTACCTAGGGTAAAATATCCTCCCCCAGTTACCTATTGATAGGCCATCTGGCCTTATTTGTCCTGCCCGAATTCCACTTAAACGTTAAATTTTACTTGCTTAGTACCTATGGTTCTCATTCTTATTATATTACTTGTTTCCCTATACGGGAACCTATAGATTCTTTTTTTTTACAATAAATTTGTTTGTATATGAAAATGTGAATTGATGGTGTTGTCTTCCACCAGTGGCACAGTTTGCGCCCAGATGGGTTGTCTGGAGGTGCTGGACAATTCCCCATAGTTTGGATGTAGCATCCAGAATTTCTTATATTGTTTAAACATGACTACTATTATTCATGTCTTTCGTATCCTTTACATGCGATACCATGCAACAGGTACTGATCATCTTTCTTTGAAACCTCAAGAAAAAAACAGGTAGTATCCGATAGGTGAGCACTGCACTAAAGTACTGATCACATATAAATAACAAGAAAGGAAATAGGACATCATGGGGTTGATATACTAAATCTGAAATGTGCTCAGCATAGAAACCAATCAGATTCCATTTTTTTTTGTCAAAGCCTAGCTGAACAAGCTGAAGTTAGAAGCCGATTGGCTACCATGTACAGCTGCACCAGAAAAAAACAATACAATAAAAGAACAATTTTAATCAGCATAAACTTTCAAGCCAGGTTTCTGGTAGCCTGTCAGGGTTCTGCTCTTCCTAGAAAGTGAAGGGTAAAGAAGCTGTGATTTCAGTGCCTTGGTTATGAAATTTGAAGAGACATTTCTCCAGAATGCCCATAGATACACAAGTAAACTAGGCGTTCTTTCAAAGTGATTTTACCGCTTGTTTAGAATATGAAAATACTTTATTGAGCAAAGCCTGGGCACGGGCTCACATAAAGCAGGAGTCTCAAACCGGTGGCGCTCCAGCTGTTGTGGAACTACAAGTCCCATCATGCCTCTGCCTTATGGGAGTAATGCTTGCAATTGTCAGCCTTACAGTGCCTCATGGAACTTGTAGTTCTGCAACAGCTGGAGGGCCACCAGTTTGAGACCCATGACCTAAAGTGTATGTTTCCGTTAAAGTGGATGTAAACCCCAAAAAAAAATATTTTTTGATGTCACAATGTAGAGAATATGATTTCCTATCATCTGTGCCCAGTCTTGCCACAGAGTTAATCCAGCGCTGAGCAATCCTCTTTTTATTGTTCCGTGAAGTAAAACAGACTTCCAGATAAAGACCAAAGTCCTTGCTTGAGTGACAGGTTATTTACATATCTCGTGCACTAGCTTGCAGACAAGCACAGCTTCTGTAAAGTGCACAATTCACATCCCCCTCCCCTCTCATCCTCTCCTCTCCCAGGATTGGCTGTCTTTCCTGTGTTTTGATTAAATGTTTTCAAAATATGGGGTGATCCACAGTTCAGTGTAAACAGCCAACAGAATATACATAGACAAGAAGCTGTGCTTGTCTGCAAGCTAGTGCACAAGATATGTAAATAACCTGTCACTCAAGCAAGGACTTTGGTCTTTATCTGGAAGTCTGTTTTATTTCACTGAACAATACAAAAAAAAAAAAAAAGGAGGATTGCTCAGCACTGGATTAACTCTGTGTGGCAAGACTGGGCACAGATGATAGGAAATCGTATTCTCTACACTTTAATTTATTTGCAGATATGGTTTTTTTCCTACACGGGTGTATAAAAACTGTAGCCTGTTGAATTTTTTATTATTTATTTTTGCATTAAACATCTGGTTAGTCTGGCAGTGCCTCCTCTTTGCTTTTGCAATATACCCACACCAAGCACAGATGCAGATCCTCGCTGACATAGGTAGTTTGTTGATCAGCACTACATGACACTGTTCCAGAGGGTTTTATGACATTACATACATTCCCCTGGCTAACCAATAATATAATCTTACGTTTAGTATTTCTTCCTGACCCGTAAGAGAATGTTTAATGGTTTTTGTTTACCCAAAAGGGATTTATTTGCCCATATGAATTTAGTGAGGTACGTTAAGTTTACAGGACTGAAGTATGAAAATTTTGGTAAGGAAATCATTTTGGATATATCAACCAATCTGTCAACTTAATTGTAAGCAGAACGTGTGATATTAGCATTTAGAAGCATATTAGTTCAAAGTATTTAGGGAAGGCTGAGTCCTAATTTAGAATATTAAGCCGGCCAAAAATGGTCTGAATTGAGGCCGGTTCTGCAGGGACTGGCCAAGAGTTAAACTATGTAAGAGTAGTCTACTTGTACCCATTTTGATTGATCGATAAACTTAGGCACAACCAGCCTGTCAACATTTTTCATGCAATTTTTGCCCCCCCCACTGGGAGATCACAAATAGTTCCGCAGGAGGAATTCCCCCATTAACAGCGTCTATCGATGGAGAAATCAAGCCATTTTTTTCCTGCAGCCTGTGCTTGCAGGAAAGAAAATCATACCATCTACAGCCGGCTTTATAGTGATCAAGTAAAAGGGATCCAATTTCCACTCTATTGTATTAATTATACAGATAATTTAACTATACAACACCTATTGAATAGAAATGCTACAAAATACTTCACAAGAAAAATGAACAGCTTCCATTGCTCAACACAGGAAACATGACATCTGAAGAACTGTTCCCAACTGTTCCCATGATTAATGCCTTAAGGGGCAATCCAATTCATATAAAAAAAAAAAAAAAAAAAAAGTAGGGTTGTCCCGATACCACTTTTTTGAGACCAAGTACCGATACTTTTTTTCCCCCAAGTACTCGCCGATACCGATACTTTTTTTTTTAATGTCATGTGACAGTGGAGTTTTTTTTTTTAGAGGGGGGGTAATGGATTGTCCGTGTGTGTGTTTTTTTTTATTATTATTATTATTATTATCATTTTTTTTTTTTTTTAATCAGCCCTGTTGGGGGGGCTTTGGTGAGATATCAGGGTTCTTAACAGACCTCTGACATCACCCCTTTAAGACAGAGAAAGGGACTAAGGACACAGATTCCCCAGTCCCTTTCTCTGCAGCGTCAGCTAAAATGAATGGAGAGAAGCTTCTTTCCATTCATAAACTGAAGTATCGTAAACACAGGTTACGATGCTCAGTTATGGGAATGGACAGAGTCAGTGATTACTGACTCTGTCTATTCGGAAATGGTAGGAGCCGGGTTTAGCGGCTCCTACCTCCGCTCTCCATCCTGACAAATTGAGGGGGGGGGGAGCAGCATGGAGGGGGACAAGACGGCACGGGGGGACAAGACGGCACGGGGGGACAAGACGGCACGGGGGGACAAGACGGCACGGGGGGACAAGACGGCACGGGGGGACAAGACAGCACGGGGGGAGAAGACAGCACGGGGGGAGAAGACAGCACGGGGGGAGAAAACAGCACGGGGGGAGAAAACAGCACGGGGGGAGAAAACAGCACGGGGGGAGAAAACAGCACGGGGGGAGAAAACAGCACGGGGGGAGAAAACAGCACGGGGGGAGAAGACAACACTGAGAAGACTTGTAAATCCCCCCACCACCCGATACCTGACTGCCCAGGTATCGGGTGAAGCATCGAGTACAAGTACTCGGAAAATGATCGGTATCGGTACCGATACTAGTATCGCTATCAGGACATGCCTAATAATAATTGATTACTGAAACATAAAATAGTTTAATATATACTTAATACCTACAGTGTCCCAAAAAATAAAAATACACTTACCAACATGTCAGTGGCACTCAGATAGTGTTTGCTGGCCATACACTGTTCCAGTTTTTGAGGCACTTGTTTAATGTTCTCAATTTCATCCAAAAGGTTCAGGACATGCTTGTGCTCAATACCTTCAATCCAAAGTTTTCTCAGTTCATCACGCTTGCAGTGAAGAAGCATCTTACATGACAGAAGGTTTTCTTTTACCTGATAAAAAAATTGGAAAATAGTTAAACAAATTGTAAAGGGAAAAACATTAGCGGCTGCTGTTGCCGATTTCTCCTCCTGAAAAGGCAAGTAGCTTACCCCATTGTTGTCCTGATCATTTGGCTTTAATATTTTCTGTGATATTGACATAAAACATACAAATAGATAAGGTCTTGTGACTTCTCGGATTATACTAATCTGCATACTTCTTCTAGGTCAAACGCTGAGAAGTACTGAAGCAAAGGTCTAGGCAGAACAGCCAAACAACTAGAATTTTAGCAGTAATTCGCCAATGGTAGTCTCAGTTTTTCTCAGGAGACAGGTTAAAAGCAAGTCCAGATGATACAGGAATGGCTGAGGGAGGTAGATAAATTAAGATTTGTGGAAGAAAAGGTAACACACCTACAGAAGGAATCTAAAATTGGATATACCAGAGCCTGGAAGGGTTGGGTGGAGTTTAGACACTCCCCAGTATATGCAAGATACATGAGAAGGGAGGGCAGTACCTAGGGAATCTGGGCCGGCTACTCTTGTGAAGGAGAAATAGGCCCCCCTCCCTCTTTTTTGGGGTATAATTGTGTTGTCCCCCCCCCCCCCCCAAGTGGTTGGGGTGCACCAAGGGTTGAAAGCGATATTCTCGCCCCCTCATAAATTGATAATAAAAATATAGAGGTCACTGAAGTTAAATTAAAAGGGGAAGAAAGGGGAGAAGGGTATCAGGGCACAAATGTAATATTTAGGAGGGATCGAAAGGTTGATAAAGTATATTGGGGGTAGAGGGTGATACTCTCCCCCCTCATAGATAAACATGAACATAGAAGTCATGGAAGTTAACGTAAAAGGTAAATAAGAGTGGGGGGGTCTGGGCCCGTTGAGGTGTTTTTTTTTCTCTCTCTCCCGGGGGGGGGGGGGGGAAGAGGTTACGGAGGAAATAGAGGGGGGGAGAGCTGTGGGATAGGAGGAAGGAAAATTAAGATATTGCAGGGTAGACCCATATTGTTGTTGTAAATGTATGTTGTGTTTTATTTTAATGTAATTTGTTGAATGTAATGGGAGTTACCGTATATGTGTTTGTAAAAATTGAAAAAAAAAAAAAAAATGTAAGGCCCCTTAGTGTAAAGCTACACACAGTTAATCTTTTTTTTTTTGTACCTTAGCCTAGCTTAAAGCAGACCTTTTGTCATTTTTTAAACTTTCCATCTATTGAAGCTCCTGCCCTTTAACTCTGGATAGTAAAACATTTTTCAGCCAGTAAATACAGCCCTCTTCCTGTTTCTTGTCTGGTAATTAGCCTAGGCTTATGACGACATGCAAAGTCCTTTCTCTCACTCACGTAAGAGTTTGCCAAGAAGGGACCAGGGGTGAGTCATAAGAGGGCCAATGAGAGCTGCAGGTGTGCCTCTGTGTAAATCCAGCAAGTGAACAGGCAGCAGCTTCAGCTGCCGACAGTCGATCCGAGATGCAGTCCTATCTTGTTTTGTAGATACAAAACAAAGATACAACGCAGGAAATTTTAAATTACGCGGCGTATCAATAGATACACCGGCGTAATTATTTGTGGATCTGCCCCAATATCTGTAACTTTGACCAGTATTTGTCTTAAAATGAAGGGGGGGGGGGGGGGGACGAAGAAATGTACTCAAAGACATTCAATTGTTAAGTATTTTAAAGAGCACTGAAGGAAATATTTTGTTATGCATTAATATGGCGAGACAAATGACAGAAGTTCTCAACTAACACAGATGAATTCCTTAATATACATTTTGCTAATAGTTCACAACAAATACGTTGTCATGAAACTTTCATGGATCCATTTGCCTTCTAAAAGTCAGCTTTAGATCAAGCTGTAGCCATAGTCTTTACAGTACACCTTGTGGCCTTTTGAGTCGACTTATTGCTTAGACATTTGAACCTCTATCTATATACAATGCCTTGCAAAAGTATACACCCCCTTGGCTTTTTATCTATTTTGTTAAATTACAGCCTTTACTTAAAATGTGGTTTTAATCTGAATTATATGTGATGGATCAGAACACAATAGTTTAAGTTGGTGAAGTAAAATTAGAAAAATATATACATAAAACAATTTTTCAGAAATAAAAAAAATGATAATTGGCACGTGCGTATGTATTCACCTCTTTGTTGTGAAGCCCATAAAAAGCTCTTGTGCAACCAATGACCTTCAGAAGTCACATAATTAGTGAAATGACATCCACCTGTGTCACACCATCTGTCTGTCATGGATATGCAGTAATGTCTGTCTGTCAGCTTACCGCCTCCATGTGTTCACCTTAGAGGCCAGCCAATCTCACCTGGCTGCTTAAGTAATCTCTCCTCTAGCATGGCTCCACCCCAGGCCCCATCAGGGAACTCTATATTAACCTGTGCACTGCAAGCCAGCTGTGCTGATCAACAGTGTTCTTAAGCTATTGTGTGTTTGAGTTGCTGCTTGTTGTGCGCTACGTCTGTCTCTGTTTTACCGATCTTGGCTTGTTCTGGACTATCCCTGTCTGCTTGTGACCCTGACCTTTGGCATTTTCTTTGTTTATCCTTGTCTGCTAGTCGCCCTGACTTTTGGCTTATCCCCTCACTATGTCTTGTATCCTGAACTGCTGCTTCCCCTCTATAGCAGGGATCCTCAAACTACGGCCCTCCAGCTGTTGCGGAACTACACATCCCATGAGGCATTGTAAAACTCTGACATTCACAGACATGACTAGGCATGATGGGAATTGTAGTTCCTGAACAACTGGAGGGCCGTAGATGAAGACCCATGCTCTATAGCAGGGGTGGGCAATTATTTTTTCGATGGGGCCACATGAGAAACTAAAAATATTTTGGAGGGCCGGGCCAAAAGGCTAAACTCAATACTGCATAAAATCAATTGTATTTCTTTATAAAAAGCAGTAAATATCATTGTTGGAAAACTGGTACGAGTACTTGTTATAGACATGGCACAGGAGGGGGACAGAGGCTGGGGACATGGCACAGGAGGGGGACAGAGGCTGGGGACATGGCACAGGAGGGGGACAGAGGCTGGGGACATGGCACAGGAGGGGGACAGAGGCTGGGGACGTGGCACAGGAGGGGGACAGAGGCTGGGGACGTGGCACAGGAGGGGGACAGAGGCTGGGGACGTGGCACAGGAGGGGGACAGAGGCTGGGGACATGACACAAGAGGGGGACAGAGGCTGGGGACATGACACAGGAGGGGGACAGAGGCTGGGGACATGACACAGGAGGGGGACAGAGGCTGGGGACATGGCACAGGAGGGGGACAGAGGCTGGGGACATGACACAGGAGGGGGACAGAGGCTGGGGACATGACACAGGAGGGGGACAGAGGCTGGGGACATGGCACAGGAGGGGGACAGAGGCTGGGGACATGACACAGGAGGGGGACAGAGGCTGGGGACATGACACAAGAGGGGGACAGAGGCTGGGGACATGACACAAGAGGGGGACAGAGGCTGGGGACATACGCTGGGGACATGGCACAGGAGTGGGACATACGCTGGGGACATGACACAGGAGGGGGACAGACGCTGGGGACATGACACAGGAGGGGGACAGACGCTGGGGACATGACACAGGAGGGGGACAGACGCTGGGGACATGACACAGGAGGGGGACAGAGGCTGGGGACATGACACAGGAGGGGGACAGAGGCTGAGGACATGACACAGGAGGGGGACAGAGGCTGGGGACATGACACAGGAGGGGGACAGAGGCTGGGGACATGACACAGGAGGGGGACAGAGGCTGAGGACATGACACAGGAGGGGGACAGACGCTGGGGACATGACACAGGAGGTGGACAGAGGCTGGGGACATGACACAGGAGGTGGACAGAGGCTGGGGACAGGCAGCCACTGTTTAATCAATAGCCACAATTGATTAAACAGTGGCTGCATGTGATGGCACAGTGGCTGCGTGTGATGGCACAGTGGTTGCGTTTGATGGGCACAGTGGCGACAATTGATGGCACAGTGGCTGTGTGTGATGGGCACAGTGGCAACAATTGATGGCACAGTGACTGCGTGTGTTGGCACAGTGGCTGCGTGTGTTGGCACAGTGGCTGCGTGTGATGGGCACAGTGGCTGCGTGTGATGGGCACAGTGGCTGCGTGTGATGGGCACAGTGGCTGCGTGTGATGGGCACAGTGGCTGCGTGTGATGGGCACAGTGGCTGCGTTTGATGGGCACAGTGGCTGCGTTTGATGGGCAGAGTGGCTGCGTGTGATGGGCACAGTGGCTGCGTGTGATTGGCACAGTGGCTGCGTGTGATTGGCACAGTGGCTGCGTGTGATTGGCACAGTGGCTGCGTGTGATTGGCACAGTGGCTGCGTGTGATTGGCACAGTGGCTGCGTGTGATTGGCACAGTGGCTGCGTGTGATTGGCACAGTGGCTGCGTGTGATTGGCACAGTGGCTGCGTGTGATTGGCACAGTGGCTGCGTGTGATTGGCACAGTGGCTGCGTGTGATTGGCACAGTGGCTGCGTGTGATTGGCACAGTGGCTGCGTTTGGGAACAGTGGCTGCGTGTGATTGGCACAGTGGCTGCGTGTGATTGGCACAGTGGCGACAATTTATGGTGGCACAGTGGCTGCGTGTGTTGGCACAAGTGGCTGCATGTGTTGGCACAAGTGGCTGCGTGTGTTGGCACAAGTGGCTGCACCCCCCCCCCTCCGTGACATACAGACTGCCCCCCCATGACATACAGACTGCCCCCCCCTGGACATACAGACTGATCCCCCCCGTAGGTAGCCTATACAAGACTGTGTCCCCCGCGGTCATCCTGATGCAGTGTTCCTCGGCAATAGCTCTCGGCGCGTGCAGAGTTAATCTGACTCAGCTGTGTTGTAGTGCAGCAGCTCTGCGCTCGATTTCAATGGACTGAAATCGGCACATGCTCAGTTGCTACAAGGGATGCCAATTTTCTTGGGATGCCGATCTTACTGCTACACCGGCCCTGCCTACTGTTATCACCGCGGCGGGGAACATTAGACAGCGTTCGTTTGAACAGCTGTTTTCCCCGCTGCGCATAGACACTCCCCCTTGGACGGATCTGTCCAATCGCGAGCAAGGGGGAGTGTCTATGTGACTCCCCCTTGCTCGCGATTGGACAGATCCGTCCAAGGGGGAGTGTCTATGCGCGGCGGGGAAAACAGCTGTTCAAACGAACGCTGTCTAATGTTCCCCGCCGCGGTGATTAACGTGGCAGCGGCGGCGGTTTCGGCGGCGGGGGTGGGCCGGATTAAAAGGTCCGCCGGGCCGTATACGGCCCGCGGGCCGTAGTTTGCCCAGGTCTGCTCTATAGCCTACTGTGAGCATGAGCTGGGGGACTCTGGGGGCCACGACATGGATCCAGTTGCAGCCCAGCCCACCATTAGAGGCTCTGGTGAACACCTGCTGAATCTTACACTCCGCACCCTGGGGAATCTTAGGCTCTAGCTCCCTGTGGGATCCCTGTTAGTGCTCCAGTGGACCTGCCTTCCTTAGCCACCCAGTGTTCTGTCCGCAGCAGTCAGCTGTAGGGTCCACTACCTTAGCGGTGCACTCCTGACCCCAACGGTGTGCATCTGTCACCTGACCGCAGGTGACCGACACGGTCATTGCATATATATATATATATATATATATATATATATATATATATATACACACACACACACACACACACACACACACACACACACACACACACACACACACACACCTTTTTGAAAGGCCCCAGAGGCTTTAACACCTAAGCAAGAGGCACCACTAACCAAACACTGCCATGAAGACCAAGGAACTTTCCAAACAAGTAAGGGACGATGTTGTTGAGAAGTACAAGTCAGGGTTAGGTTATAAAAAAAAAATCCAAATCTTCGATGATCCTTAGGAGCACCATCAAATCTATCATAACCAAAGAAAAAGAACATGGCACAACAGCAAACCTGCCAAGAGACGGCCGCACACCAAAACTCATGGACCAGGCATGGAGGGTATTAATAAGAAAGTCAGAGTGGCCAGAAGAAAGCCATTACTTTCAGCAAAAAGACAAAAATGGCACGTTTTGAGTTTGTGAAAAGTAGTGGTGCAACGGACTGTCATTGATCGGTGATCCGCACGGATAAATTATGTCGGATCGGCACACACGTGATCCGCGGCGTGCGGGAATGCAGAGGGGTAAAACACACATTAAAATTGCCCCCTGCTCTGCTCGCACACAGCTCCGCCTGCTCCTAACCACGCTGTAATAGACAGAATGCGGGTCTAATGCTGAGATGTGTTCGGTCTATCAAAGCGTGGGGTTAGGAGGAGGCGGGGCTGTGTGCGAGCAGCGTGGAGACAGTTTCAACATAAGGGCAGTGAGTTGCTTTCCATTCTAGCATAACATGTTTGCAGCCATCCGTCCTCCCCTCTCCCCCCACATACATCCCTTGGCTGGCTCTATCTTCGGGACTGAGCAAAAATCCCAGTTGTAAGATGTGGCAAGCACATAGAGACTTATCCAAAGTGACTCGGAGCTGTGACAGATGCAAAAGGTGGCTCTACAAAGTATTGACTTTAGGGGGGTGAATAGTTATGCACATTGACTTTTTCTATTATTTTGTCTTATTTGTTGTTTGCTTCACAATAAAAAAAAAAAAAAAACACCCATCTTCAAAAGCATGTTCTGTAAATTAAATACATGTCAATTCCAGGTTGTGAGGCAACAAAACACAAAAAATGCCAGGGGGGGGGGTGAATACTTTTGCAAGGCACTGTAGAACAAGCTTAGCATGTTGAAAGAAATAAAAAAAGTTAGCAATATATGTATTACGCATTCACAAAGATGTCGTATAGGTTGTGGTTTACCTGTTTGATCTTGTTACGGGAGTTGGTGATACGTTCAGTAATGCTCTGGTAAGTACGTATGGCAGTGGTAAGTTCTGTAAAGTGCTGCTCAATCTTCTCATCCAAGTCCTTGTCACATTGTTCATAGGCATTCTCCAAGCGTCCTCGCTCTGTCTCTCTGTCTTCCACATCATCACTAGTTGAAAGGGTTCTAAAACAATAAAACTCAATGTATTATTCTTATATTACTGTACAGTAATAACACAACAATGACAGATGTGGAGTGATAAACAGTATTTGTTGGTAAAATTATGGGCTTTTCTTTACTAGAAACATGCCCTGCTGTAATTACAATCGTTTTCAACGAAACCATTGATGAATCCAATGCCGATTCAGGGATAGGAAAGTAGTTTTTCTATACCGAAAGGACAAATTGGCATTTACCTTACTGTGGTTTTGCTTTCTAAATTATTTGGGGGGGGGGGGGGGGGGTTATTATTAGGCCTCATGCATATGGAAATACAGTATATAGGCATCAAATATGCCTAAAGAATTTCTATGCGTCTGGAGGGGGGGGGGCACAGACATTAACTTTGATGGAAGGCTGTACGCCCCTACCTTAATATTGTGTTTTTTCTATTGGCATTTGCTGATAAATGTATATGTGTAATGTTATTCACAATCTGTATCTAATGTAACAGTCAGTGTATTATCTCAACACAGATTCTCTACTGGGCTCTCTAACTGAACCTGTGGGCACTCAATTCAAATGCGTTTAGTATTCAATAATTTCCGACCCTTGGACATCTGACCCATGCATATGTCCATATACCTCCATATTAGCTTTCGCTATTGAATTTATATGGACTTTTTGTGTTTTTTTTTTTGTTTTTTTGATCTTCTCTGGTCTTTTTCTGCCTCCTAGAGGGCCACCTCTCCGACCCGCTCCCAACTGTTTCACTGGCTATACGGGCACTAGGGGCACACTCGGTGTTAGGGACCATTGGTCAAAACTTTCCCCCTGGGTGATCGCTCACAGCTCTCAATTGACATCCCTGCTCCTTCTTGCCTCATTATTCCACCCAGAAACTGGTCAGGCCCCTTGGCTGGGGCCGCCAGCCTTTTGTTTGGGCGACCTTTCCAGTTTCCAAGATGGCGCCCGCACCATCGGCGTCATCTTCCATGCCGTCCATGTGCTTGTGCACCACGCCGCCGCTGGATACGCCCATCTGGGCGGGCAGCGGCTTCATGTGCACACCTGCACTCCACGGCCTTGTTCATCACCAAACTGTTCTTGGATAGTTGGGAGAAGTTGCTCTAGAAGTATGTTTTTTTACCATTCTTTATTCATAGGCAAAATTGTGAGTGAGCCCACTCCCTGGGGGCCTCCGAGAGATTCTCTTAATTTGCAAGGAGTTCCCCTCACTTCCTGTTTGGCTACGGAACAGGAAATGAAGAGAAATCTCCCTAATGGGGCACAAATGGCAAAGAAACCCTCCGTTACTCTATTCAAAAAAAGGTTTTGCTGATAGTTCTACTTTAAATCTTGTAAGTTACAAAACTATACAATTGTGAGATTTGCCAGTTTGTAATGTGGATTGTTCTCATTAAAATTGAGTGAACTGCATCCACAGTAAAATTCTAACTACAACAAAATGCAGTGTATAGCCTACCTCTAGACCAGTGGTCTCAAAGTACCGGCCCGCGGGCCATTTGCGGCCCGCGGACCAGTTATAAATGGCCCCCAGGCAGGCTGGCGCCATCTGGTGGTGAGCCGTTGGTATTATAAGTTATTACCACCAGATGTGAGATGGCGCCATCTGGTGGTGGCCGTTGGTATTACAAGTTAAGTATTACAAGTTAAACAGCAATTCTAATGTCATTTTACACTATTTTCACTGCCATATTCTTCCCTCTAATTAGAACCCCCAAACATTATATATATTTTTTATCCTAACACCCTAGAGAATAAAATAGCGATCGTTGCAATACTTTCTGTTACGCCGTATTTGCGCAGCGGTCTTACAAGCGCACTTTTTTGGGAAAAAATTACACTTTTTTTAATTAAAAAATAAGACAACAGTAAAGTTATCCCCATTTTTTTTAATATTATGAAAGATAATGTTACGCCGAGTAAATTCATACCCAACATGTCACGCTTCAAAATTGTGTCCGCTTGTGGAATGCCGACAAACTTTTTTACCCTTTAAAATCTTCATATGTTTTAAGTTACAGAGGAGCTAGAATTATTGCTCTCACTCTACCAATCGCGGCGATACCTCACATGTGTGGTTTGAACACCGTTTACATATGCGGGCGCTGCTCACGTATGTGTTCGCTTCTGCGCGCAAGCTCGTCGGGACGGGGTGCGTTTTCTGGCTCCTAACTTTTTTAGCTGGCTCCGAGATTCCAAGCAAATTTGTCAAACCCTGACTTACACCAGTGCTGGTGGTAATAATGCGCTCGCTGACACCAGTGCTGGGGGTTAATAATGTGTTCGCTGACACCAGTACTGTTGTTTTTGAAGTTTGAAAGTTTGCATGCGGCCCCCCATGGCATATGAAAACTTGTCTTGTGGCCCTCAGGTAATTTGAGTTTGAGACCCCTGCTCTAGACAAACACAAAAAAATAAAAAAAGTCAAGCAGTGGACTAGAAAAAAGGCTTGTAGCTCTGAAAAGTACACAGTTCAGTGATGACAGGAACTGCGAATATCCTGTTCAGTTTCCTTTTGTTTTACAATACCTTCCCTGCCTAGATTTTTATTTCTGAGACCTGAGAAACTCCATAGATAGAGAAACCACAGCAACCAGGATCCTGTAAGGTTATGTCTTTAGCGGATACATACAAAAATTACATACTTGACCAAAACATGCTAGATGAAACTTCAGAATCCGATTTTTAATTGATACAAAATGGTAGTGTGTATCTCACGATGGAACATGGCTACTTGGCGGGGTGGTTCACAGTTCTAAGAAAACAAGCTGCACAGAGTATGTAAAACTGCTGCATCACAATACTATTTTCATGTGGATAACATTTTACTGCAGAACTCTAGGTTATTTACAGCAAGTAAAACAAGTATTAAACGCATCACCATTTTTCTAGGTAAATATATTTCTAAGTTCCGGTTCACACAGGGGCAACCCGACTTACAGCGTGACTTTGCAAGGCGACTTCAGCGCGACTTGAAGCAACTTACAATGCGACTTAAAGTTGCCTCCAGGACAGACGACTTTGGCTGTGGCCAATCACAGAATAATCCGCTCTGTGGGAGGGAGGGGTTTGCCTGAGTAAACTAATTATCCTGTAAAGTTGCTACAGTTAAAGCGGAGGTTCACCCTAAAAAACATCTATATACCATTACATCCAGCATACTTCCGACATCTACAGTATGCTGGTATTTTTATTTTATTTTTTCGCAGTACATACCATCTTATAGTTCTTTTTCACCCGGCTTCCGGGTTCTCACTCCCGCGGGGAATAGGCGTTTATGATTGACGTGCGGATAAGGCGCGTCACACGTTCCGAAAATAGCCGAACTGGGACTCGGCTCTATATGGCGCCTGCGCACAGACTAGGAGACGTGTAGAGCTGACTGCGCAGGCACCGTATAGACCCGAGTCGCAGTTCGGCTATTTTCGGAACGCGTGACGCGGCTTATCCGCACGTCAATCATCTACTCCTCTTCATAGGAACGCCTACTCCCGGCGGTAGTGAGAACCCGGAAGGCAGGTGAAAAAGAACTATAAAAGACGGTATGTACAGAAAAAAATAATAATATGTCGGAAGTATGCTGGATGTAATGGTATATAAATTGTTTTAGGGTGAACCTCCGCTTTAAGACAGAGATGCGACTTGGAGGCAACTTACATTGAAATGGGTACAAGTTGCCTAGAATTCGCCTTGAAGTAGTACAGGAACCTTTTCTGAAGTCGGAGCGACTTCAGTAGTGTGCATTAAGACGGCTCTCATTCACTTCAATTGATTTTCTCATGTCGCTCGATTGGGGGGGGGGGGGGGGGGGGCGACACAAATCGGATCCCAAGTCGCTGTAGTGTGAACCGGCACTAAAGGTGCTATTGACATGGGGCGTGGCCTGGCAAGCGATGGAGTAGGACGTGGGTGGAAGGAGCTCCTCTGGCAGATACTCCTGTATAGCATCCTGGCTGACTATTTGAGTTGGTGAAAACTCTGGAAACTAGCCTGGAATCAGAGGGAAAGGTGTGAGACATGTCCCCACCGAAAAAATCGTCTGCTGCGGCGGACAAACTGGCCAAGTACCGGCACGATGGGGGAGAGGAGCAGGCCAAAGATGGCGCCAACGAGGCCTCGGGAGAGGATCGCCACGCGGCAGAGACGGCCAAAGTCCTGGAGGCGATAGCGGTGTTGCAGGGGACGCTGACGACAAAGATAGACGAAGTGAAAATAGACATTTCACTCATGAGGCAGGATCTATCTGCGGTCCGGGAGCGGGTGAAGGAAACGGAGGAACGCATAGGTGCAGCGGAGGACGTTCTCTATCCCATGCAGAGGGCGGCGGAGGGTGTGCAGCGCCAACTCCAACAACTACACGCGCACCAAGATGAAATGGAGAACAGACTCCGCCGCTGCAATTTGCGCTTTATTGGGATACCGGAGCGGACGGAGGGCAGAGACCCAGCTGACTATCTGGAGCAACTCCTGATCAAAATCTATGGAAGGGAGGCGTTCTCCGCCATGTTTGCGGTGGAGAGGGCGCACAGGATCCCAGCAAAACCCCCTCCTGAAGGGGCCCCTCCCCGCACGTTTATTGCTAAATTTTTGAACTTCCGTGACCGAGATAAAATAATGCGATTGTCCTGGGAAAAGGGGAACATGCGGGTGGAAAATGCGCAGATAGCGGTGTTCCCGGACTTCTCTACAGACGTACAGAAAAAAAGGTCTCAATTTCAAGATGTGAAACGTCGCCTGCGGGTGTTGCACTTAAAATATGCCATGCTGTTTCCTGCCAGATTGCGGGTGGAAGAGGATGGACGGGTGCTGTTTTTTGACACCCCGGCCGCAGCTGCTGAATGGCTGGATCGGAAGGGGAGACAGGAATAAGGCCTGCTATGGAGATACGTGAGTACTTTACATAGGGGGGGCAGGGGACAGACGGTGCGGGGCTCGGAGGGGGTCTCCCTTCCCTTTCCCCCCCCCCCCCTCCTGCATACAGGCCTGCTAATAGTTCTGCATGCTGAATAATATGGGATCCCCAGAACATGACATTGCTGCTATATCCTGCCATACCCCCCTAGTGGGGTGGTCCCCTCCCTTTTTTCGTGTATCTGTGGGTCTGGAGCATGGGACCCGGGAAACTATGTGGGATAATTGCGGAAGAGGCCTGCGGAATGGCTTAGACCCCCCCCAGGGCTCCGGGGGGGGGGGGGGGGATGGAGCTCCCCTTTTCAGCGATACTGGTGTGCCGCAGTGGATAAGAGCAAGATCCTGAAGCAATTTTGTTGTAGCGGTGGGAACGGATGAGAACACAGACTTTGGTCAGCCAGAGGAGCGCACACAAAACTACAATACTGGGGATATGTTGTGTTTTCCCCGTATCGAATCCACGTGTTGCTCAGTGAACAATCGTCCCGTTAGACGAGTGTATAATGGTCTCGCCATGGTACACACAGAACCTAAGATCCGTGCCTCCAGTCAGGTTTTCCTGCTGGATGATGTGTTATTTCGTTTTTCTTTAAGGGTTCTGCTAGTTGGGGTTTGTATGCTCACACCATGTTTGGGAGGTGCTGGGCTGGGTGGGGGGAGGGGTGTTGAGAAAATATGGGACCACGGTTGGGACCCCAAACAGTTGTGGAAATGGTGTATGTATTGTGGAGTTGGGAAATGGCAATATGTATGTACAAGAACAGAAGTATTGGAAGTACAGGGATTAATGAAGAATGCACAGGTGTATAGAAATGTGGTGCTGCAGATCCGACTCCGAAAGTTTAATTTAGATTCGACATGACCTCTATTAAATTCCTAACCTGGAACGTGAGAGGACTGAGGAACAAAATTAAGCGCACGGCGGCCCTAACGTATCTTAAAGCGCAAAAGGCGAATGTCATGGCATTGACTGAGACGCATGTTACCGGCCATTTACAGTCCGCATTGAAGCGCCCTTGGATTGGATGGGCATATCATAGCACCCATTCCAGTTTCTCCAGGGGAGTATCACTGCTGGTGTCGAAGGCCACCCCTTTTGAATTGTATACGCTGGAGTCGGATCAGCAGGGGAAATATCTATTTTTACATGCACGCATTGGGGGAGTGTCTGTGTTATTGATAGCCTGCTATATCCCTCCTCCATATAGCTCGGAGGTCGTCACTCAGGGACTGGCATTTATGGCTAAATACCCGACGATACCGGCAATATGGATGGGAGATTTTAACATGGTCATGGATCCCAGCCTGGATAGACCGGCAATGCCGGGGGGACCCATCGGGACCCCTGGTTTGTCCAGACTGGGTCGCCTGATGGCAGAATTTGCCTTGGTAGATGTGTGGAGACATAGGAATCCTACAGTCAGGGCCTTTACATGCCATTCAGCCAGTCACGATACAATGTCCCGCATTGACTATGTTCTAGTATCAACTGCATTACTGCCTAAGGTGGGGGGGGCTGGATTCGCACCTAGGGCCATGTCAGACCACTCGCCATGCTGGGTACAGTTATCTCTGTTAGATAGGGCTCCTGTGAGGGGGTGGAGGCTTCATCCCTTCTGGCTGACGGCTCTAACTGACCATGCCAAGATCGAACAAGAACTCCAGTTTATACTCCCTGAGGGACAGGGGTACACGGATATCAATTCTCGGTGGGATACATTCAAAGCTCAGGTGTGCAGGGTGTTGGACACGAAAATACGCAGACTTAAACAGTCCACCAAAATAGTTGTAAATAGTGCGGAAGAAGCGCTGCAGGACCTTGAGGCAACATTTAACACTCAGCCCACAATAGAGAATCTGACCAAGCTGAGAATGCAGACTAGGATGGTCACACAGCTACATCTGGAGAAGGCCAAGCAGCGCATATTTTTTAGCAAGACGCGAGTGTATGAACATGGGGAAAAGGCGGGGAAGATGTTGGCATACCTGGCACACTTGGAGGACAGGCCGCCAGTGGTGGTTTCACTGATAGAGCCGGACGGCTCGGTAGTCACGGATCCTCCAGTGGTGGCAGACAGGTTTAGAAACTTCTATGAGGACTTATATAGATCCCAAAGTAGACATACGCAACAGGAGGTTCAGGCATATCTTCACACACTACAGTTTTCCCGGCTGAGCAGAGAGCAGGTGCAGATGTTGGAAGCCCCGATCACTACTCAGGACATAGCCACGGCAATATCGCAACTGGCCAAGTCTAAAGCTCCTGGCCTAGATGGCCTCCCGCTAGAGTTTTACTCCACGTATTCAGAGACGTTGGTCCCCAGGCTGAGGGCGCTATACCTCTCTATATTTGATGAGGGACATCTCCCCCCCTCTATGCGAGAAGCTCAGATTATTGTACTTCCTAAGCCGGGCAAGGACCCTCAATACCCTGAATCGTATAGACCAATATCCCTGCTTCCAGTGGACATCAAAATTTTAGCTAAGGTTCTGTCGACTAGGCTGAACTCCGTGATCCTTTCGCTGATCCATGGAGATCAAACAGGGTTTATGCCAGGGAAAAACACCGCCATGAACATCAGGAGGTTATTTATGAACATACAAGCACAGCATGATAACGTGGGGACTCGGGTGGTAGTTGCTTTAGACACAGCTAAGGCCTTTGATTCTGTCGAATGGTTGTATTTGTGGGAATGCCTGGACTGCTACGGCTTTGGCCCACGGTTTATTAAATGGGTACAGCTATTGTATCAGTCCCCCAAGGCTAGAGTGTTCGTGAATGGGTGGCTATCGGAACAGATCTCCCTGGAAAGAGGCACGAGGCAGGGATGCCCCCTGTCGCCATTGTTATATGCATTGGCGGCAGAGCCGTTGGCAATAGCCATTAGAATGAACTCAGAGGTAGTGGGCCTTAGGAGGGGAGACACATGGGAAAAGATTGGTTTATATGCCGACGACACCATACTGTATCTGGAGGATCAGGGCCCCTCATTGCGGGCAGCCTTAAACATCATAGAGGAGGTGGGGAAATATTCCGGCCTGCGGATTAATTGGGAGAAGTCCAAAATCCTTCCACTGGATCAGTTCCCCCCCCCAGCAGTGTCACAAGCATTACCATTACAGAGGGTGGCGGAGGTTAAATACTTAGGGGTAAGGGTCACGAGGAACCTCAGAGACTATGTCCCTATGAATGTGGAACCTCTATTTGCAGTGATTAAATCTAGAACGCAGGCGTGGGCGAAGCTACCCCTGGGAGTGATGGGAAGAATAAACCTAATTAAAATGATCCTATTGCCCAAAATTCTATACATGGTATGGCATGCTCCCCTTTACATACCCTTGAAGATTTTCAAACAGTTTGAGGCTATTTTAAATTCATTTGTGTGGGGCTCAGGTAGGCACAAGCTGGCATGGCGTATACTCCAAAATCCGAACACGGAGGGGGGGTGCTCTCTTCCGGACATACAAGATTATTATATAGCATCGCAACTGTCTCACATCTACTATTTTAATACGTCTGAATCGCAGAGGTATAGATCGCTAGTTTGTAATAAGCCGGATAGCCCTTTCCACACTCCAGTGCAGGCAATCTTTAGGAGGGGGATGGGAGGATGCAAGACCCCTAGATTCGGGGCGGAAATGCTGTCACACCACCAAAAAGTGTGGGACGTTGGCCTTAAAAAACAAGGCAGGAGCCACATACACTCACACACCCCGTTATGGAAAAATAATTCCCTGCCCGAGCTAGATACGGTGCCCGATCCGGGGATATGGGCATCGTATGGGATATTATTCCCGTCCCAGGTCATGTCAGCAACGGGCCCGAAGCCATATACCAGACTTAGGGAGGAGTTTTCCCTCCCACCACAGCTCCACTTCAGATATTTGCAACTCAGGCATGCCCTCAGAGCCCAGATGGGCACGGACGGTATAGAGGTGAGCGCCCCACAAGTGCTGGATGTGATATTTGGGAAGGAGTCGGCTAAACTCACTTCCAATTGTTATTATGTCATTAGGAGACGCAGGACCAGCAGGATAGCGCAGGTAGCCAAACAAAAATGGGAGAGGGAGCTGGGCCCCATAGATAGCATTGAGTGGGATGAAATACTGGAGGGGGTTAAGGCTACATCCCCCAAACTATCAGACAGGTTAACCCAATTGTATATAATACACCAGGCATACATTACACCGCAGAGAATGGCTAAATTTCAAACCACGAGAAGCCCTGGGTGCCCTATGTGTGCAGCTGAAGAGGGCTCGTTCTATCACATGTTATGGCACTGCCCGGATATACAGGCTTACTGGTTGCAGGTGACACAATTCCTTCATGATAATATGGGAACCCCAGTGGGCATGGACCCAAAGTTGTGTTTGCTGGGACTGCTGCCCGATGTGGATATAGAAAAATATCAAGCAATCTTTCTGTGTGAAACGTTATTTATGGCTAGAAAGACAGTAGCGAAAGTATGGATGCAACCAGTGGCACCGACACTGAGGGACTGGAAGAGGGAGGTAAATGCTATTCTCCCATACAGGAAAATGATCTATAAACATAGAGGGAGACCACAAAAATTCTCCAATGTATGGGACAGGTGGCTGGAAGATGGAGAAACGTGTACTGTCTGAGAGTGGAGGGGCAGACCCTCGGTGAGAGCCAGAGGGGGGGTTAACAGGGTGGGAGTCATATGGGACCTAATAAGGGGTAATGTCGATCAAAATGTCTTGGTTTATGCTATACATGGTCGGGGATGTGCTTATTTTGGTTTACTTATGCCAGGGGATACACCTGCGGAAGGGAAAGTAGTAGCTATAAATACAAGTAACTGTTTTTGCCATGGACTGTATGGGGAATGTTGACCCATTGTTACAATTGTCTGTACGCCATTTTTCTACATTTTAATAAACTTGGATTTATTGGAAAAAAAAAAAAAGGTGCTATTGACATACAATTTTAACACATTAGTAACAATCCATGCCATCTAAAGAAACCAAAACAAATAAGTTCAGAAATTAAGTTCTGTGTAATAAAATGGAATGACACAGGGGAAAAAGTATTAAACACATGAAGAAAGGGAGATGCAAAAAAGGCAAAGTAAGCCAAGACACCAGCTGAAATCTATCAGTAATTAGAAAGCAATCCTTCCCCTTGTCAGTGAAAAATAACATCAGCTGGTTCAGTCTCAACTGATGGCTTCTAAAAGGAGGAGTCTCATTACCAAGGTGTCACACAAGAAACATCTCATGATGGGTAAAAGCAAAGAGCTCTCTCAAGACCTTTGCAACCTTATTGTTGCAAAACATACTAATGGCATTTTTTTTTGTACTTGAAGTCCCCCCCCCCCCAATCCCAGGGGTGGTGATTGGGACAATGCTATTTTGAAAGCCAAAACCTACTGGATATAAAAGCTCTCTGCTCTTAATCCCTCAGGGATCAACAAGGTCAACTCTTATAAACCCTTTTTATAGGTGTTGACCATAGAAGATTTACCGTAAGATTCCAATGCCCTTGTTCTACCTCCGTCGCTTCCTATTTTCCAGTTCCTCTTTCCCCTGTCGTTTTTAATATCTTAGTGATCATGTTCCATTTTCCCCAGCTTTATGGTACCCAAATTCCTGGACACCACGATATTGCTGCATGACATTTAGACAAGCCTGTGAAATACTGGGAGAATATAGTCTGGTCACATGAGACCAAAATTGAGCTCTTTGGATGCCATTATACACCCCATGTTTGGAGGTCAAATGGCACTTCACATCACCCCAGAAACACCAAACCAACAGTGGAGTTTGGAGGTGGGAACATCATGGTGTGGGGCTGTTTTTCAGCATACGGTACTGCCAAATTTCATGTCACTGAAGGACAGATGAATGGAAAAATGTACCAAGACATTCTTAATAAAAATCTGCTGCCATTTACCAGGATTATGAAGATGAAATGAAGGTGGACATTTCAGCAAGACAAGGATCCCTAACAAAAAGACAAAGAAATGCTCACTTGGTTTCATACAAAGAAACCTCTAAGTCCCCTCCCACATTTTACACCTGTGCTTACTAGCCTGTGTAAGAAAGATATGTATACCAACCTATTTTCAGGCCACTCTGGTCCAGTCACGTGATCTCCTGTGTCAGCCAGCATCAGCTGCAGGGGAGAAGCACTAAGCTAGCTACGCTAGTAAAGCCTAGAGTGGTGCCATTACCAATACGCTTTAATAGCTCATGTGTGTGCGCATGTGTGTTATAATAAAAAGGAAGTACAATATCTGTTTAATAATGTTAAAAAGAACAAAATAAAAAAACAGAACCTTCAAAAAGGAGTAATAAACCTTTTCAGAAAAAAATTAAAAAGGTGAACACCATACACTCTCCCCCCCTCACTCTTTGCTGTACTTAGCTCCATGGGTATTGAGTTGCAAGTGACCACAGAGCCCATGAAGCAGTCTGGGGATTGGAAATCACTGCTCTTTTCTTCTTTAGTCTGTAGTGCTTTTGGGATGGAATGGAGCGGGGCTAAGTACTAGCGCTGATAACTCCAATCTTTCTTGGAAGCGCTGCACAGGTTGTGTGGGCACTAACAGCTTAGCACCCATTGAGATAAGTGCATAAAGGTACAGCAAAGGGGGGAAATGAGGGTGTATGGTGTTCCTGATCGGAGGCTCCAGTCAGCCCTATGGAGTGGCGTATGTCAGCGGTGACATGTCCGCTGACACCAGCTGCTATCTGATCCTGTCCATGAACTCCAGAGGGATGGTGACCCTATTTCCATCTGTCTGGTGGATGGGATCAGATGAAAACAGATAGGTGGTCCGTTTTCATTCGATCTCCCCATAGAGGAGAACGGGACTCTGGCAGGTCCATCTCAGCACAGTGAGTGGAGATGGACCTGTCATCTGCCTGCTCAGTGGATCGATCACACGCTGAGCAAAGCGGAGTCCGTTGGGCAGACCACCCGTGTGAAAGTGCCCTTACATTTTTTCCTGTAAAGTGAACCAATTTAAGTTTCTTGAGAAAGTCGACACATGTGTACATATTTTATGAACTTCAGTCCTTCTATACAAAAACACTGCGTTCCTCTACTCTCCAACCGATAAGGGTGATCTGTTGGAGAGCAGAGGAGCACAGTGGTGTTTTTGTATATAAGGACTGAAGTTCACATCAATCAAGATTTAAAATATACACCTATGAACTATATACATTGGAAATTTGTTAGAGCACATATGAGTTCACATGGGATTGGTTAATAATATAGGCAATTACACAAGTGATATATTTTTTGAGGCAGCGCTGCACTATTAGAATAATTGTTTACTGGTTGGTGTTGTAATTCACAGAGTGTTACAGCAGCTGTGGATAATTAGTTAATTATATAATTTTGCACTAGAATATTTATTAGCGCCTAGCACTTTATTTATAGGAATTGGCGGCGCTGATTGTTACACATATCTATCTATGTGTACATATAGAGCTCTTCCCAGCCTGAGACCAAATCACTTGCCATGCTTCTAGGGACAATTTCCCTGTGTTTGCATTGGGAAGGGATTAAGAATTTTTGGATATATCAGAAATTAAGCCCTTTTAAGAGGGACCCACTAAGACCCCTTTCACACGGGGCAGATCAGTAATGATCCACCTCCGTATGCTCAGCGGGGATCACTCCGTTGAGCGCTGCTGAGCCGACGGATGACAGGACAATCCCTGCACACTGTGCAGGGATCGCCCTGTCTTTTCTCCGCTCTCCCCTATAGGTGGATGGGATGAACACGGACCGTGTTCATCCAATCCGCAGACAGAAGAAAAAATAGGGTTTTCGTCCGTCTGCAAAATTATATCAGGCAGACAGGATGTTCATCCGCTGACACCCGCAATCTCATTTGGACCAATGTATGTCCCTTTTTCATCCGCAAATGGATGGATGAAAAAGCAGACATACGCACGTGTGAAAGGGGCCTAAGACTCTCTTGAAGGAAGTCAATTTGGAAAATTGCAGCATGGGGCAATGGAGGGTGCATGGTGACATATCTGCAAGTATCCGTAGTCCACACGATGCGGTCGATTGTGGTTCTCTCCAAGTAGATAGAAATAAAGCATCTTCTATGTTCTAGGGCAGGGATATGCAAATAGCGGACCTCCAGCTGTTTCAAAACTACAAGTACCATCATGCCTCCGACTCTGGTGTCATGCTTGTGGCTGTCAGAGTCTTGCTATGCCTCATGGGAATTGTAGTTCTGCAACAGCTGGAGGTCCGCTAATTGCATATCCCCGTTCTAGGGTCTACCAGTTGACCAAAATTAAATATTTTTTTCCGAAATCCACAGGGAGGACATCTGGAAGGTGAGACTATCTGGCACCTTGGGGGATGAACAAAAAAGGCAGTCACCAGACAAAAGACAGTGTTAACGTTTCAACGGTCTCCACAATCCCCGTAACAACGACAAAGTGCAGGAGAGAAGAGGAGGCAACATCCGCAGTGGCATTCTACAGTAAATTGTTAGGGTGAACAGGAGCTAACCAAAGTTTCTTAACTTCTGTCCAACGACTACATGCAAAAAGTGGCACCAGCTCACAACTGGGTCACGTTAGAATACCTCAGTAAGTTTGGAAAGGCCACCATCAATCCGAGGCAAAAATAACTGTAAGCTATCCCATGTCTCTAATGCCGCGTACACACAATCATTTTTCGGCATGAAAAAAAAACGAAGTTTTTCGGCACGTAGAAAAAACTAAGTTTTTCCAACTTCATCATTAAAACAACGTTGCCCACACACCATTGTTTTTTAAAAATGCTCTAGCAAAGCGCGGTGACGTACAACACGTAAGACGGCACTATAAAGGGGACGTTCCATGTGGATGGCGCCACCCTTGGGGCTGCTTTAGCTGATTCAGTGTTAGTAAAAGACGATTCGCGATTTTCTGTCTGTTACAGCGTGATGAATGTGCTTACTCCATTATGAACGGTAGTTTTACCAGAACGAGCGCTCCTGTCTCATAACTTGCCTCTGAGCATGCGCGGGTTTTTAATGTCGTTTTAGCACACACACGATCATTTTTTACAACCCGAAAAACATCATTGTTTAAAACATTGTTAAAAAAATGCAGCATGCTCGAAAAAAAATGTTGTCGTTCTTCAGAAGCCAAAAAATGTAATGTGAAGCCCACACGCGATCAGTTTAAATGAATTTTTTTTTAAAACAACGTTTTTTTCACGCCGAAAAATGATCGTGTGTACGCGGCATTATAGTCCCATATAAATATCAATGAGTACATCTGAAGTCGCCTGAGGTGCATAGAGGGTCCAGGAATGGGTAACGTTGCATAAAGTTAAAAGAAGTTTTGGCAATATAGGCAATACGTTTAAGACAGGTGATGCTATGAGGCTTCCCAATTTTCTCTGTAAACTGTCCCATAAGTGGGAGTGATGCTGAGCTTTAATGACTACATCCCTGAGACCAGCATCATCTTTGCAGGGTGTCTGGCACATCAGAAATGTTTTCCTGGCAACCCACAAATGTAAAAATCTGCATTTATGAAGTGGAGGGACATAATCACACTGGGGTGGATTCAGGTAGGGGCGCGCACTACTACGGAGGCGCAGCGTACCGTTTTTACGCTACGCCTCCGTAAATTACCTGCGCTACGCTTCAATCACGAAGCAGTAGCTCCGTAATTTGCGTGTGCGCTCCGGAAAACTGCCCGGCGTAAGCGCGCGTAATTTCAATGATCCAGTAGGGGGCGTAGATCATTTAAATTAGGCGCGTTCCCGCGCCGAACGTAGTGCGCATGCTCCGTCGGGAAACTTTCCCGACGTGCATTGCGGTAAATGACGTCGCAAGGACGTCATTTGCTTCAACGTGAACGTAAATGGCGTCCAGCGCCATTCACGATTCACTTACGAAAACGACGTAATTTTTAAAAATCGCGACGCGGGAACGACGGGTATACTTAGCATTGGCTGCCCCTGCTAATAAAGGAGCAGCCTTACGCAGAACGCGACGAACGCAAACGACGTAAAAACGCAAACGCAGGGCGCGCGTACGGTTGTGAATCGGCGTGAGTATGCAATTTGCATACTCTACGCTGACTACTACGGGAACGCCACCTAGTGGCCATCGTAAGAATGCAGCCTACGATATGACGGCATAAGAGCCTTATGCCAGTCATATCTTAGGCTGCAGTCGGCGTATCGACCTTTCTGAATCAGGAGCAGTCGATACGCCGGCGCAACTAAGCAATTGCGCTGCGTATCTATGGATACGCAGACGCAATTGCTTACTGAATCTACCCCATTGGTTATAACAATTGTGTCCAAATCACACAACAGTACAGTAACAAAATCATCTTACAGCTGAAGTTTAATCTGCTTATATTTTGCCTTCCCTGGTTGCTCCTTTGCCCAACATCACAATGCCAGTATTGAATGTAAATTAAATATTAATCTGTTTTTCATACATGCCTTATTGTAGAAACCACAATGTCCTCCCTGGCTCTCTGTGCTTCACTATGCAATGCAGACAGATCAAAACTAAAAGGCACGGCAAGCAGGGTGCTACATATAATGTAGCTTCTTGAAAACAGTAAGTTGTGTGATGCTGAGCTTCCATGATTTAAAGAATTAAAGTCCAATGTATGAAAAGGGTGGGCCAAGGGAAAATAAAGCTGGGTAGGAAAGGATTAGATGATGGTGGATGTCCTCCAAAAAGTGAGGCATGTTTCGACTTGCTTACCATATAGAACTTAACTCTCTGGCGGGCTGCTAGTCAGAATGCCAAATTTCTCAAGCGCTTGATGCCCCAGCTGCTTTTTGGAGGTAAGACAATTGAGTGCAGTACAGGAGCAGGCATCTGACACACCCTGAAATGTGTTGATGTGAAGAGGCTGCAGGGTTCAGGCTTGCTGCTCCCCAGAGAGGAAAGCTTTAAGAAACTTTTAGTTTAGTTAGTGAAGCACAGTAGAGCCAGAGCGCCTAAAAGGTTGTTTTCTGCCATTGTACCATTCTCCTACCAATAGGCATGGCAGCTGAAGGGGTCTGGACTGTACTAAATGTTTTCAATGGTACACTTAACTGCTCTGTGCAATTGTATTGGGAATGGTCCAGATTCTCCCCTTGCCAGCATTCCTGGCAACTCCTCTTCTTGGTGCGCCACCATTGGAAACCATTTCCTATTATGGCAAACCTGTGGGCTCGCTCCTGAGCCACACTGCCTGCTATAGGCACAGAAAGAGAGGTTCGGTCCAGCCCCCTCGCCACAGGATTTGACTTACAGCAGTGCTTCGCTCCCACAGCTCTCTGCCAAGCCTATGAGAGCGAGAAGAAGGGAGAGAGCCGCTGCAGACAGGCACAGCGCTATATCAAGATCAGGCGCAAGTAAGTGGAAGCGGGTGAGGGGAGTGATACAATGAATAATTTTTTACTTTAACCCCTTCATGGTGACGCAACACATATATACGGCCTCACTGCACTGGCTTTTTTATGTGGGGCTGCACATATATGGTTCTCCCTTGTGTGGCGCCCTCCCAGCACAGAGAACAGGGTCTCCCCGAGAGATCCAGGCCCTGTATTACATGATTCCTGGTAACCCAATTGCTGTGGTAGCCTCTAATGATCAGTCACTGTGAAGCCCGCTCCTGTGTTTGTAAAAAAACAAAAAACAAACACACTTCCCGTCCAGCCTATAGCAGAACGACGGCCGGGCAGTGGTTCAGTTATCCTGACTGGGGGTCATATGATGTCCAGCAGGATAACTGCCGGCATGCGCCCATGGGGGCACGTAGTGCGGCGATCGGTGTGTGTGGCGTGTCAGTCTAACACACCGATCTTGGTAAAGAGGCTCTTTACCATGTGATCAGCTGTGTCCAATCACATGTCAGGGGGTAAGGAGTCCTCAAAGTGGAAGTTCCACTTTTGGGTGGAACTACGCTTTAAAAGGGCAAGTTCCTCATTACAGAAGAATCTGTATGGTGAACTTTCACACAATCCCATCCTCGCCGACCTGGACTGCGGCAATCTCCCATTCTGAGCCCCGGTATCTCCACGTCAGAAGGCCGGGGCTAAGAAATCCCCTCAGCTAAATCTCCAAAATGTACCTTGTCAGGAGAGACATTTCGGAGCATTTTAATTGGTCAGCGACATCATGCCAATCAGCAGCAGCAAAGCCCAATCTGTTAGCTCTGAAGAAGGTGCATGGATTGTTCTGTAAAGGTGAACTTACACTTTAACCACTTAAGGACCCCTTCGTGCCGATATACATCAGCAGAATGGGGTCGCGCGTGCACGCAACCCGGTCCGAAGTGCCGCGGGACCCGCGATCGGTCCTCCGGAGCTGAAGAATGTGTAAACACGCCTTCCCTGTTCTTCGTTGTGGCAGTATCATTGTGATCGTGTGTTCCTTGTTATAGGGAAAACACGATCAGTGACATCACACGTCCAGCCCCCCTACAGTTAGAAACACATATGAGGTCACACTTAACCCTTCAGCGGCCCCTAGTGGTTAACTCCCAAACTGCAATTGTCATTTTCACAATAAACAATGCATTTTTTGCTGTGAAAATGACAATGGTCCCAAAAATGTGTCAAAATTGTCCAATGTGTCCGCCATAATGTCGCGGTCACAAAAAAATAAAAAAATAAAACGCCGCCATTAGTAGTAAAAAATATATATATTAATAAAAATGCAATAGAACTATCTCCTATTTTGTAAACGCTATAAATTTTGCGCAAACCAATCGATAAACGATTATTGCGATTTTTTTTTTACCAAAAATAGGTAAAAGAATACGTATCGGCCTAAACTGAGAAAAAAAAAAAAAATTTTATATCTTTTTTGGGGATATTTATTATAGCAAAAATTAAAAAAATATTGTTTTTTTTTCAAAATTGTCGCTCTATTTTTTGTTTAGGCTGCATTCACATCTAGGCGGACACAATCGTGGCATTTTGTCCCGCGTATTGCGGCGACAAATAGCGCAGTTTTTTACCGCGATTTGTGGCGACAAAACACCGCGATTGTCCGCCTAGATGTGCCCCTATATTGTCCCCCTATGGAGATGGTTCCCATCTCCTATGCCGAACGCCGAGAGCCGCCTGAAAAAAAGGTCCGGGACTTTTTTTCAGGCGGCAGGCATTCGGCGTGGAGATGTGAACCATCTCCATAGAGGGCAATGTTAAATCGTCCCTCTGGCGCGTCGGGCGGCAGCGGGCGTCACACTACAGGCGACAAAACGCCTAGGTGTGAATGGGCTCTTATAGTGCAAAAAATTAAAACGGCAGAGGTGATCAAATACCACCAAAAGAAAGCTCTATTTGTGGGAAAATGAGGGGATGCTTCACAGGCTCTGCAAAAACAGGCAGCTGAGTCACGTTTTTACCGCCCACCCATAAGCTCCTTAAAGCAGAAATTACCCCCCAAAAATACTCACCGCCACCTTCCAGTGGTGCAGCCAATGTCTTTTTCTCCCCGGCTACTTCTAAGTGATGGGTTTTTGGACTCTTGATTGGCCAATGGGGTACAGTCACAATGCAGGAAGAATCAAAGAGCCCTGTTCATTAGAGCTTACAATCTAAGGGGGGGGGGGGGGGCAAGTGATATAAAAAGTAACGACTGAGGGGGGATGGGCTGATGGAGAAAATAAAAGTTTTCAGAGGAGCAGCGATTCTGTGTAACCTAATCTGATTCTGCAGAGAATTCCTCATTTCTGCTTCTTGTATTTAATAGACAGGAAGTGCTGAGAATTCTTCCCAAGGGGAAACAGGAACATAAAAGTTTATATATAATACAAATTAGATACAAGTCATTAGACCCCTGACACAGCTTCACACACAGCTTCAAGCATTGCTCTGTCCATTCAGACTGACGCCCGTTTCCTCCTCCATGAATCTTCTAACATGTTGTCACCAACAGCCTGAACACCATCAAGCCATTGTAATAACCTACCTAATGACAGAGATAAGTAACCCCGAAGGATCTTTGCTCTTGCTGATTTGGCCCCTGAATGCAGACATCTCTTCTCACACTCTTCCTTCTCTCACACCAAAACACTGACACGCACCAACTGCGCAGCTGCGGTAAATCTCGTAGCCAATCAAATCTTGTAGCGAAAAGCGTTTGCCCAATCAAAACAGGACGGATGCTTCTACTTGTTCTCGGGAATTGTAGTTTTCCAGATCGTTCAGTGGAGGGACGCCGAGGCTTCTTGAACTACGAGGACCGTCATGCAACGCAAAGCTGACTGTTTGAATAACTTTATCAGTTCAAGGAAGGGACAAGCGTGGAAGGTTGATGAGGGGTGTGGTTAGTTATATGCGTGCTCATATGACTTAGGGCAGTTCTTTACGACCCACGCCCTGTGACAGGAGATGTGCTATGTATCCATTCCGCCACACTCACTCTATCAGCTGGGACTCTGGGAAAGTTTATGATGTTTCCAAAGGAAATGTGCACACTGTGACTGACATTATTAAAGTGATATTAACCATTTGCCTACTGGGCACTTATACCCCCCTATCCTGCACTGGGCAATTTTCAGCTTTCAGCACTCTCACATTTTGAATGACAATTGCACAGTCATGCAACATTGTACCTATATGACTTTTTTATATATTTTTTTCACACACATAGAGCTTTCTTTTTGTGGTATTTGATCACCATTATTTTTATTTTTATTTTTTTGCTAAAGAAAGAGAAAAAAATAACATTTTGAAAAAAAAAAAAACAACAACGTTTTTTCATAGTTTGTTATGAAATTTTGCAAACAGGTAATTTTTCTCCTTCACTGATGTGAGCTGATTAGGCTGCACTGATTGGGCACTGATATGTGCTGATGAGGTTGCACTGATGTGTGCTGACGAGGCTGCACTTATGTGCACTGATGAGGCTGCACTGATGGGTGCTGATGAGGCTGCACTAATGGGTGCTGATGAGGCTGCACTGATGGGCGCTGATGAGTCTGCACTGATGGGGACTGATGAGGCTGCACCAATGGGCAACGATGAGGCTGCACCGACCCCTGATGAAGATACGATGTCCCTGTATTGAACACGTGTAGGGGAGAGGCCAGGACAACACGACAGCCCGTCTACCTGCCTAGGAGGAAAACATACACCATTCCAAAACCAGCCGCTGTTATATGTCATGCCATACACAGAGTGGTGCACTGACGCACCTGGTACATGTGAGTTCCCCCTCTGTGGGTTGTTCTTATTTGTTTAATAAAACGTTTAAAGCGATATCAGGCTATGAAGACTTTTTATTCCCCATTATGTGACTGACATTATTAAAGTGATATTAAAGCGTGGGTTCACCCAAAAAAAAAAAATGTAACATTACATTCAGGCGAGTTATGATAATGACATTAGGCTGTTTTTTTTTTTTAAATCCTTGCCGTACATACCGTTTTATATATATATATATATATATATGTTCACCGCGGCTTCCGGGTATAATCTGAGGGACTGGGCGTTCCTAATTGATTGACAAGCTTCCGACCGGCGCATACAGCGCGTCAAGAGTTGCCGAAAGAAGCCGGACTGCGAGTCGGCTCTATACGGCGCCTGCCCACCGACGTTCGGCTTCTTTCGGCAACTCGGGACGCGCTGTATGCGCCGGTCGGAAGCATCTTTATGTTTGAAGCCTGAAATGTGGCAAAAGGTCGCAAAGTTCAAGGGGGCCGAATACTTTCGCAAGGCACTGTATATATAAATGAATAACGTACATTCCAAATGTGGAAGATAGGGTTACAATATGGGCAGAGGACGTATCAATAATAATGATAAAAACGAACAAAGACAAAAGGTGTATAGTCCTTTTCTTGCTCCAGATACATCCAGCTCTGTATATATAAAGAAAGACCCTTCGTTAGTGGGCTGGCCTAAATGACCAGCCATAGAAAGGGGACCATTAGACATGTGCACAGAAAAAAAATTCGTTTTTTTTGTTTCGTATCGTTCCGTAGGTTCGTTTCCGTTCGTTTTTCGTAAGACGCCCATTTTCCTGTTCGTTCCCGCTTGTTTTTCGTACGACGAGATTTTTTCGTATTCCGATTGTTTCGTATTTTCGTTACCGTTTTATTTTCGTACATGCGGGATGGTTCGTTATTCTGTTTAATTCATGTTCGTTACTTGTTAGACAATACTTTTCGTGAATTTTCGTCAATGATTTGCATTCTGTGTTTTGGATTCCTTTTTCTGTTCGTGTTTTCGGTCGTGTGTTCGTGTGACATTGATGACAACTTGTTGTGGATGTCATGTGGGCATGCGACTGAAGATACGAACAGAAAAAGGATTTTCGTAATTTTGTACTTTCGTAAATATATTGCGGGATTCGCGGCACTTTCAACACGCGGCTCATCCATATTAACGATTGTTAAGCCCCATACACTTGGTCAGACTTTTTTAACAACAAACATAAAAACGATCGTTTTCCGTTCGTTCTCAGAAAATTTGTTCGTTTTTAAACTCCATCAGAAAACCATTTTTGGGTTCAAAAGTCTGGCCAACTGATCTCCCATCAGATGAAAATCCACAGAAAAGTTTATTTGGCTTTACTGTACTACTCAGCACAAAAGAGAAGCTGCTTTACTAACTACACTCACTGCCCATTCAAAAAAACAAAAATGACATCTGTGGCAAGGGATTTGCATTCTGTGTTTTGGGTCCTTTTTCTTTTGGTGTTTTCGGTCGTGTTTGTGTGACATCTGTTGGAAAAGATTTGCATTCTGTTGAATCCAAAATACGAACAGAAAAAAGGAATTCAAAATACAGGGTGCGGGTCTTTTGTTGTGGATGTCGTGTGAGCATACGACTGAGGGTGCGAACAGAGAAGGGATTCAAACAAGATACAGAGTGAAAATCTTTTGTTGTGGATGTCGTGTGAGCATGGGACTGGGGATGCGGACAGGGAAAGGATTCAAACAAAATGTTTGAATGCAAATCTTTTGTTGTGAATGTCGTGTGAACATACGGCTGAGGATACGAACAGAGAGGGGATTCAAACAGGATACAGAATGCAAATCTTTTGTTATAGATGTCATTTTCGTTCTTTTGCCATTTTCGTTTTGTCGTATTTTCGTTGGATCGTTCGTTCGTATTTGCGGTTGTTCGTTATGCAGCTCATTCGTAATCCCGTCGTTTTCGTATTTTGGTGCTTTCATTTTTTCGTATGTACACATTATTCTGCGGGTACGAAAATGAACATTTTCGTACGAAAATAACATTCGTACGAACGGGAATGCACATATCTAGGGACCATATCATAGAAAAGGAATGATACAGGGTAAGCAGAATCATAGGCCCGGTACACACGAGCAAACATGTACGATGAAAGCGGCCCGTCGGACCGTTTTCACTGTACATGCCTGCCAGAGGGCTTCTGTACGATGGTTGTACTAACCATCGTACAGAAGTCCGCGCGTAAACACTACGCGGGGCGTGTCCGCGTTGTCGCCGCGTCGATGATGCGGCGATGACGCGGCGAAGTGGGCGGGCCTGCCATTTAAAGGCTTCCATGCATGCGTCGAAGTCATTCGACGCATGCGAGGGAAGGCGGGCGCTCGGACATGTACGGTAGGTCTGTACTGACGACCGTACATGTCCGAGCGGGCAGGATTCCAGCGGACGGTTTTAAAACACGTCCAGGAATATTTGTCTGCTGGGAAAAGGCCCGGCGGGCAAATGTTTGCTGGAATTCGGCCCGCTCGCGCCTACACACGACCGAACATGTATGCTGAAACTGGCCCGCGGACCAGTTTCAGCATACATGTTTGGTCGTGTGTACGGGGCCATAGTGTTAAGACCAAAGCATAAACACTTACATGCTTACCATATAGACATAAACTCTGGTAGGGATCCTTAATTTGGATATTACCCAGCAGTTTTAATGTTTAGGGAGGTACGTTCAGAAGAGATCCACTTACTAGTGGGTACTGGAAATTAACAGTATGTCCCATAGTTTTTCAACCAATGGGAAATGTTTACTTCTGCCCCATGAACCTGATAATTTCCAGTACCCACTAGTAAGTGGATCTCTTCTGAACGTACCTCCCTAAACATTAAAACTACTGGGTAATATCCAAATTAAGGATCCCTACCAGAGTTTATGTCTATATGGTGAGCATGTAAGTGTTTATGCTTTGGTCTTAACACTATGATTCTGCTTACCCTGTATCATTCCTTTTCTATGATATGGTCCCCTTTCTATGGCTGGTCATTTAGGCCAGCCCACTAACGAAGGGTCTTTCTTTATATATACAGAACTGGATTTATCTGGAGCAAGAAAAGGACTATACACCTTTTGTCTTTGTTCGTTTTTATCATAATTATTGATACGTCCTCTGCCCATATTGTAACCCTATCTTCCACATTTGGAATGTACGTTATTCATTTATATATATAAACAAGCTGGTGGATATACCTATGGAAAGTTTATTGACACTATTATCTACCTCATTGATACTACTATGATCTCATGCATTTATTATGGCCCAGGCATCTATGTTGGTTTTTTCCTTCCCTTTTTTTCCCTTCTTTTTTCTCTTGTCTTTTTCCCTCCCCCTTCCACTATCTTCCCTCCCCCCCCCCCTACCTACCTCCCTCCCTTCTCCCCTCCCTTCTCCCCTCCCCTGCCCTCTTTTTCCTACCATTTTGTCCCTGTCTGCAACTCCTGATTGGACCAGCTTTTGGGCTATGTAGCAGTACTCAAACGGGCTTAAGTCAGAGACTTATAATAATTTGTATTGGTTATTTGTTGTGTTTTTGTTTATTGTAAAATTTGTTATTATTTTCATTATTTTGTAGAATTCGTTTTAAGCTCCTGAAGAAGCATTTTTTCAACGTGCAACATGTCGGGCTGAGCATCGTATGACACTTCACCTTCTGCAAACTTCAAGGGTCTTGTTATAATTACCAACAAGAAGTGGTTGCTAGTCTCCCACTTTCATCTTTGTACTGTACCCATATGTAATAGGTGTTTTGTCATGCTAGTGTTTTTGTAATCTTAGGCCTCATACACACGATCAGTCCAAACCAATGAAAACGGACTGAAGTTCAGTTTCATCGGTTCACCGATGAAGCAGACTGATGGTCTGATGTGCCTACACACCATCAGTTCAAAAACCGATGGAGTCCAACGCCTAAAACACAACGACGTGCTGAAAAAAATGAAGTTCAATGCTTCCAAGCATGCGTCGACTTGATTCTGAGCATGCCTGGGTTTGGAACCGATGCTTTTGGGTACTAACCATCAGTTTTGACCTATCGGTCAGGCGTCCATCAGTCCAATTTTAAAGCAAGTTCTCTATTTCTGGACTGAAGGACTAAAGACCGATGGGGCGTACACACGGTCGGTTTGGACCAATGAAACTGAACTTCAGTCCATTTTCACCGGTTTGGACTGATCGTGTGTAAGAGGCCTAAGGCTTTCTTAGGAACGGCCTTATTCATGAACTTTATGTTTTCAATTATTCTTATATATATATATATATATATATATATATATATATATATATATATATATATATATTTTCAATAAATATTCAATATTTAACCCATTAGGCCTTCAAAGTCCATCATCTGCTCTATACATATATGTATTTATATATATATGTGTATATTTTTTCTTAATCCAAGTTATCGGGAGGTGGCATTGTATTATTTTTTTCTCATATCCACAGTTCCACTCTGTGATGATCTGATTTGTTAATTCAAGAACTGAATTACAATGCGACAATCCAAAAAGTAATACAATTATTACAAAAATATGAAATAATAACACACTCATGGATGGGAAGAATTAATATAATAATAATGGATATATTACCAAAATTGTTGTATATATTCCAAACTGTTCCTTTAGCTATTCCAAAGAAACGAATGATCGAACTAAGGAGAGCAATAGGAAGTTTTATTTGGGCTCATAAAACACCACAAATCAAAAGGGAAATTTTAACTAAGAATAAGGGAGGGGTAGCATTACCTGATTTCTTAAAATATTTAGAATCTGCCTCTCTGACTAGGATAGTAGACTGGTATTGAAATATGGAGGACAAAAAATGGGTTAAATTAGAAGAAGATATTATAGGTATGCAACTAAAAGCGCTCCCTTTGATAAAACCCCACTTAAGACCTGGAAATAAAAAATTAACAATCTTTGTAATAGCTACATTAAAAATATGGGACGCACAATTTAACAAGGGGAACCTATCCACTATGATGGGACCAATGACCCCATTGTCCTCCAATCCAGAATTCCCGCCAGCCTTAGCAACCACAAAGTACTTAAAATGGAATGTGGCCCAGATCTTAGTGGAAGGGAAAATACCAAAAATGCAAGATTTGGGACCTGAACATAAACATAAATGGCTACAATACCATCAGTTAAAAACATACATTGCAACAAATATAGAATTATCTTTAATAAATAGGCCAAAAACAAAACTTGAACACATTTTATTAGATGAACAAAAAACTGTTAAAAAAAACTATCGAAGATATATGGCTTACTACTCCCCTCAGGACCCCTTAGAGAGCTAACAAATATGAAAAAATGGGAAAAGGAAATAGAAAGATCAATTTCAGAGATAGAATGGGAGAAGATATTTTTAATAATTCATAAAACATCTATAGCAATCAAATACCAAGAAATAAATTATAAAATAGCAATGAGATAGTATTGGAGCCCAGTAGCGTTAAATAAAATAAATAGCGGACAAACAGATATTTGTTGGAGATGGACTATGGACTACATCTGGTATGGTCGTCACTTGGTAAGAAAGTTCTGGCAACAAGTTCATGAAATATATTGGAAAGTATCGGGAACAGAGAGGGATCTAAACATAGATAACTCATTACCAGGGCTTTTTTTCAGCGGGAACGCGGGGGAACGCAGTTCCGGAACCTTCTGAACTGACTGTATGTAATAGCAAGGGATGCTGGGGTGTGCTGCAGGGTATTGATGCTCACTGCTGTGGATCTATTTTTGCAGGGGGGTCTATTGTTGCTGGAGGGGGACCTATTGTTCCTAGGGGGGTCTTATGTTGCTGGGGGGTCAGTTGTTGCTGAAAGAGATCTACTGTTGTGGGAGGGGTCTATTGTTGATGGCAGCCAGAGAGTCTATTAATGCTGGCTGTATGAAGATCTGTTGATGCTGCCGTAAGTCTATTGTTGCTGGCGGGGAAATGTTGTTGTGGGTGGTCCATTGTTGTTAGGGGGGTCTATTGTTGCTGGCTGCAGGGGATCTATTTTACTGCTTTTCTTGATATCATTACCAAATTCCATATAAATTACTTGGCACCACAAAATGATACTTGGTTCTATATTGTCTAAAAGGGCTGGTACTGGGAGGTGGGTAGGTGCGGAGAAAAGGGATGACTCGGAAAGGGGGAGTTCCTGCACCTATTGTCTGAGAAAAAAAGCCCTGCTCATTACTATGATTGATTCCAGATTCTATAAAGAGTATCAAGAAGGATATTTTTCATTACATGACAATGGCAGCTATAACAATAATAGCTTGCAAATGTAGAGAAAGTAGGAGCCCAAATATAATAGATTGGATATGTGAAATGAATGAAATGCAATATATGGAAAAACAGATGAGAGAAGAAGGATACGTAAATAGTCAAATGCCAGTAATATGGCAAAAATGGTATGAATTCCGTCTCGAAGGGGATGAAAGAATATATATGAATAAAAATCAGTAGAGACACAAAGAGGAAATGTAAACGAAGCAGAATATGGGAAAGAAAAGAGGGGGAGACGGGGGTAAAAAAAGAAAACATTTTTTTTAATGGATGTTAGGATGAATGGACATGGAAGATAGTAGGATAAATGATGAAATGTATTTTGTTTTAATGATAAAGTAACTAATAGATATTCATCAAGATGCTGTATATTGAATAATTAATGGGAAGAATGTATATTGCAAACAAATCTGGGATAAATTTAAAAATGTTTGTATTTGAGAAATAGATTGATAAAAAAAAATTGAAACACAAAGAGGGTTTTTCTTTTCCCAGAGTTCAGCTTTATTGTTACATCAGACGAAGAGTAATTGCTTTTCTTCAAATGCTATAATTCATTTTATTGTTTCCCCAAGTAATGCTATTCTTGGTACCTATGCAAACTTGCAAAGTAAACAACATTTAAAAATAATTCACTGAAATACTATACTGATATAGAAATGTATCTATGCCTGCTTCTTATGATACTGCCTTGAAAGATAATGGAGCTACCATATCAAAATCTCATCATGGCAAAGTATAATGAAAAACTCTTCATGCTGTGAATCGCCTCTTCCTGAACACAGTGCCAATGGCCTCTGGTGCACACCAGGTCAGATTAATATTTGGTGCCTTTTTCCAATTCTCTTATATCACATCTTTTCTTAGTTAACTGGCTAGTCTTATGCCGCATACACACGATCATTTTTCGACATGAAAAAAAACGTTGATTTTCAGCATGTCCAAAAAACAAAGTTTTTCCAACTTCATCATTAAAAACGACGTTGCCCACACACCATAGTTTTTAAAAAATTATGAACAAAGTGCGGTGATGTACGACGTCAGGGGAAGTTCTATTCGCCTTTGGACTGCTTTAGCTGATTCCTTGTTAGTAAAAGACGATTCGCGCTTTTCTGTCTGTTACAGCGTGATGAATGTGCTTACTCCATTATGAACGGTAGTTTTACCAGAACGAGCGCTCCCGTCTCATAACTTGCTTCTGAGCATGCGCGGGTTTAAAAAGTCGTTTTAGCCCACACACGATCATTTTTTACTACCCGAAAAATGATATCGTTTAAAACGACGTTAAAAAATGCAGCATGTTCGATTTTTTTTTTAGGTTTTCAGAAGATGAAAAACAGCAGCCCACACACGATCATTTTAAATGACGTTTTTGTAAACGTAGTTTTTTTTTATGCCGAAAAATGATCATGTGTATGCGGCATAAGTTTCAAACAAGATCAGAGGGGGAGGCTCAAAGAGCAGCTCCACAACACCTACATTGGTATATCTGCAACTGAGACCTATTGTGGAAGGGCCGATGCAGTTTAGTATTGGGTGAACTGTAGGGATGTAGGGGTTTGCAAATTACAAATGTTTGGCCAAAAAAAATTGTTTCTCTATCAAAAATAAGACACAGCTCATAATACAATGTCCAAACCTGGGCAAATGTTCTCATCTTTAGCAAACAGCTATAACCCAAGCTATATGAGCATGGCAGGCAAGATTGGAATCTAAAACCTGTCTGTATGTAGAAGCTTCATGGGTGAGCATTTAGGTGTTAATCTGGTTTATGTTACCTATACATAACTCAAGGCCTGGTTGTATTTGTCAGTTGGCAATTAATTATGCTTTTCTGATATTATTCTTTGCCTGAGTACCAGTCAGGGCTGGACTGGGACAAAAATTTGGCCCTGGACTTCATCCAGACTGGCCCACTTTGACAGGTCTCTCCCACGGCGGCCGGACAACTCCCACATCCCCCAGCCACCCAAGCCCCCTCTCCCCCTTCACTAGCCAGTAGCCACTACTTTATTAGAGTAGAACTGCTGGTACTGGTAGTCTTATAGGCAGTACCAGTGGGGAAGCTAGACATTATTTCACCCGGGGCAAAGAATCAGTTCGGTGCCCCCCCTTATGGGACAAGATTAGGCAGAAGTGAGTAACTCCCAGGCCATAGCTGTTGAGTCAGCTGTCTGTCCCCTCCCCAATGCTCCTCTGTCCTCCCCCTGCTCCTCTGGTCCCCCCCTGCTTCTTTGTTCCCCCCAGGTGAGCGCTGCGGGGAGGGAGAGGAGGTGAGCGCTGCGGAAAGGGAGAGACAGAGGAGTGGAGGGGGGCGGCAGTCCACTGTCACTGAAGCCGGCCCACTGAGCCATCGGCCCACCGGGAAACTCCCTGTAGTCCCAATGGCCAGTCCATCCCTGGTACCAGTTGACTGATCCTTACACAGAAACAAATGCCAGCTAAACAAAAGGGAGGTTGTCATCCCTATTACCACCCAAACATTACAAACCAGGCAACATCAAAGTGTCACGTGCATGTTTCAGTACCCAGCTAGCAAGCAATTGAGCTGCAAGTTTGAAAATAACTTACTAAGCTATTGCTAGACCTGCCAGGCTTCACAAGTTTGTTGAACAATTGCAGCAAGTCTGGATTGCATGACACCAGATCAACTTTCTTTGCAAACATTCTGCAAGTCTTCTGCAAGTTCTGGTTCAGTTTGGTTATGCAGTAGTCATCTCACCACAGGGGTCCCTGTGACTTGAAGAGCTCTTTCTGTAGACACACCATAGCAACGTTGCTCTTGCTAAAGGCTTGCCATGCAAATTTACTACAAATTTGAAAAGTGTCAACTAGAACAAGTGCTCTGCAATTGTAATACTTGCCAGTGATAATGTGCAGCAAGTTAACAAGACTTGTCAACACGGTCACAAATTTTTGGCAAGTTATCCTTGCTATCTGGGTCGCTTATTTATTTTTTTTAAAGCTAAACTTCAGGTAGATATTATCCACATAAACCACATATATTCCACATACACATATACATATTTCAACTGTGTATTTAGTCATTTGTTTGGAGTCACCTTGTAATAGTTTGTATTTCTAAAAATCACAGTACATATGGCTGATGGTCTCCATTTAAATGCAGTCCACCATTTAGTGAACAATTCTTAACATTTCTTTTTCTTTTTCATTTTATTTAAAAAAGGATGTATTAGACAACTTGGCTAGTTGCTGTAAGAGTGTATCATTTAATCACATTCAGATAATGAGACTTTCAGTATATGGCAAAGCTTTTCCACTTTGCAATTCATTTATTTTATTCTGTGTTGTCACTTGGCCATGCACAGGGGATCCATGGGGAACCTGCTTAACTTTGGTTTGGATGGTCTTTTTGTGAAAATACGTTCAAGGAAGCAATTGCAATCTGAGCATACTATCTATGCATTTCACCCATTCAGCATGTGTAGGGGATTCTGGAGATGGCCAATGATTGTATGGTCTTTAATTAGGACTTTACTGTTGGCACATTCTGCCAAACTTTAATATATTTCAGTACAGTATATTAGCAATATATCTGGTGGATGTTGCAAAGTAGAGAAGAGCCCAGACTTCTTACATACATGTAAAAATCTGCATTTTTTTTACTAGATAATTACATTATATATTTTCTGAAAGCAAAGACCCTGGAAAAAAATGGTGATTGTTGCAATTTGTTATGCCATTCCTTTTCCACCCCCTGTAAAAGTGATCACTTTTACATTAATGAGCATTTATGTCTCTAAAAAAACATACCAGGGTCATGGATGCATACCAGTCATGTTCTTGGTAGAACCACTGAAGCCTAAAGACATACAGAAAAAAAAAAGCCACAACCCAGCATTTGATATACCTGGGGGCACCCTTCAATTCCGCCAGCAAAGGTGTTGATAGTCAGGAAGAGAGTCTTGATGGCAGCAACTTGCACTCATCTGTCAGCAGCCCAGTGTCTCAGCCTGCTGGGCACCATGTCTTCTTGCATTCCAATGCTCCCTTGGGCACATTGACACATGTGGCAATTCCAGCTAGGTTTCTCGCGTGGCAGAGAAAGCAATACCTAGCACAACTAATAGCAGTGTCTCTCAGTATGAGGAGGAAGCTGGCAGTGGTGGCTAATGGAGACCGTAACAAACTCTCGCCCCTTAGAGTCATTAGACTGGACCATTGTTACAATGGATGCCGGGGAGACAGGCTGGGGGGGGGGGGGGGGACCCTTGCAAAAGACAGTCAGTCCAAGGCAGAGGGAGATTTCCGGAAAAGGCATAGTGCCAAATGTGCTAGAGATTCGAGCAGCACTTCTGGCTCGCAAAACTTTGAAGCACAAGATCCAGCAAAAGCTGGTCACTAAGCAGATGGACAACAGCGCAGCAGTTGCTTATAAACAAAGCCTGGCAGGAACTTGCAGTGTCATCCTACTGATGGAAGTGGAGCAAATGTCCTGAGCAGAAAATCACGTTCAGGCCCTAAGGGCAGTCTATCTTCCAGGGAGGTTGAACATGCAGAGCCAAATCTGTTTTGATGATGCATCAGTGGCCCAAGGCTTTAATAATAGAGCTTTTTTTTGCTGTGACTAAGTGCAACATTGCCCTGGCTAAAAACTTAATTGTGTCTATGGCCTCCATGAAATATGAAGACACCTTGAGTTCTAGAGCGTGAACAATATCTGCTCTTGGCACCCTTTAATTTATCGCTGAATCAATGTTCTGAGTCCAGACCTTCAAGGTGTTGGCCACTGAGGTGATGGTTTCGGCTGGGCGACAGACTGCTCCTGCCACTCGATAGACTCTCTTCAGGCCCAGATCTATCCTTCTGTCCATTGCATCCCTGAAGGGGGCTGAATCCTCCATTGGGAGTGTAACATTTTTAGCTAGCCGGACCACCATGGCACTCCCTATTAAACAAGAATCTCTTCTTGTGCCATTCGGGTTGTATGATATCCTTGATTTCCTCCATAAAAGAAAAAAGGCATTGGGGCAAAAAATGTTGCCTTCTTGGAAGCATCCTCTGCTTGATCGCTTGGATATATGGATCCACCAAGGAAAAGCTAAATCCAAGCTGATTGCTCTCTGCAGAGGAGGAGCTGCTGTCCTCTGGCTGCTGTGCGGATTCTGCAGAAACAGCACTAAAAGGAGGAGCTTTATCTGCTGAAGTCCCTGGTTGATGCTCCAGCGGGGCTTCCTGATTAGTTCAGCAAACAGGCTGTCTTGCTGGAATAACAGAAGTGACTTCCGAGATGGAGTCTTGCGCTACCATTTACAGTGAGGTTGACACCTGGGAAGACTCCAGCTCACTGTCCACTGCACATTCTTCCAGGCAGCCCTTTCACACTAAATTCTTTGGCATTGGGACTGCTGCACAGGCGCAGCAGGACTTTTCATTAGGGCACTGGTATTGCTCAGGAGAAGAGGAGGCGTGCCACCTTTTTTTTACTTCCTTTTGTAATGGGAGTGGTGCCTGTGGCTGTGCTCTACTGTCTTTGTTCTCTGGTTCTAGATCTTCAAGATCATGAGCATACAGGGCTGAAACAAATCAAAGCAATCCGCAATAATGTACTTTTTTTTGCGACAACCTGCAAACTAACTTAGTACAGTGGTCCCCTACCTTAAAATTTGAGGATCTTATGTAAACAGTGACTGACTCATGGTTGGAGGACAAGTGGGATGGCCAACTGAAAAAGGAAGGCTAGGAATAGAAGGCTAGCATTTAGAAAAGTATTTGGGATAAAAGATGTAACGGTCACCACCGTTTACGATCTTCCCTTCTATCAACCCAAGACAGCTTATCCGACAGTCCGACAAGCCAGCAGACACGATCCATAAGAATTCCCTCAGAAAGACGATACATACGCTCTGTGTTCTGAGTCAAATGAATGAACCAATGCTTTAATGGTTAGCTCTCTTATATACAGTACAGGCATGTTACAGTTAATCAAAGGAACAAAGAAACTCTCCACCCACACATCACACAATGGGGCTTCAATCACATTCTTTTAGATAATGACAGAGGAGTTAATTATCCCCCAGACGCTCGGACTCTGCCAATAAGTGATTCACCTGCATAATACACATTCCTATGTCAGATGTTTTGGCACCGATCTGACATAATTAACATGACCTAATTACTACAGTTGACAAGTACATTCCACACATAAAACAGTATTAGCATACATAATGAAAGGTCTTAGGAACCGGGCTGAATTAACAACTAAAAGCTAGACATCTGACCTTTACAGACTTAATTAGCATCTCACAATTGAATGTCTAGGAGCAGACGCAATTAACACCTCAAAAGCATGTGTCCCCCCATTGAATGAAAACACTCCATTTGGAGTCAGACTTTAACAACTTGTAATATTCCAAGATATCCTGCAAAACATGAATTATCATTTATCAGTCACCCTATGCCCAAAAGGGGCACAGGGTGACCCTAGACCCAAGAGTCATTAGTGACGCTGGCACAGGAGTACCCCCCATCCTTCAAAAGTCTCTGGGTGTCACGGGTCATTCAGTTACAAAAGATAACAAAAATATTTTTTTTTCTAATGTAGTACCTGTGTAGAAATAGCAGAGATGGCAGACGGTGCCTCCGTCGAGCATGCTCGGCTCAGCCCGGCTTGATGATGTCATCACAGAGTCCCCTAGTAAAAAAAGAAACACAGGGTGGCTGCGCTGGCCCTATAGTGTGGTTGGAACAGCCAAACAAATGTGCTTTACACCCCAGGATAGTGCGAACGCTGAGCCACTGCCCAGGACCTGAGAAAGAAAGAAAGAAAGAAAGAAAAAGGAAGAAAATATTAAAGGGTAAGACATTGGAAACAAAAGGGACAGCAACCCTGCATAGCATAAGTGGCCAAAACAAACTAAATAAAGGCAATAGCTACCCCCCCCCCCCCACACTGCACTGCAGGGCTCCATGAAGACCCACAGAAGAGGCTCCCAGGCTATTCAGCGCATTTAGCAGCCCGAGCGCTGGGACCTCGTACTGGGAAAGGCTCAACCTAGCCATAACGCTGCTTACTTTATCACTGGTGTGTTGAGGTATGAGGAAAAAAATAAGAATGGGGGGTGGCTAACCATGCCTTTTATTATGCTATTAACTGGTCCTGAGTGAGTGGACAAGAGGCGGAGCTCTATTACTAGTATGCTGCCATGTTGGTGTTGGGAAATTAATATTAAGACTGATCATATTTTATTTTTTTTTGAAGAATTTATGGTAAAAAAAAACTTCATTCAGTCAATGGTTTATATCAGATTTGAGTAGTATTTTTCATTTTTTGTTTTGGTATTTCTCATATTAGTTCTACATATTATACATTTGTTACATAAAACAAAATCCAGCTTTTTAGCAAAAGATAGATTGCTAAAACACTTGCAGGCATCCAGTTTCTCTTTGTAATGAGATACAAAGTCAGGGTAACCTCGACTTCTTACCCAAGACAAAATGCTCTTTTAATTAGTGGATGCAAGTAAAACATGTTCAGCATGTACCTCTTATGTCCCTAGAGGTTCAGGATACAAATACTTTTGTTCAGCATGATCTTTTCTCTGTTAAAAAGAGGCTTTAGATGTAACCTATATGCTTCAGTAAAGAGCACGCATTAAATGGGCCATAGCAAACACAGCCTGGGTCATTGGCTTTAGTCATGGGCCTCTGTGTTTTATGTTTTCTGGATAGCAGGGGATATGCAAGGTGTCAGTTCAGGGAATTGTTTATGACTCTGCTCACTGACTATACACTATTAATTTCCCTAATCCAACCTTGTGAAGCAAAAAAACATAATTAGTTCCTAACATTATGGATGCAAAGATTTTTTTTTTTTTCTAAATTACTGTGATATCTAAAAAATTATATATATTTCTTTTAATTAAAAGCAAGCGTGGAATAAGTACAAGCATTAAAAAAGTCACATTACTCCTTTTTTTATGTGTTTGTTTTTTCCTTTTAGTTATGCATTTAAATACAGATAGAACTCCCTCCTGCTGTTGTTATTTGGTAAAGAAGAACACTGTTCTGAACATACACCTTCTATAGTTTTTAATGAGAGAGCAGTTTAAACCACTATGTACAACCCAGCTATAAATTTTACTAAGGTTGTAAAATTGGAGAATGGCTTTTATGCAAAATAGATTGTACAAAAAATATTTAGCCTCTTTCTTTACACAAAATAGCTGCTCTAAAACCATCACCAGTCATAATAAAAACATGAAGTTAAACCTGCTAACTTGTTTTTATGGTGCAAGCTCTGGGACCAGTGGTGATCCGCTGATACGGGGCACAGGGGCAACATCACCCTAATCAATGCGCCCGGCCCCTAAACTACATGCAGGGCACTGGATGCATGGATTTCAATGTGGGTTTTTGTTTTTTAAGCACATGATTAGAGCCTGACACTCTAATTGTCTTAAAAAAAGGGTGGACTTGGAGAAGAGAGCACCCAGTTACAGTATGTGACAATAGCGAATTAATATTTGCTATTGTCTTCCTGATTCTCCTCCAATTAGGAACCGGGTTCTGAGACCCGATTGGCTGAGAGTCTTAGGACTATCAGCCAATCAGGTCTCAGGACCTACTTCCTGTTCGGCTGGAAGGAGCTGCAACAGCCCCAGAGCGAGAAGCAGCAGCCCTACCCCAGATCCTTGTCATCTTCCTTCACCCACAAGGGGGGGGGGTAATCACTGCCTTCCCGTCCATCTCCCATGGAGAGGAGTGGGGAGATCGCCACCTTCCCATCCATCTCCTGCACCAGCCGCAACTGTTTGGGACCAACATCCTCATTCTTGATTCAATTAATAGGTGTCACAGACCTATAAGGCATAGCTCCCAACTGCTACTAATATAAATATGTGTACCCAAAAAAAGCTCCCAACTGTCCCTCTTTCCTCCTCGTTTATCCCTCATTTTGGTCTGATCTATTTAGTTGTATATAAATTGCACTATTCTGTCAAATGCTTTTTCGGCATCGACTGACAGGAGTAGACCTGGGGGCTCATTCTGCCTTATGGTCTGGAGTAAAAGGATTGCCCTTAGGCTGTTATCTTTGCCCTCTCTGTTGGGGACAAAGCCTACCTGGTCGGGGTGCACCAATAAGTGCATAACCCCTTTCAGGCGGTCCGCCAGAATTTTTGCAAAGAATTTAATATCTGTATTTAACAGAGAAATAGGTCTGTATCCCGAACAGAGAGAGCTATCCTTGCCTTCCTTTAATATTATTGCGACCACTGCAGCTGTAGCTCCCCTGCTAGTTTCGAATTCCGTCCCCAGTCCGTTAAAATATTTACACAGCCTCGGTATCAGAATGTTACTAAATCTCTTGTAATAGAAGGTGGAAAACCCATCTGGCCCCGGACTCTTTCCACCCTTAGTGGAGTTTATGGCCCTTTTTATTTCTTCCTCAGTTATGGGGCGATCGATGGTAAGGCTTTCCGTCTCCTCTAATCTAGGAAGTCCTGCATTATCAAGGAACGCACGTGTCTCAGTCTCCCTTTCCCCTTCCTGCCGTCTTGGGTGTTTTATGGTGTATAAATCCTCATAATATTTTTTAAAAGTATCCGCAATCTCACTTGTTGCATAAACTAATTCCCCATTTTTACCCTTGACTTTCTCAATATAATTCCTGGCTTTCTTTTTTTGGGCCATTTTAGCTAAAAGTTTACTTGGTTTATTTCCCCATAAATATCTCTCTTTAGATATACAGTTTAGTTTAAACCTTGCTTCTTGGTCCATGATTTCTTTAAGTAAATCTCTTTTTAAAATTAGTTTGTGGTAAGTCTCTTTAAATCCCTGCGCTTTATGTTCGCGCTCTAAGGTCTCTATCTCTTTCCTCAGGGTAATAGTATTTCTTTTTCTCTCGTTTTTTTTTTTTGCGTCCTCAGCGATTAAAATCCCTCTAATGTACGCTTTGTGCGTCTCCCAAAGGGTTGCGCTAGTAATACCCTCTGTATCATTCCTGAGGAAAAATTGTTTTAATTCTGCCTCTACCCTGCTTCCCCCACCTTCCTCATGGATCAGGCTATCATCCAGGCGCCACATCGGCCGCTGACTCCTTTGTCTAGCTAAAGTAATTTTCATAGAGACCGGAGCGTGGTCTGATACAGTCATAATTCCAATTTCCGTCTCCATGATGGAGTCAATCAGCCTGTGGTCCGCTAGGATGTAGTCGATTCTAGAGTACGTCCCGTGGGGGGGGGGAGAAAAACGTGTAATTATGTTCTTTTGGGTGGTTAATTCGCCAAACATCCACTAGTTGACATTCCTGGAGCTTACGTTTAATTCTCTGCAGATGCCCACTCTCTGTCTCCCTCCCACGGGACGTACTATCATCGGTTGGGTTCAAAACAAAATTTAAATCACCCATCAGGATTATAAAACCCTCGGCAAAATTATTCAGTTTTCCCAGGGTTTTGTTTAAATATTGAGTTGGACGTACGTTTGGGGAGTAAATGTTAGCTAATGTGTACATAATATTATCGATTCTTAATTTAAGAAACAGGAATCTCCCTTCTGGATCCGACAACCTTGCCTCCAAGGTATACCCAAACCCTCTTATGAGCCCGATCGCTACTCCCCTTGCGCGTTTCGAGACGGAGTCAGCGTAGAACCAGGTAGGGTATGCCGAGGAGTAAAGCCTGATGTTTGTATCCAGAGTCAGGTGGGACTCCTGAATAAAGACTATATCCGCTCTAAGTTGTTCGATCTCTGCTAAGACCTTTAATCTTTTTCCTACTGAGTTTAATCCCTTTACATTAAAATGGAAGGAATATAAAAAAACATGGAGCTATGCGGAGAGAGTAAGGGTGTGACTCCGTGGGGATGGCGCCATTCCCTGCTCCCTCTTGCATTTCTGTTTAGTAAGATATAGCACTTCTTCCCCCACCCGCATCTCCCCTAGCTGTGTTTGACCTACTCCTCTCCATATCTCTACCTTTTCTTTGGCCGAATAAATGAGGTCAACCTCTTTTGTTCAATACTTATTCTATGGTACTGTTTTTTCACAGGACGGGCAGGAGATTCCTGGGAGCCATGAGGGGAGGGAGGGGGGGTGTAATTATCTAAATGTATTTATACAAATATATTTAAAAAAAAAAAAAAAAAAAAAAAAAGACAGTGAATAGAGTATATACCACACATGATGCAAACCGTAAATAGAGACGTAAGAAGCTTCGGAACATGAGTCAGTCTCTAGTATATTGGAATTAAGCTGAGGTGGTTAAAAAAAAGAAAAAAGAAAGAAAAAAAAATAAAAAAAAATAAAAATAAATAAAATAAATTGCACTATTTATCTTTCAAAATGTGTTTCCCAGTGCTAAGCCTTTCATCAAATTTTTAAATTGTTGTATTTGTAAATTTCAAAAGCCACTTGTGGGTTTAACTCATTTTCTTTTTTTGTATAGAAGGCATGGCAGAGGGTATGCCCTATACTTTTACTAATTGGTGTCCCTCATTCCCATCTCAAAAATGTGGGTGGTATGTATAAGGTATGCTGGTTGGGATGTGTGACTTAATTTTGTATATAGGTCAGTGACTCATTAGGTGGTATTGTACACCCAATTCTTTATGGCACCCCTATGTATTAAAGAACGTGGTGTGGTTTCCCACATGTGGAAGTTGCCTGGTGCAACAGTACCAATGCGATTTCTGTGCGGCCACACTTTAAATAAGGTGTAGGGAGCCTTTCCCTGCAGAAAATGAGGGCACAGCAACCCATTCAAGTGCCCCCGTGCACCCAGAGCTGCAAGCATTTGAACCGGGGGCTAAGAGGAAATGCATTGCGTATGTTTTCTGTGCAGCACCACGTTTTGTTTGCGGCTGCATGCGGGTGTGTGAAGGCATGCACGTGCAAAGTGCGACCATAGCCTTAAAAAGGACCCATACCATAAATAGGTGTGCCAAAAAAAGTTGAGGGTAAATGGAGTGTCACTAGTATTGCTAGTGGTCTCCCTGAAGCTGATCATTTTCCTGCAACTGATTTCCAATACCTGTGTCACTGTATGAAGGTAGCTATTTGGGTGGAGGCAGGTCTTTGCTGCCTTATATCAGAGCTTTACCACCCTCATGACTGGTGATATGATAACTGACAGATAAATAGTACCAGCAGCTGGAAAGGTGCATAAAGCACAGATTCACAGAATACTGTAAATGAAGCAGTAAGATGAGAACAATGAGCATCACAGTAGGGACCACCAGTAATACCTGGGTACAATTACCATTTATAATTGTTCTCTATAACATAGCAGACCTTCATTTTTTAGTTCAGGTTGAGTTTGAAAATATTTCAAGGTGTCAGCATATTTCTAACCTAAGTTAGTGCTCTTCAAGATCATGGGGGTCTTGTTATGTATATGCCCTTCCCCACTTACAGTCACAGCATTCTGCAGTGTAGGAGTGACATGCACATGAGTGTTGGGGACTTATGCCGCGTACACACGACCGTTTTTTGCTGTAAAAATTTTTTTTTTTTTCTATGTCATTAAAAACGATCATGTGTGGGCTACAGAGCATTTTTCACATCGTAAAAAATGTCCATTAAAAATTTAGAACATGCTCTAAATTTTCGCGTCGTTTTTAATGTTGTCATTTTTAACATCGTAAAAAATGGTTGTGTGTAGGCTTTAACGGCGTGAAAAAAACGTGCATGCTCAGAAGCAAGTTATGAGATGGGAGCGCTTGTTCTGGTAAAACTACCGTTCGTAATGGAGATAGCACATTCATCACGCTGTAAGAGACTGAAAAGCGTGAATCGTCTTTCACCAAAGTTTTACTAACACGAAATCAGCAAAAGCAGCCTCAAGGGTGGAGCCATCCGAACGGTAATTCCCCTTTATTGTGCCGTCGTTAGTGTTGTACGTCACCGCGCTTTGCTAGAGCATTTTTTTTTCACGATCGTGTGTAGGCAAGGCCGGCTTAACAATAATCGGGTTGAATTTTTTTTCTAGACCATTTAAAACGGTCGTTATACGTGGCATTATAGATCACATAACAGAAGAGTATTTTATCAAATACCGTACTTAAAGTATTTCTCCTTTTCTTGTTAAGTCCATGGTAGCCTAAGAATGGGTAATAACTAGCCACAAACATTGGGAAATGCAGAAAAAGTAAGGTTTCAGCCACAGCCCTGGCTTAAAAATCGTTAAGGCTAAAAACTACAAGAATAAGGATGCTTGCATCACTGTTCAGTGAGCCATAAAGATAATAAAGGGGGACACGAAATCATGCTACAACTACTTTCAGCTACAAATACTTCCAGCGTTATACTTTAAAAAGTTCACGTGGAGTCCAGACAGATGCCTTCATTCTGCATCAAGCTGCTGTGGTGCTCAGAATGTGTCCCAACCACTCTAAGGTTCTTCATTATACCCAGAGATGTATCACTCAGGAAACAATCTGATTTTCAGGAAAGATGTCTGCGGAGTACATCTGCTGTCTCCAGGCGCATGTTTGTGCGCAGACGCCAACCAAGAATGTCCAGAATGAACACAGGTGCACCTGCAAACGCTCAAGCGCATGCGCGCGCCTGTGACCAGAACTGGCGCCAGTCGGCTTATTTAAACGGAGCCTCCATGTGTACTGATTGCTGCTTGGTCTACAGCAGGGATCCTCAAACTACGGCCCTCCAGCTGTTGTAGAACTTCTCATCCCATGAGGCATTGTAACACACTGACATTCACAGACAGGACTAGGCATGATGGGAATCGTAGTTCCAGAACAACTGGAGGGCCATAGTTTGAAGACCCATGGTCTACAGCATTTACCTGAATCCTGATTCCTGTGTGTTGACTTCTGATACCAATCCGGCTTGCTCCCGACTACCTCTGTCTGCTTCCTGCCCTGACCCCTGGCTTCCTATGGTCTGATCTCTGCCACCAGTTCCTGTTACCCAGCCCCTGCTGCCAAAACCTGCCTGTGACCCGACTACGCTGCTGCCTGCTGTTTATGCCTGATCTGCCCGTCTGTTGCCAAAACCTGCCTGTGACCCAACTTCCATCTTCTTCACTGCAGAGGAATGACACCAATTGTCACTCTTGGAAATGCTTAAAAAATATATTTGAAATACCTCATTAAGAAGAATACAGCATTATGAATACTAAATAGAGCTGATGATCATAAGAAATCACTGTATTAAGAAAAGTACGGCCATCTAGGACAGGCAAATGATTGTCATGTTTCTCCAATTATGTTTTATAAATAGCCCTGTAAGTCTTTTCTTCTCACGTAACCTTTATTATCAAGTATTTGTTCTAGTGCCCGAGTCAATGAACTGGAGAACTGTATTATTTTACACCAGACCTAGTGACATAGAGTGCCTTGAAAAAATATTCATAGCCCCTGAAATGTTCCACATTTTGTCATGTTACAACCAAAAACGTAAATGTAGGCTGTGTTGGTGTCTGTTAGATGGTGGTTTACGCAGGATCGTACTAACCCGTCAATTACCCTTGAAGCAGCTATATTGGGGTCCTATGCTGGACTGAGCAATCTGGTATATTGGGGAGTTAAGGCTAGCGCTCAGATTACCGCACCAATGAGGGCCATGGTCGTGGTGTGGGGACAGGTCTCGAGGCTTCTGGTTGAGCCCGGATCGGTCTCCCCCCACATCCCTCTGTGGGGCAACCCATCCCTGCCACAGCTGGGGACCGTGCCGGATCCGCAGCTGTGGGCACGGCATAACATAAAAACCCTGAGAGATGTCATGCCGGAGGGTCGATTGCTCTCTTTTGGCGTCTTAAAAACTAAGTTTGGACTTCCCCCCTGGATGTTCTTCAGGTTTCTTCAGCTTAGACATGCGATCCGAGCGCAGTTTCCAGACCCTGTTAAAGTGGAACCCCACTCGGTGGAGAGGCTCCTTACTTCCCGCATGATGGACAGGGTGCTTTCCTCTATCTACTTTAGGTTGACCTGTGCCGGGGGGGGGCGGGGGCCTCACGGGCCTTCTCTGCCTGGCAGCGGGACTTGCCGGCCCTCACATCGGAAGACTGGTCGGAGGGACTGCAGCAGTGCATTCCCCTCATGATATTGGCGAAGGAGCGTTTCATTCAGCTGAAATTTATCCATAGAGTCTATTATACGCCTCAGAGGCTGGCGGTTATTTACCGCACTTCTGAGGATAAGTGTCCCAGATGTGGCCGAGAGGTGGGGAATTTTATTCACATGGTCTGGCTCTGCCCGAGGGTGCAGGAATTCTGGCAACGAGTGGCGGCAGAGATTGAGTCGATTGGTGGCGTGGCTGTTGGGCTGAATCCCTTGATCCTATTGCTCGGTATCACGGATAACCTCCCTACCTCCAAACATAAGAAGCTTTTTATCTTCTATGCGGCATTTTATGCACGTAAGGCAATCCTACTCCACTGGAAGGCAGCTGACCCGCCTGGTTTGTCAGCCTGGCGGAAGTTGGTGAATGACATCCTCCCCTTGTACAAGCTAACGTACATGGGACGTAACTGCCCCAAGAAGTTTGACAAGATCTGGGGGGATTGGGTGGCGGCCAGGAGACTGACGGTCTGAGGTATTTGGGTCTAGTTGTATGCCCCTTTTTCCTCCGGGGTGGTCATGGCATTCCCCTACTCGCCCTGGGTCTGGTGAACGGGTTGATGGAGCCCTCGTGCTTAGGTTCTGGTAATCATTCAATGTTCAGGACTCACTGTGGCTATACGTTGTACTGTATGCTGTGATTACTTGGCTATCACGTTTGGCCTGCTGGATGGGATGTGACCCCCTCCCTTTCTTTCTCTCCCCCCTCCTTTTCTCTCTCCCCCTCCCCCTTCCTTTCTTTTCTTCCTTCTTTCCTTTTCTTCCCCCCCCTCCCCCTTTTTTCTTTTTTTTTTCCCTTCCTTCCCCCTTTTTCTTTTTTTCTCTTCCTCCTTCCCTTTATTTTTTGTTTTCCCTCTCTCATCCGGACAAGCTAACATGATGTTTTATACTGAAGATGGCTATCCTTGCACTGTCTGTAACAATTGTTTAGGCCTCGTACACACGACAGAGTTTCTCGGCAGAATTCTCAGAGAAACTCGGTCAAAACCCGGATTCTGCCGAGAAACTCTGTCGTCTGTACACTTTTGGCTCGATGGAGCCGCAGAGGAGCTCGTCGAGAAAATAGAGAACATGTTCTCTATTTTCTCGTTGTTCTATGGGAGAAGGCGGCCCGCCGAGCTCCTCGGCGGCTTCATCCCAGAACTCGACGAGTTTCTCGGCCGTGTGTACGGGGCCTTAGAGTCTTGCGGCCCTTTGTGTACTGTTTGGCCTGTATAAGCATGTAATCACCTGATTCTCTTCAATAAATATTCCTTCTGTTAAAAAAAAACAAAAAAAAACGTAAATGTATTTTATCTGGATTTTATTTGATAGACCAACACAAAGTGGCACATAATTGTGAGGAAATGATAAATGTCAATACTTTGTAGAACCACCTTTCACTGCAATTACAGCTGCAAGTCTTTTTCGGTATGTCTTTACCAGCTTTGCACATCTAGAGTGAGATTTTTGCCCATTCTTTTTTGCAAAATAGCTCAAGCTCTGTCAAAATGGATGGAGAGCATCTGTGAACAGCAATTTTCTTAAAGGGGTTGTAAAGGTTCATGTTTTTTCACCTTAATGCATCCTATGCTTTAAGGTGAAAAAACATCTGACAGTTACGGCCCCCCGTTTTACTTACCTGAACGTGTTCACCTGCTACGCTCGCCCCATACATCCTCTTCTTCACTCAGTCCGGCCGTTGATTGGCTAGAGTGGATGGATTGATAGCAGCGCAGCCATTGGCTCGCGCTGCTGTCAATCACATCCACTGACGTGGCGCACCGGGGGGCGAGAACAAGTGATACAGTGAGCGGCTATAGCCGCCCGCTGTATCACGGGAGCACACCCGCAAGAACTAACCCCCATGGGAGAGAACTCCCGTGAAGGGGGTTAGTTGTTGCGGGGAGGAGCCAAGACAGCCGTCGAGGGACCCCAGAAGACCAGGTTCGAGGCCACTCTGTGCAAAACGAGCTGCACAGTGGAGGTAAGTATAACATGTTTGTTATTTTAAAAAAAATTATCCTTTACAACCCCTTTAACACAGATTCTCAGTTGGATTTAGGTCTGGACTGCGACTGGACCATTCTAACGTGTGAATATGCTTTGGTGTAAACCATTCCATTGTAGCTCTGGCTGTATGTTTAGGGTAATTTTCCCGAGGGACTCAGGTCTTTTCCAGACTATAACAGGTTTTCTGCTAAGATTGCCCTGTATTTGGCTCCATCCATCTTCCCATCAACTTTGACCAGCTTCCCTGTCCCTGCTGAAGAAAAGCACTCACACAACATGATGCTGCCACCACCATGTTTCACGGTGGGGATGGTGTGTTCAGGGTGATGTGCAGTGTTAGATTTCTGCCACACATAGCGTTTTGCTTTTAGGCCAAAAGGTTAAATGTTGGTCTCATCTGACCAGAGCACCTTCTTCCACATGTTTGCTGTGTCCCCCACATGACTTCTCACAAACTGCAAACAGGACTTTTTATGACTTTCTTTCAACAATGGCTTTCTTCTTGCCACTCTTCCATAAAGGCCAGATTTGTGGAGTGCATGACTAATAGTTGTAATGTGGACAGATTCTCCCACCTGAGCTGTGGATCTCTGCAGCTTCTCCAGAGTTACTTGGGGCCTCTTAGCTGCTACTCTGCCCGACCTGTCAGTTTCGGTGGACAGCCATGTCTTGGTAGGTTTGCAGTTGTGCTATACTCTTTCCATTTTCAGATGATGGATTGAACAGTGCTCCGTGAGATGTTCAAAGCTTGGAATATTTTTTTTAATAATCTAACCCTGCTTTAAACTTCTCCATAACTTTATCCCTGACCTGTCTGGTGTGTTTCTTGGCCTTCATAATGCTGTTTGTTCACTAAAGTTCTCTAACAAACCTCTGAGGGCTTCACAGAATGGCTGTATTTATACAGAGATTAAATTACACACATGTGGACACTATTTACTAATTACGTGACTTCTGAAGGCAATTGGTTCCACTAGATTTTAGTTAGAGGTTTTAGATTAAAGGTGGCTGAATACAAATGCATGCCACACTTTTCACATATTTATTTGTAAAAAATTTGAAAACCATTTATCATTTTCCTCACAATTATGTGCCACTTTTTGTTGGGCTATCACATAAAATTCAGATAAAATACATTTACGCTTTTGGTTGTAACATGACAAAATGTAGGAGATTTCAAGTGGAATGAATGCTTTTTCAAGGCAATGTATTCACTCTGTCTTGTTCTTTGAACAATAACATTTTTGGATAGAGTTAAGCAATCGTTTATCAGACAACATTAGTTTTATCGCGTCTAGATTTTTTTGTATAAACCACTAAAAAGATAAAAACAAGATAAAAACATTTAAAACAAGACACAACTGCTGAAAATAAACCAATATGCTATAACTTTTAATATATTAAATAAATAATGTGTTAGGAGGAAAATCACCCCTCCCCAAGGGAATGAGCATAAAGTACAGCACTATCATTATAATCATATTTTTAACACTGACAATGAATGAAGAATGTATTCAGTATTACTAAGTGAAGCATAAAAAACGTGTTTATAACATCATGTCAACGTTATGTTGTACATAGCGGAATAGATAAAATACATTTTCCAGAACAGTTAGGGTTTGTTCACACTAGAACTGCTTTGTTCAATGCAGTTCTCCGAACCCTCCCTATCCGCCACATCGATGAGATCTATGACCTTTCTTGTGTTGTCTCCCGCTTGACGAAGGGGGACAAAGCCTACCTGATCCTTATGGACCAGGGAGGGTAATATGGTGTTCAGGCGGAGTGAGAGGACTTTTGTAAAAAATCTTAAGGTCCGAGTTCAACAGGGCTATTGGCCTGTAGCTGGCACACAGCTTAGGAATCAGGCTTAGGAATCAGAGTAATGAAGGAGCGCTGCATGTCCATCGGGATCGGGTCTGCTGCAAAAATGCATTGTAGAGCTTGGTCATGCATGGAAGAAGTAGGGGAAGGAAGGTCTTGTAGTATTCGTACAGCATTCCGTCCGGTCCCGGGGACTTATGGGCAGGCATGGCTTTAATAGCTAGTGTGAGTTCCTCAGCAGTGATGGGAGTGTTCAGTGTGAGGAGGTCCGCTGGTTGAAGTTGGGGAATGCACGTCTGGTCAAGGAATTGGGTCATCCTGTCGAGTAAGTCAGGTGGGGGGGTTGTGGGGTATCTCTGGCTTGTTATACAAGTCTGCATAGAATCCCGTGAACATGTCCGCTATGTCTTGGGGATGGAATAAAGTGGTACCCGACCTATCCTGTACCTGGTGCGGGGTGGAAGCAAGCGCGCGGTCTGCCAGTTTTCTCGCTAGTAGTGCATGTGCCTTATTGCCCTTGTCATAGTACAGCTGCCACAGGCGGATCAATGCCTTCTCAACTTGACCTATAGCAAGATCCCTAAGCGTCGAGCGTATGTGGGCAATGCGCTTAAGGAGTGACAGGGACGGGGAGGACTGCAAACGGGCTTCTAGGGTCTGAAGTTGTGCCTCGGCCTGTAGTTTGGCGGACTTGGCGTCCCTCTTAAGAGCAGAGGAGAGGGCCAGACAGCGCCCCCTGATCACTGTCTTGTGGGCCGCCCAAAGCGTAGCGGTGGAGACGTCAGGGGTGTCGTTCTCGGTAAAATAAAACTGTGGGGTAGATTTTAATTCCGTCCTCGAGGGGGCATGTTTCAGTAGGAAGTCGTTTAGTCGTTTAGTCGCTTAGTCGCCAATTACAGGGCCTGCGGTGGGGGGTACTCAGAGTGATGGGGGCATGGTCGGACCAGGAGATGGGCAGTATCCGCGCAGAGTCAGTGGAGCGCAGCGTGTTGTTAACCATAAAGTAACCTATTCGCGATTGGGTGCGATGGGGGGCTGAATAGAAGGTGTACTGGCGATCGCCCGGGTGGAGAGCCCGCCAAGCGTCAAATAGAGCATGCTTTCTCGTCAATTGGCGGGAGAACTTAGAGTCCCGTAGGGCTCTGGGTTGGGAAGCCCAGGGGGGTCACCACCAGACGATCGCAGGCCACAGACTGGGAGAGGTTGAAGTCACCCCCAATTACGAGTAAGTCATGAGGGGAACGGGCCAGGCGTGCAAGGACCCGGCCTAAAAAGCGGTGCTGGTGGGTGTTAGGGGCGTATAGAGTACAAAAGGTTATTTCTCGCATTTTCCACAACCCTCGCAGGATAATGAAGTGGCCCTGGGGATCAATGTAAGAGGCAGTACAGGTGAAAGGGGTACCCCGCTTAATAAGTATTGCGACACCCGCCCGTTTGCGTGAAATGAACACTTGGTAGATTTGGTGGAATTGTCTGGAAGCAAATGTAAAGGAGTCACCCTTAGAGAAGTGAGTCTCTTGTACCATGATGACCTCCTCCCCTGACTGCTTAAATTCCCTCAGCGCCAAGTGCCTCTTCTTGTTAGAGTTCAGGCCGTGAACATTTATTACTTGCCGACCAGCCGCCGGCGGCAGGTCGGCTCCCCTGCGCGAGGTCACGTAGATCTACGTCACATCGCGAAGCAGCCACGCGCCTTAATTAACCCTTTTCCTCGCCCCTAGTGTTAACCCCTTCACTGCCAGTGGCATTTTTATAGTAATCAATGCATGTTTATAGTACTGATCGCTATAAAAATGCGAATGGTCCCAAAAATGTGTCAAAAGTGTCCGAAGTGTCCGCCATAATATTGCAGTACCGATAAAAATCGCTGATCGCCGCCATTACTAGTAAAAAAAAAATATTGAAAAAATGTGTAGAGGGCGCTAGATCACTCAGTGCTAATAAATAATAAACCAGCGTGCTGGGTGGAAAATTGAATACAATAAAATAGACTTCTATTATAAATTGAATATAGTAATACTATACTAATAAATTCAAAAAAAGAGAAAAAAATTTGAAAAAGTCTTTGTGTTCAAAAAAAGACCCCTCAAAATCTTATGAAAAGTCCCAATATGTGTTCAGTCAAAATGCATAACATATAAAAACAAAAGAACCAAATCTTCTTTCTTGAGTATTCTTTAAGTGAAAAAAAGGAAAAGGAAAGCCGTCACCAACAAATCCAATCTTCTTAATCACCCTTAGATTGGTGTTGAAGCAAATAAATCCGCTTACCAGAAATAGTGGACTATTATAATTAAACAATAGTCTGCTAGACATATGCAGGATTGTGCCTGCATGCACATCGGTCAGGAAATCAATGATAGCCTCAATGCCAGGGATTCCAGATAGGATATGGATGAAAAAAGAAAGGCAATGGAGATGCCAATAGTGTATTATCGCTTAAAATTTATTGTAAATAAAAAAACATATGTAAAAACAAGAGACAAATGGCCTGAATGGCCTCTTACTTCTAAAAGTGCCTACCCGGCACTGGGGCTGCAGGCGTGTCACCGCTACCTTGCGGTGCGGTAAAGAACAGGGTCGTCTGGTCCGGTGCTAGCTCCGTAGCGCGGCTCGGCGTCCCAGCTGACAGCTCGTGCAGGCAGGGAGGCACGTCACGTGATCGGGTCCGCCTCCGACGTACGTTTCGTCAGGTACAACGTCTTCAGGGGGGCGTGCCCGATCACTAATGCATGACGGTATTTGTAGTCTCAAAAAGACTGCTGATTGGTCCAAAATAGAAGGTGAAGTAAAAAAGCAGCCGCGGTGCCGTTTAAGCTACACAATAAAGCATAACAATCAAGTGGTAGATTATCATATTATACTTTACAACAACGGATGCTTTGGTGAGTTTGCTTACTATGCCTAAAACCATAAATAATACCAGTATAATATGATAATCTACCACTTGATTGTTATGCTTTATTGTGTAGCTTAAACGGCACCGCGGCTGCTTTTTTACTTCACCTTCTATTTTGGACCAATCAGCAGTCTTTTTGAGACTACAAATACCGTCATGCATTAGTGATCGGGCACGCCCCCCTGAAGACGTTGTACCTGACGAAACGTACGTCGGAGGCGGACCCGATCACGTGACGTGCCTCCCTGCCTGCACGAGCTGTCAGCTGGGACGCCGAGCCGCGCTACGGAGCTAGCACCGGACCAGACGACCCTGTTCTTTACCGCACCGCAAGGTAGCGGTGACACGCCTGCAGCCCCAGTGCCGGGTAGGCACTTTTAGAAGTAAGAGGCCATTCAGGCCATTTGTCTCTTGTTTTTACATATGTTTTTTTATTTACAATAAATTTTAAGCGATAATACACTATTGGCATCTCCATTGCCTTTCTTTTTTCATCCATATCCTATCTGGAATCCCTGGCATTGAGGCTATCATTGATTTCCTGACCGATGTGCATGCAGGCACAATCCTGCATATGTCTAGCAGACTATTGTTTAATTATAATAGTCCACTATTTCTGGTAAGCGGATTTATTTGCTTCAACACCAATCTAAGGGTGATTAAGAAGATTGGATTTGTTGGTGACGGCTTTCCTTTTCCTTTTTTTCACTTAAAGAATACTCAAGAAAGAAGATTTGGTTCTTTTGTTTTTATATGTTATGCATTTTGACTGAACACATATTGGGACTTTTCATAAGATTTTGAGGGGTCTTTTTTTGAACACAAAGACTTTTTCAAAATTTTTTTCTCTTTTTTTGAATTTATTAGCATAGTATTACTATATTCAATTTATAATAGAAGTCTATTTTATTGTATTCAATTTTCCACCCAGCACGCTGGTTTATTATTTATTAGCACTGAGTGATCTAGCGCCCTCTACACATTTTTTCAATTATTACAATCAGTATTGTTCTTGAGGTGCAGCTTTATTTATATTTATAGTTTTATTTTCTATAATTGTAATTATTATGTTTTGGCGCTGAATGTTAAATCTTACAAAAAAAAAAATATTGATAAAAATACCATAGAACTATCCCATATTTTGTAGACACTATAACTTTTGCGCAAACCAATCAATAAACGCTTATTGAATTTTTTTTACTGAAAAATATGTAGAAGAATACGTATCGACCGAAACTGAGGAAAAAAATCATTTTATATTTTTGGGGGATATTTATTATAGCAAAAAGTAAAAAATCTTTATTTTTTTCAAAATTGTCGCTTTATTTTTGTTTATAGCACAAAAACTAAAAACCGCAGAGGTGATCAAATACCATCAAAAGAAAGCTCTATTTGTGGGGAAAAAAGGACGTCAATTTTGTTTGGGAGCCACGTCGCACGACCGCGCAATTGTCAGTTAAAGCAACGCAGTGACGAATCGCAAAAAGGGGCCTGGTCCTTTAGCAACAAAATGGTCTGGGGATTAAAGCGGGAGTTCACCCGAATTTTTTTTTTTTAACATTAGATTGATGCTCATTTTGTCAAGGGGAATCGGGTGGGTTTTTTTAAATTGAAGCAGTACTTACCGTTTTAGAGATAGATCTTCTCCGCCGCTTCCGGGTATGGTCTTCGGGACTGGGCGTTCCTATTTGATTGACAGGCTTCCAACGGTCGCATACATCGCGTCACCAGTAGCCGAAAGAAGCCGAACGTCGGTACGGCTCTATACCGCGCCTGCGCACCGACGTTCGGCTACTTTCGGAAAATCGTGACGCGATGTATGCGACCGTCAGAAGCCTTTTGGAAGCCTGTCAATCAAAGAGGAACGCCCAGTCCCGCAGCCCATACCCGGAAGCGGCGGAGAAGATCGCTCTCTAAAACGGTAAGTACTGCTTTGATTTAAAAAAAAACACCCGATTCCCCTTGACAAAACGAGCCTCAATCTAATGTTAAAGCGGGGGTTCACCCTATAAACAAAAAACAAAAAACAAAAAATCTTCTAGCATTAAATGAGGCATAGTAGCGCGAGCTACAGTATGCCTGTCTTGATTTTTTTATCCCCGTACTCACAGTGCAATCCAACATTGAAGATTCCGTCTCCCCACAGGGAATGGGCGTTCCTATCCAGACGGAGGATGATTGACGGCCGGCTCTGGCACGTCACGCTTCTCCGGAAATAGCCGAAATAGGCTTGGCTCTTCACGGCGCCTGCGCATAGTCTGTGCACAGGCTCCGTATAGCACCGTGAAGAGCCGAGACCTACTCCGGCTGTCTTCGGGGAACGTGATGTGCCAGAGCCGGCCGTCAATCATCCTCCGTCTGGATAGGAATGCCCATTCCCCGCGGGGAGACGGAATCTTCAATGTTGGATTGCACTGTGAGTACGGGGATAAAAAAATCAAGACAGGCATACTGTAGCTCGCGCTACTATGCCTCATTTTATGCTAAAATGATGCTTTGGAGGGTGAACCACCGCTTTAAAAATTAACTTTTTGGGTGAACCTCCACTTTAAGTGATTAAGGTATGGTGTTTGTGTGCATTGAACGGCAGGAGTAACACTTCAACATTTAAAATGACATATCATTATTGCCTTACTCGATGGATTTTATTTCTCTATCACATCTTCTCATAAAATATTGTAAATGCTGTATAATATTTACATATGACTTCAAAAAGACATTACAAAATCAAAAGAATAAGGACACATAAAATAAAACACATCCTTTTCTTTATTAAATGTATTGGATTATCTTGATTAAATTATTTTAATTACTGTGCATAGTTGGACATTTTGATATCAATAAAATGTTTTTGTGGTAATAAAGTCAGTGATTCAATGTGTATTGGTTCACTGGAAAAGAAATGACTAAAAGTTGAAAGGTCCTACATTCATTACTTTTTGTTGTCGAAATCCCCCGGATTGCTCATTCTGTTGCTTCCTGTTTGTGTCCTGAGGATTTAATTACAAAGAGCCGTCAGCCAATATCCATCACATCATCTCTGCTGCACAATCTGATCTGGGTCACTTGCTCCTTCCCCCATCCCTTTCTTAATACTGTGACTTTTTTAAGCCACTGTTTCCTTGGACATTGAATCTGGGCTCAAATGTGTGGGTCAATTATGTTCTCCACTGACTCTGGTAATTACTTGTGTTGAGTCAATATAGTCTGGAATCAACAAATCATCCTGGATTTATTTGGGTCATTTGCTTGCTGCCCTTGTTTTTCCTTCTTGGTTTGGTGTATTTAGTAGATCTTGCAGTGACATAAATAATAACACCTGCATCGCAGTGTATTTTTTTCTAATAAAAATGTATGGAACAACCTCACTGAAGAAGTATTTAATGAATGGGGCACCATAACATTATCAAGGGCAAAAATTGTATTGGATATGACCTAGAACAAGGTTTCCTAACCCGTGGTACGTGTACCCCTGGGGGTATGTGCACCAAGGGCAGGGGGTACACCCAGTGCGGTGTCTCTCGAGTCCCGCCTCACACACACATGCAGTCCCCGGCGGCTTGCTGTAGTTTGGCACTGTGGTACCAATGGGGGAAGCGGTCCGCCCCATGTGCATGAGGGGGGGTTTGTCAAGCCGGCGGCAGCTGCCGTAAAGGACCGGGTCACATTCAAGGCCCTCTGCCTCACTCACAAATGTATACAAGGAATCGCCCCCCAATATTTATGTGAGAAAATAAAATACCACAACCCTAATCGCGTTCTTCGATCAACCAACCAAAATCTACTTCAAATCCCCAAGTCCCGCTACAAGTCTACAGGTGAACGAAGATTCGCAGTCCAAGGACCCCGACTGTGGAACACGTTACCAACTAACATCCGAATGAAAGAAAGTCATCGGGCCATCAGAGGCGATTCAGTTCGCATTTGTAGCGTATATACAAATTATTCACTCATTCAGTGCCCAGCAATGCAGCCTCACCTGTACCCAGGAATGCAGCCTCACCTGTGCCCAGGAATGCAGCCTCACCAGTGCCCAGCACTGCAGCCTCACCAGTGCCAAGGAATACAGCCTCACCTGTGCCTAGCAATGCAGCTTCACCAGTGACAAGAAATTCAGCCTCACCAGTGCCCAGGAATGCAGCCTCACCTGTGCCCAGCAATGCAGCCTCACCTGTGCCCAGGAATTCAGGCTTATCTGTGCAGCTTATCAGAGAGGAGAGCTTGCCGGATCATCACACAGATCCTGGGCAGGTGCTAAGGCAGAAGGGGGTAGTCTGCCCCAGGTGCCACACACTGGGGGGGTGTCAGGCTCACCAGTGCCCATCTATGCAGCCCGACCAGTGCCCATTTATGCAGCCTTACCAATGCCTAGGAATGCAGCCTCACCAGTGCCCAGCACGGCAGCCTCACAAGTGCCAAGGAATGTAACCTCACCAGTGCCCAGGAATGCAACCTCACCAGTGCCCAGAAATGAAGCCTCACCTTTGCTCAGGAATGCAGCCTCATCTGTGCCCATTAATGCAACCTCATCAGTGCCCAGGAATGCAGCCTCACCTGTGCCCATTAATACCGGGATCAGATTTCTGGGATGTCTGGTCACCCTATCCTAAAAGTGCTGCCTATCAGTGCCACCTATGCTGCCTATCAGTGCAACTTATCAGTGCCCCCTATCAGTGCCACCTATCAATGCCCCCATCAGTGCCATCTACCAGTGCCCATTAGTGCCTCCTATCAGTGCCGCCTCATCAGTGCTGACTATCAGTGCCCGCCTATCAGTGCAGCCCAATTAGTACCCCTATCAGTGCAGCCCCATCAGTGCCGCCTCATCAGTGCCCCCTGTCAGTGCAGCCCCATCAGTGTCGCCCATTAGTTCCTCCTATGAGTGCCACCTATCAGTACCTAATATCATTGCCGCCTATCAGTGCTTCCTATCAGTGCCGCCTATCAATGCAGCCTCATCAGTGTCTTTCTTGAGACAGGGGTACTTGCAGGGTTACTTGCAGGGGTACGTCACCGTACGTCACCGTAAAATGTTGAGAAACACTGACCTAGACCATTATAATAAAGGTCAGAAATTTAGCTTGTTGGTATAAGTGTATGTGAAGTTGAATGTATCAAATTACATAACTGAAGAAAAAGAAGGGTGGAAGGGTTTTTATGGATCAGACAGGCATTAGGGCCCAAAATATTGCTACAGTTCAAAAACTACATTGAGAAATGCATTTTATAAAAAAAATTAATTACAACTCCTGCAGGGTTTTCTTTTTGTGTTAAAGCACATTCTCTGAGAAGATTAACTGGTATTTACCAATATGTGTTCCTCAATTGGGAATGGTGCACCATATTTACCAATATGTGTTCCTCATTTGTTAATTTTTTTTTTAATGTTCTAAATTCTTACAGTTCAGCTTGTGTGGACAACCCACCTTCTCTTCAGCCATTCTTGCTATGTTCACTTTGGGGGGAACGCAGGGTCCAGAGGAAACGAGACAAGCCTAATGCCGCGTACACACGATCAAAAATTCCGACAAAAAAAAACGCGGATTTTGACGTAAAACACTATGACGAGCCGAGAAAAATTAAGTTCAATGATTCCGAGCATGCGTAGTATTTTTGTGCGTCGGAATTGCATACAGACGATCGGAATTTCTCCCGTCTGAAAATTTGAGAACCAGCTCTCAAATTTTTGCTGTCGGAAATTCCGACATTAAATGTCCGATGGGGCCTACACGCGGTGGGAATTTCCGACCAAAAGCTCACATCGAACTTTTATTTTCGGAAATTCCGATTGTGTGTACGCGGCATTAATCTCTATGCTGTCTGTCATCTGGAATCATGGGCTTTCATTTGTAGTAATTTGTGTTTTTTTATTATATGTTATATCAAGTGGATTTTCAAATTTGGGTATTTTTGTACACCGCAATGTACACAGCAACTTAAAGGGGGGTTCCACCCGCGATTTTTTTTTTAAGTCAGCAGCTACAAACACTGTAGCTGCTGACTTTTAATAAGGACACTTACCTGTCCTTCTCGCCCGCGATGTCAGCCCCCCCGAGGCCGATCCCACTATCCTAGCAGCTTCCGGCGCCACCATCCTCAGTAAGGGAAACAGGCAGTGAAGCCGTGCGGCTTCACTGCCCGTTTCCTACTGCGCATTTGTGAGCTTTGTGAATGGGCCAGCTGCTCTCTGGGATACACACAGTTCCCAGAAGGCAGCGTGCCCCATTCACCAGAAGACACCGCAACTAGGACGGAGTAAGAAGACCCACCGCGGACGATGAAGAGGCAGATTACGGACTTCCGCATAGCAACCGCAATTTTTAACTCCACTTTAACCAACAAGGGTAAATACTACAATGCAGATTAATGGTGTTTTGTCTGCTTTTTAAAGGTAGTAGTCTGTATTCCTGCTGCACCCTTGCCAGGAGTTACCAATCCACATGCCTGATTTGCCAGACTAGTTGTGTTTGAAAGGGGGGCTAGGTTGTTTATTTTAATGTATTTATTTAAAGTGGAGTTTCATCCGCTTTAAGCACTCCTCACCCCCTTACATGTCACATTTGGCATGTAATTTTTTTGGAGGGGGCTTTGAGTGGGGTCTTCGGTAGGAGTGGGACTTCCTGTCCCACTTCCTCATTCCGCCCAGGGACCGCCTAGGTGACTTCTTCTCTCGCCTTAGGTGGCCGCTCCCTCTAGGCAATTTCCTTGGACACATGACAGGTCTCAGGAGATCACCTGTCCACTCCTAGAGCGTAGCGCGACTCACGAATGCGCAGTGCGTGCCTGGCCGTGAAGCCAAAAGCTGTCATGGCCAGGTGCCCACAGTCTGAATGGAGGCAACGGCGGAGAGGGGGTGAGAGGAGCGACGCTCCGGGCAGACGCATCGCTGGACCGTGGAGCAGGTAAGGCCTCGTACACACGACCGTTTTCCTCGACAGAATCCATCAAGAAACTTGGTGGCAGAGCTTTTTTGCTGAGGAAAACGGTCTTGTGTATGTTTTTTATCGAGAAAACTGTCGAGGAACTCGACGAGAAAAAAAGTTCTCTTTTTCCTCGACGGGAGTCTCAATTTCCTCGTCGGCTGGTTTACGACGAGAAACACGATCGTGTGTATGCCAAGAAACCCGTGTATGCTCAGAATAAAGTATGAGACGGGAGCGCACCTTCGGTAAAAGTAGGGTTTGTAATGGAGATAGCACATTTTTCACACTGTAACAGTCTGAAAAGTGCAAATTGTCTCTTACCAAACTTTTACTTAACACGCAGTAACATGAGATTAGCAAAAGCAGCCCCAAGAGTTGTGCCAGTGGAATCTAACTTCCCCTGCCGTTGTATGTGTTGTACGTCACCGCGTTTGAGAACGAGGAGATTTGGTCTTGACCGTGTGTATGCAAAGAAAGCTTGTCAAGTTTCTCGACAAGCCTAACAAGGAACTCGTCGAGGAAAACAATGTTTTATTTACGACGAGTTCCTAGGTCGTGTGTACGAGGCCTCAGTGTCTGTTTATTAAAAGTCAGCAGCTACACTTTGGTAGCTGCTGACTTTTAATAAACATAAAAAGGCTGGAATTCTGCTTTAATAAAAGAAAAGTAAAAAAAAATATTAACCTCCCCATCCTGAGTACTAATGCAGTGTAAAACACAACATAATTGCTGCCAAATTCCCTAGCTAAAAATACCCCAAGGGGCAAAAATAACCATAAGGAAAGCCTGACAAGTGAAGCCAAGCTCGTCTTTGACCATTAAAGTTAAAATTTTCACATAAAATCATATAGCTATGTTTCTGGATCTACTGATCATTTTGACATTGATTATTTTTTAAGCTAACCTACCTCTACATATGCATTTTTTCAGTACTAGTTTGAATTTCTCAGGTTTAATTCAACTATTTCACTTTTATATAAAGGATTTTAGCTTGAGCTGCCCATGCTAAATTCTGTAATTGTTTAGAACTTGTTGAACTGCATGCATCAGAAATTCATTTCTTTGTGATCAAGTATCAGCATTTAATGTCAATTTCCTTTGTTGGGAGATGAGCTTTTTTCTTATTCCTGCCATCGAGTTGACAAGCTCTGATTGGCCCCTTGGCGGAGACTGGCAGCTGGAGACAAGTAGAACAGAATAAATACAGGTGTATGAAGATTTCATTGCAGACAGGCATCTGTTCCTGAGCTAAAATACATGAGGCTGTTTGCTCTTTCAATTACAGTGCAGACAGGCATGGTATTACTCACTTTCTTTCGCTCTTCAAACCTCCATAACAATTACATATCTTCTCACTGGCCATCTGATCCGTTTGAAAAAGCTAAAAACTGAAAAAGGACTGTTTCTCCAATATTTTAAAATTTGCTTTTATTTTTTTTCTAGGGCTCTTGATTTAGTTGGTCTGGCGGCATTTTAGGTTCAGCTTTCACTGACACAAATATTTGTGTTTTCTCTGTATTTGTGCATTTAATCCAGCAGAATCCTCCAAACTCTATCCATCAAAAGCATGCTACTAAGTTTTTATTTGTTTGAAATGATCTGGTGTATGACTGACTGTTATTGTGTACCTCTGCAATTATACAGGGATTGTAGTGTGGATCACAGAAAGGAACTAATATTCCCGGTAGGTAATAAAAGTATATGACAAGCCAAAAACATGTTTTATGCTCTGTTCATTGAACGGCACAACTGAGATATTGATCTCTGACCATTGGGAGCCACGGTCAGGAGTAGCACACTAGGCAAAAATAAGGGCACAGCCTTTGATGGTAGCCAAATACCACCAAGTCTGGCTCTCTCCAAGCCCCCTTGAAGAGGCCTGTGGGCTCTATGACAGTGTGTTTACATGGACTCTTGCACGTTACTCCAGGCCAGGGGTGGTCACTTATAGAGGAGGTCCAATATTCACTAGTGTCACGTACCTGATGGTGATGAGCTCAAATTGCAGAGGTCCACCTCCCTTACGGCTCCCACTCTTGGCCCCCTGATAGGGTAACAGAAGGCACAGGAGTAAGGAGTGGCACGGGTGCCTGGCAGGATCAACAAGAAGAGGTATAGGGTCAGTCCAGTAGGAACTTCCTTGCAGGAACTGGAATACCGGAACTGGATCAGCTCAGCAGACAGGATAGGTCCAATAGACTGGATCAGCTTAGCAGACAGGATAGGTCCAATAGACTGGATCAGCTTAGCAGACTGGAACACCTCACCAGACAGGATCAGCTCAGCAGACAGGATAGGTCCAATAGACTGGATCAGCTTAGCAGACCGGATCAGCTCAGCAAACTGGACTGTAACTAGGACAGACTGGAATCGTTCAGCTGGACTGGATCTAGGACAGACTGGAATTGTTCAGCAGACTGTAGCAGACTGGATCAGCACGGAAGGTCAGACAGGCCGGGTCGGATATCGGGCGGACAGCGAGGTACAGGGGTGCAGACAGAAGGGTAGTCAAAACAGGCCAAGGATCAGGTGCAGGCGGATGGCTGGAATAGTCACAGGTAAGCCGGGTCTTTCACAGGTAAGTCTCAGATCAGGTTTCAGATACTCAACGCTGTAGAGCAGACAGCAGGGATGGTGTGTGATAGGCCGGCTTAAATACCCCGCCTGGCTCCAATAGGCAAGTGCACCCGTGCACGCACACGCATGCGCGGTCGCAGCTGCGATCGGGAACCGCAAAATCTAAGTCGCCTGTTTCTGGCAGGATCTTCGTGACAACTAGACATGTGCATTCGTTGTCGTCCGAATGCATTTTCGTCCAAATTTCGGGTATTTTCATTATTGTTTTAACAAACAAAAACAAACGCGCAGAATCCGAAATCCAAAAGATCTGTCATAAAAAAATGCTTTATTTTTGTTTTCGTTGCTACAACAGTTCAATATAGATAGGAGATTCGACATGACGCTGACAATATCAATCTGTGTCTATAGAATCTGCGGTCGAATGTGCCTAACCTTAGCTCTATTAGTCCAAGATTATTCTACATAGAGAGGAAAGATTCGGCATAGAGAGCAAAGATTCGACATTATAGAGACAGTGTTGGGGTAGACCATTCGACATGAAGATTCGACGAAGCAGCGAAAAACATACAAACGTTGAATCTGTCATTGAAGGCTTATGGTGTCTGTCGAAAGTTCTAAGAAGATTCGACAAGCAGCTAAACTGTACGACGCCGCAATCGTACATTTCCGGTCAACTGCTCGGCCCATAGGCTATAGAAGCATTTGAATGTTGGTTGACTAGTAATAATAATTTATAAATATAATTATGACTAGTGTCATACAACATTAAAATTCTTCTATAGCTTGTAGGCGGAGCATTCGACCGAAAATGTACAATTGCGGCGTCGTACAGTTTAGCTGCTCTGTCGAATCTTCTTAGAACATTGAACAGACACCATAAGCATTCAATGACAGATTAAACCTTAATTAATTCAGATTTTTGGCCGAATGCATTTTTTAACGAAACAAAATAAATAGAAAACAAATTTCGGGAGTAACTAAATAAATGTATTTTTCAGACGAAAACAAAATTCTGAAACAAAATATTTCAGTGTGCACATGTCTAATATTCACTCACTCGTTATCTTTCGCCTTGACTATTGTAACTCCCTCCTCATAGGCCTACCTCTTTGCAAGGCTATCCCCTCTTCAGTCTATCATGATGCTGCTGCCAGACTCATCCACCCTACCAACTGTTTAATGTTCACCACCCCTCTCTACCAATCCCTCCACTGGCTTCCCATAGCCCAACAAATACAATTTAAAACATTAGCAATAACATACAAAGCTTTTTATGACTCTGTCCTGAGCTACATCACCAATATTGTCTCCAAATATCACCCAAACTGTCCTCTCCGCTCCTCCCAAGAACTCCTGCTCTCTAGCTCCCTTGTCTCCTCCTTCCCTGCTTGTCTCCAGGACTTCTCCAGCTCCTTTCTCATCCTCTGGAACTCCCTACCCCAATCTGTCCAGCTATCGCCTACTCTCCCCTAGTTTAAGCGATCCCTGAAAACGAATCTCTTTAGAAGCACCTATTCTGCCTTCAGCTAATAACCAAATATTAAAATGCTTCCATCAGTTCATCCCTCACAGTTATTAACTTTTGTTCCACCACCCCCTCCCTATTATATTATAAGCTCCCAGGAGCAGGGCCCTTATCAGGTACCAAAGTGCTGGAGACCATTGGATGGGGCTTCCCTTGCAGCACGGTTGCCTGCAGAGTTGCTTGCAGAAACTATTATCCCGTGTACACACGATCGGATTTTGGATGTTTTTTCCGATGGAGTTCCGCTCAAGCTTGGCTTGCATACACATGGTCACACAAAAGTTCTCTGAACTTTCGTCCGTCAAGAACGCGGTGAAGTACAACACTATGATGAGCCGAAAAAATTAAGTTCAATGCTTCCGAGCATGCGTCGGAATTGCTACAGACGATCGGATTTTACAATTGGATTTTACGAAATTTGAGAACCAGCTTTCAATATTTTGTTGGCGGAAATTCCGACAGCAAAAGTCCGATGGAGCATTCTCACAGTCGGAATTTACGTTTAAAAGCTCACATCTGACTTTTGCTGTCGGAATTTCCGATCGTGTGTACGGGGCATTATAGTTTCTTTTTAAATGGGTTACAATGAGGTGAACATGGTATACAAAGCAATGATGGTTAATAGGGCCAAACAGAAAGTAATATTTAGGTTAGGAGCAGACAAACAGCAGGAGAAGCTAGAAAAAGTATTCTTTTTTATTCTTAATTTGCTTTTCTTAGCCCTTTGAAGTATGCCTGTAGTAAGAGTTTATTTATGACATTTTTAAACAGGCAGCTAGAACCTAAGCTTACTTTCAGATATTATGAGGAGTGCCTAGGAGAACCCAATGTGCCATTATGCTGATCTTAATGTCCTCATCGCCCATGTCTCATGATAATTCAACAGCTATTGATTCAAAGCCTCCCTGACCAATACTAAGTCACGTAAGTCTGTAAGGAATGGGCAAAGATAGGCTTTAGAAACTGAAGTTGAAATTTCCATAATAGACTTGGTTTGTGAGCATCCAGGGCACCCAGGATATCCAAAGGTACAACATTGTAGGTTCCGGCAATTCCAGGTGCCAGTATTGCAGTGTGACTACCATTTGCATAAAAGCAATCTCATTTCAGATATACTGTACTGCACAATTGACATGTGTCTTGAAGTATAGCTGTCTAGTGGTCTCCTGTGTCTGGTGAAATCTCGGGGACTGGCCATCAGTGTGACAGTCGGGTCCGCTCTATGTCTCAGGAGCACATCCAGCAGCTCCTGTGTAAAGGAAGCCTGCACACGATATTGTTATGCACATCGATTAACAGAGTGTCTTTCGAGCTGCACATGATATCAGTTCCAGTAATCTTACAAATCCTAACAATTTTTAAATAAAATTTATATTTAACCCTTTATCAATGCTTGTTTATTCTTAATTAGCCTTATAGATACTATTTCCATCCCTTCTGTGATTTTTGTATTTTTTTTTGTAAACGTATTCTCGGTTGGTTCATTTGTTTATATACAGGACATATACTGCTTATGCCCAGGTTCACACTGAGCTGCGAGAATGAAGCAATGCGGGTTCAGCCGAACTCGCCCGATTTCACTCCTGCACGTCAATCCTGATTTTGGCTGCGATTTCTCAGACATCTGTGCAGGTTTTTACACATATGTCAGTGAAACCTGCACCCTGAAATCGCAAAAAGTAGTACAGAAATGACTTTGTGAAATTGGTGCGGAGCACCGATTTGACGTGTCAAATCACATGTCAAATCACACCAATGGGAAACAGGACTCAAAAGACACATTCGTTTGAAAATACATTATCTATGATTTGCACCAGAAATTTTACTTTAGAATCCTTTAACCACTTTAGCCCCGGAAGATTTGGTTGCTTAATGACCTGGCCATTGCATGCGTTATGGCACTGCGTCGCTTTAACTGACAAGTGTCTTGCAACGATGTACCCAAACAAAATTGACATCCTTTTTTCCCCACAAATAGAGCTTTCTTTTGGTGGTATTTGATCACCTTTGCGTTTTTTTTTTTTTGCGCTATAAACATTAATGTTGTACTTTTTGCTATAATAAATATCCCCACTTTTAAAAAAAAAGCAATTTTTTTCCTCAGTTTAGGCCGATATGTATTCTTCTACATATTTCCGGTAATACAATTCGCAATAAGTGTATATTGATTGGTTTGCACAAAAGTTATAGCGTCTACAAACTATGGGAAAGATGTATGGCATTTTTTTGTAGTAATGGCGGTGATCTGCGATTTTTATCAGGACTGCAACATTATGAGACCATTGACATTTATACAGTGATCAGTGATATAAAAATGCACTGATTACTGTGTAAATGTCACTGGCAGGGAAGGAGGTAACACTAGAGGGGCGATCAAGGGGTTAACTGTGTTCCCTAGTGTGTCCTCTAACTGTAGGGGGATGGGAGTGACTAGAGGAGATGACAGATCATTGTTCCTAGCTATTAGTAACACACGATCTGTATCTCCTCAGCTCACAGAACAGGGATTTGTGTGTTTACACACACACACGGCCCTGTTCTGTCTCTTGTGCCCACAATCGCGAGTGGCAGGTGGTCATCGCAACTGATGGCCACGCGCATCAGGTACCCCGCAGTGCAGCAGGCGTGCGCCTGCTATCCCCGCTTATAGGGCCGATGTACAGCAACGACGGCTTGCAGCAACCTGCTGCAATATAAGGTTAAATTAAATGTGAGAAATTGCATTATAAAATTAGCATTTTTATAAACAGTAACCTTATTTTTTTACAAAAACACTGGTAACGCTATTAAAAAAAAAAATCTTTAGTTACAGTACTTGTTTGTGTTGTTTTGTTGCATATTTACAATACTTTTAGTCTTGGGGTGTATTTTAATAATTGAAGCTTAGGGGTCATAAGGCCATATGAGGCTCAAGTTAAAAAGGTTTGAGAACTGCTGCTCTAGACATCACAATTCTAGAATTGAACAAAATGAAATGGTAGAACAAAAGGAAGAAAGAGGTAGGGCAGGGAGATCAGAACTAACACCGCATTCCAATACAATAGTAGAACAAAAGGTAGAAAGGGAACAAACCTCTGGATTTTAAAGGTGTCAAATCAAGAAAATATAATAACAATTACAATTAGATACAATTTTATCTTTTATTACAACAATAAAAACATAATAGAAATGTTTTCATCCTTATCAAAATCATTTCTTCTATTAAAAGCATATACACACACTACCACTTGACATGTTTCGCTTTATACAGCTTCTTCAGGAGGTTCAGGTGTGTTGTATTGAATGCTATAGATAACAAGGAAGACAAGAATGAATTTCATGTTGTTTTTGACAGAATAAAGTATCCATCATATTGTTGGAATACAACCAATATGTATATTTTTAGAGAGAGATCAATATTATCACCATACATTTACAAATTTAAGTATAAGGATATGGGATGAAGATGAACCTACCCAAACCGATTAAACCCGGACTTATTGAAAATTGGATAGAAACATTTCCTGAAATTTCAAAAGACGCCTTATTGGTTCACCCTATAGTGGCCACAAGAAGATGAATTTAATGTAAATTTCTTGGGTGGAAAAAGAAGATTGGGTATAAGAGTACCGCACGAATGATTGTTAATTATATTTATAATAAGATATACCACTGATTGTTGAAGAACAATACACAATGATAATTACCTTGGTAAAACTTGAAAGATTGAATCAATTGTGTTCTCCTACTGCCAGCAAATATTCTGTCAAAAACAACATGAAATTCATTCTTCTCTTCTTTGTTATCTGTAGCATTCATACAACACACCTGAATCTTCTGAAGAAGCTGTATAAAGCGAAACATGTCGAGTGGTAGTGTGTGTATATGCTTTGAATAGAACAAACGATTTTGATAAAGATGAAAAAAATTCTATCATGTTTTTATTGTTGTAATAAAATATAAAATGTTATTTAATCGTAATTGTTATTATTTTTTCTTGATTTGACACCTTTAAAGTCCCAAGGTTTGTTACCTCTTTCTCCCTTTTGTTCTACTATTGTATTGGGATGTGTTGTCTGTTCTGATCTCTCTGTCCCATTCTTTCAAAATTAACAAAATTAAATGCTTAACTCCCATTATTTCAGTTGCTGTGACCTTGGTCCCCCCTCTTTGTTTTCAGCAGTTGAGTGTAATTTGGCAGTATTTTGAAATGTCATAGAGCTTCTTTGTACATTTACATTTAAATGTGGCTAAAATTGACAATCATTGTTGAATGAAATACCAACTGTATTTTTTATGCAGGGAAAATTATATTAATATATAAAAATAAAAAATAAAAGCTTAAAAATAGAAGCTGGTAAAGTACAGTTGTTAAAAATATTACAAACCATTCTTTCACATGGACTAATCTATATTTTAAAGCAGGATTCCGGGCATAATTTTTTATTTTTTTTGCAAGCTAAAATTAATCACATTAAATAGTCCCTAAAACATATTAATAGCTCCCCAATCATTCCAGAAATCATTGTAAACACTTGCCTTATATCCTCCAGCTCATGTTGTGGCCGTATCCATCATATGTGTAGGCATGTGAAGCCCAGTTCCTTTGTCTTCCTGGTTTTCAGGGGGAGGTGCATGCTGGGTGATTTTTAGGCACAGTAATGCCCATAGACTGCTGGGAAATTAGTGTCATCATTTCCCAGGAGGCAATGGGGTCTTACGACAGGAAGTTGAACCACCTAGGACCAGGAACTAGGCAGATTACGTAATATGCCTAGTAACAGCCAAATAGAAGTGAGTAAAATATATATTTTTTACATTAAAGGCAAGCTGTTAATAGAAAGTACATTTTTAGGGTGGAACTTCGCTTTAACTGTTTAATATTAGTAAACAATTATAATTATTACTTTAGTGCTTTCTGCATCAAGAAACACATCTAAAAAACAACACAGCAAGTAGAGGAACTGTGGCTAAATTTAAAGTAAAATACATGTGTGTATTAGAACTGTTTGATGTCATGTTAAAGTGGTTGTAAACCCTTTTGGACTACTACTACCTATAGGTAAGCCTAGAATAAGGCTTACCTATAGGTAGTGGAAATATCTCCTAAACGTGCACCGTTTAGGAGATATATTTCACTTGTAGTCCGCCGAAAATCCCTACGGCGCATGCACAGGGAAGAAACTAAATTAAGTGCCGTTTCTTCCCCAGCCTGTGCTGTGAATTGCGGTTCTTGTGTTCATGCGTGGGAATGATGTCACGCGGCTCCGGCGAATCACAGCGCAGGAGTCCGCAGCCCGGAAAGAAGAGAAGACAAAAAATGGACACTTCCTGGAGCTGGGACATCGCTGGATTCTTTTGCAGGTAAGTGTCACATAATGGGCTAATATACGATGCATACTAGCCCATTATGCCTTACATTTGCAGGCTGTTCATGGGGCAAAAGAGGAAGTAATACCCATCAGGGTTTACTTCCTCTTTAAGAGAACTACAAGTACTACTATTGAAAATGTACAGTGGTATCAAAAATCTACAAATCTTCATTGAAATTTCATCTTTGATACAAAGGGTGATTAACTAAAGCAAATAAGTGCAAAGGGAATTTTAGTAAATAAGGTGGATCTGTGCTCATTTTGAATATCCAATCATGAGTTTTGGTCTTTGGAGTCAATATCGGTTCACCTTATCTATTATCATCTACTTTGCAATGTATACATAAAGGCCCAGATTCATGTAGATCGGCGCATCTTTGAGCGGGCGTAACGTATCCTATTTACGTTACGCCTCCGCAACTTAGACGGGTAAGTGCAGTATTCTCTAAGCACTTGCTCCCTAAGTTGCGGCGGCATAGCGTAAATAGGCCGGTGTAAGCCCGCCTAATTCAAAACAGGAGGGCGTGTTTTGTGTAAATGTTATGTGACCTGACGAGATTGACGTTATTAATGAACGGCGCATGCGCCGTCCGTGAACATATCCCAGTGTGCATTGCTCCAAAGTACGCCACAAGGACGTATTGGTTTTGACGTGAACGTAAATTACAGCCAGCCCCATTCACGGACGACTTACGCAAACAACGTAAAAATTTCAAAATTCGATGCGGGAACGACGTCCATACTTAACATTGGTACGCCGCATGTACGCCTCATATAGCAGGGGTAACTTTACGCCGGGAAAAGCCTAACGTAAACGGCATATCTGTACTGCGTCGGCCGGGCGTACGTTCGTGAATTTGCGTATCTAGCTGATTTACATATTTATTGGTGTAAATCAGCGTACACGCCCCTAGCGGCCAGCGTAAATATGCAGTTAAGATCCGACGGCGTAAGAGACTTACGCCGGTCGGATCTAATACGAATCTATGCGTAACTGATTCTAAGAATCAGGCGCATAGATACGACTGCTCAGACTCAGAGATACGACGGCGTATCTGGAGATACGCTGTCGTATCTCCTTTGAGAATCTGGGCCAAAGTCTCCTTTAAAAAATCAACCTATGCAGTATCAAGACAAGTACATTTTTTAGACTGCGGTGAGAAATATTTTAGTGGTTTGTTTTTTAAAATGATACAAAATAAAACCCTTGAATGCTTGATTGAGCAAGTGTGCACACCCCTTATATTGTGATTTGTGACTGACTAAGTTAAATTCAAGCTGTAAGTTTCAAAGCCATTTAAAAAAAAACTGTTTGCTGTCACTTTCCATCTACTAAAGAGGTCTTAAGTAGCCATGGTAAAGTTATCTGTCCTTGTAGAATTTCCCTGTATGCGTCATGGTTAAATCTTGCAGAGAACACATAGTCCAGAGGAGATAAAGTAGATGTAAAAGATATTATTGCTGACATTTACAGATCAGAGGAGAGATATAAAATATAATTAAAGGCACTGTATGTTGTGGAAGAAGGGAAATAATGTCTCCTGGCTCCAATACAAAATGTGAAGAAAGGCTCAGAAGTATGCAGATGTTTCACATCACAGTACAAACTGATAACACATTATGGGTCCTATTTATTATTGATTTAGTGGGAAATTTGCACTACATTTGCCCAATAATTTTGACACGTGGACTGGCAATCTTAAAGCAAGGGAGCAGCTTCCAAGCTTTCCTTGGATACCATACATGCTCTTTAGCATGGGGAGGGTGTTGTTAGAAAGGAATCCCTCTCCCAAAGCACCATTGCCTGATGCTTATAAACTCTTTTTTATTTACTGTATATAGGAAAAAAATCACATTTTGCCAGCAACTGCTCTTAATCTTGCTAAAGCTTTTTTTATCTGACATCAGTTGCTGGCAGATAAGTGCAAGGACTCCTGTTATTTAACAAGCCACTCTGAAGATTCAACCAGAAATTAGAAAATAGCCTCTACTGTGCTTTAGTACTATACTATACTGCACTTTGAGAAAGTTGTGATTTACTGTATTTATCTGCGTATAACACGCACCCTAACTTTAAGAGGGAAGTTTCAGGAAAAAAAACTTTCCACAGCACCCTGCGTATAACACGCAGGCACAGATTACCCCCTATTTTCAGGGTAAAAAAGTGAGTGTTATACGCCAATAAATACAGTACTTTATAGTGTCAAATCATAATCCAAAACCGTTTTATTTTTGTTTTGGAAAGAGTGGAGAAGGGTTATAGCCTCTGTTAAGTTATTGTTTGTCTGTGTCCCTGCTGGTAAATGTGCCATGTTCACCCTTGGTTAAAGTGCATGTAAACCCTTCACTATACCCAGTGAAGTGAACAGCCTCAGATGGTACACAGGGATGAAACAAATGAAACAAATCTCCCTACATACAAGTGCACATCATGTTACAAATTTTATTTTCCTGTTCCGCACTGGGAGTGTAGTCTTGGCATACATTGTGTGACAGCTTATTGAAGGAAAGGCACACCCCCCCCCTCCACATAGGCAAAGGAAGGAAGGAATGTGCAGAGCTGTGCTGTGAATAGACCAGCTCTCTGCTAATCTATTTATTGCACCGCCCGACACAAATTTCAGGCTGGTTTTATCATGGTTATCATGCTGAGAGAACGGAGCAGCAGAAAGACATGAGACTCAGGGCATTGGAGAGAGATAAGAAAACACTGCAGATATATGTGCCTAGGTCAGATTTCACGAATCAGGTTTACATGCACTTTAACAAGAAGTGGGGAAATCAAAAAAATCTAAAGAACACTTGCTCCAGTGACAACCTTTAACCATTTAAATATACATATATACTGTGGCAGGGCGGCTCTATTGCGCGAAGCAACGTACCTGTATGTTGTTTCATGCAATAGATATTGTGGGCACGTGCGTGCCTCAGACACCGGAGGCACATGCGTGCGCCTTCTGCATGGCGATGGAGCCAATCAGCGGGTCCGGCGGACCCGATGTCCGTCGGCCACCCACGATTACTCCACAGAAAGGCAAAACCGGGATCTGCCTATGTAAACAACGTAGATCCCTGTTCTGACAGGGAAGTATACAGATATCTTCTGTTCCTAGTAATGAGGTACAGCGATCTATGTGTCAGTACTTGACAGTTAGAAAACACACTGAGGGAACACACTTAACCCTTTGATCGCCCCTGATGTTAACCCCTTCCCTGCCAGTGTCATTTATACAGTGATTAGTGAATTTTTTTAGCACTGATCACTGTATTGGTGTGACTGGTCCCCAAAAAGTGTCACTTAGGGTCAGATTTGTCCACCGCAATGCCGCAGTCCCGCTAAAAAATCATTGATCGCCGCCATTACCAGTAAAAACAATAAAAAATAAATAGAAGTCTATAAATCTATCCCATAGTTTGTAAATGCTTTAACTTTTGTGCAAACCAATCAATATACGCTTTTTTTTTTTTTACCTACCAAAAATCTTTGAATATGTATTATAGCAGAAAAAAAATATATAGTTTTTTATTTTCAAAATTGTCAGCCTTTTTTTGTTTATAGTGCAAAAAATAAAAACCGCAGAGGTGATCAAATACCACCAAAAGAAAGCCCTATTTGTGGGGATTTTTTTTTTATTTAGGTACAGTGTTATACGCCCACGCAATTGTCAGTAAAAATAATGCAGTGCCGTTTTGCAAAAATAGCCTGATCATTAAGGAGGTAAATCCTTCTGGGGCTGAGATGGTTATGTGAGGATTCCCACACATTTCTAAACTATTTCAAATATGTCTGCAGAATATGTCTCCAGAACAGGAAGTGAAGGGAAGTTTCACCAAAATTAACCAGAAAGCCAAAAACTAAAAACTAACGATGGAGTTCTAATTGATCCAACTACAGAATGTTACAAAACCCCCTCTTCATGCAAGTGGTTCCCTGAGTCGTAGTTAAGGGATTAGGTTAATAGCAGTGGGTTCACTATAACCAGATTGTGGGATTATAGAATTGCGCTGCTTACAGAGTTGCAGAACTCTGGCTGTAGATTTGCGGAGCTCATGCTGTAGACTTGCAGAGCTCTTGCTAGAGACTTGCCACTGCAACTTTGCTGTTGCTAGAGATTTGCCATGCAAATTTGTTACAAATTGAAAATTTTGTGGTTCAAGTGCTCTGCAAGTGTACAACTTGCTAGGTGAGATGTGCAGCAAGTTAACAGACTTATAATTCAATACTGCCACAAATGTGAGGCAAGTTATCCTTGCTATCTGGGATGTTATATCAACCCTAGAGACATAGGGGTTTATTTACTAACGGCAAATCCACTTTGCACTACAAGTGCACTGCAAGTGCATTTGGAAGTGCAGTCACTGTAGATCTGAGGGGGACATGCAAGGAAAATAACAAAAAGCATTTTTGCTTGTACATGATTGGATGATAAAATCAGCAGAGCTTCCCCTCATTTCAGATCTTCCCCTTAAACCTACAGGGACTGCACTCCCAAGTGCACTTGTAGTGCAAAGTGGATTTGCCTTTAGTAAATCAACCCCATAGTGTTCCGCATGGGCTAATCTCCCCCTGAACCTATCAGGACATATAAATCTTATCAAAATGATGATGTTACCTAAATTTTATAATATTTTCAGAAATTGTCCGATATGGGTTCCTAATTCCTTTATTAAAGACATTAATAAATGTGTGGGTCCAATTATTTGGGGAGGTGTAGTCCCTAGATTGGCACAATCCACCCTTTGGCTCCTTGCTCACTTTGGGGGGGCTAGCTCTCCCTAACTTCCAAATGTGTTTCTGGGCAGCAATGTTGGTTTCAGTTCAGTGGTGGTTCATGGGTTCTAAATCTAATGTGGCTACCTGTTTAGCGGCAATTTGTCTGGGCTCCTTGGCAGATCTATGTAATTTTACTTACAGAGGGCCGAAGGCATATGATGTGGTTCGACGCAGCCACATGGAAGGTATGGGTGGCTGCTCAGCGACACTTTTTATGTCCCAATCAATGGTCAACCCTCAGCCATTATGGGAGAATCCTAACTTGCCGCAGATTCATACCCTTCCAGATCCTCAAGTTTGGGCAAGGTATGGAATTTCTTCATTAGCAGATGTTATGCAGCTGGGCATACTGTTATCTTTTTCTGAGCTAGCTCTTACATTCCACCTGCCTAACTGGATGCGCTTTCGGTACCTACAACTACAACATGTCACAAGATCTCAGTTTCTTCAGTTGCCTCTCCTCCAAACTGATACTATAGAGAAATTATTATCTCCAGGAGATCTAAGTAAACCCCTATCGACCTTATATAGAGCCCTTCTGGGAACTGATTCCCCTAAGTTAGATAGATTATGGGAAGTGTTAGGCCTCGTACACACGACGAGTCTCTCGGCAAAAACCAGCAAGAAACTTGCTGTTTTTTTTTTTGCAGAGGAAACCGGTCGTATGTACACTTTTCGACGAGGAAACTGTCGAGGATCTCGTCAAGCCAAAAAGAGAGCATGTCTTCTTTTTCCTCGACAGGAATGGAAAAATTTGGCTCGCCTAGATCCTTGACAGCCTAACAAGGAACTCGACGAGCAAAACTATGTGTTTCGCCCGTCGAGTTTCTCGGTCGTGTGTACGAGGCTTAACACTCTGACATCACATTATTAGACAAAGAGGATTGGGAGTATTGCTTTGAACAAGGCCCTAAACTAGTAATCTCTTCCAGGTATAAACATATTCAGGTGAAATTCCTACACAGAATCTACTACACCACCCAGAAACTCCATTGTATCTTCCCGGACAAAGACCATACCTGTCCAAGATGCAAATCACATATTGGATAATTTTTCCATATGTTTTGGTAATGTCCAATCATCTCAACCTATTGGACAGCAGTATTTGTGGACATTAACCTTAGGCTGCAATTTCCCCTACCAGTATCAGCAGAGCTGTCCTTGCTGGGGGTTCATGAGGTTCATGAGGACAATGTTCTCACCACTCTTGTTATTGATTTCATATCTCCTATTTTATGTTAAAAAGGAGATACTTATGAACTGGGTCTCACTATCCCCCCCCCCCCCTATCCCAGTGCTCCAGGGCCTCCAAAAGTGTGATAGATAGTCTGAAAATTAGATGCACAATTTATTCCACTAAAAAGGCTGAAGGTGTGCCTTGGAGTTTGGGCCCCTCTGTGTGGCCAGGCTGTAAAAAAAAGTCTCACACATGTGGTATCGCCACACTCGAGATAAGTAGCATAATTATTTTGGGGTTTATTTATAAGTATGTCCATGCTGTTTGTTACAAATATCTTTAATTTCATTTCTTAATTTTTTCAAAAACTTGTGGCAAAAAAAGACTCAGTGTGGGCGAGTTACTTAAACTGGAGAGTGAATAATCTGTTGCAGCTCTGCATAGAAACCAATCAGCCTCCAGATAATTTTGTCAATGCTTAACTTAACAAGCTGAAGTTAGAAGCTGACTGGCTACCATGCACAGCTGCACCAGATTTTTCACTTTCCAGTTTTAGTAAATCAACCCCATTATGTCTTTCAGATGCCTTGAAGTGTTTGCAAAATGGGGTCATTTTGTGGGTGTTTCCACTGTCCTGGTGCTCCTCAAGGGCCTCAAAAATATAATATGATAGGTAGTCATGAAATTAGATACGCAATTTTTTCTTCTGGAATGCCTGAAAGTACTCCTTAGCTTTCTGACCCTTCTATGCATCTAGACTGTGAAAAAGTCTCACACATGTGGCAACCCTATACTCAGGAGGCATAGCAAAATGTGGTTTGGGGTGTAATTGCAAGTATGCCTATGCTGTGTGTGAGAAATAGCTTGTTATGGCAAACAAATGTTATTGATTAAAATTTTCCAAAATACTGTAACAACAAATTACAACATCTAAAAACTCACTATGCCTCTTACTCAATACCTTGGTCTGTCTACTTTCCTAAAATGGGTCATTTCGTACTGTCCTGGCATTTTAGGATCACAAGAAATTAGTTACATTAGTACTTAAAATATTTCAATATTTATGGTGTTGTTGAGTTAATTTTTGAAGGAGTACATTTAAATGAGCAGTGCATGCACATTATTATTATTATTATTATTATTATTATACAGGATTTATATAGCGCCAACAGTTTGCGCAGCGCTTTACAACATCAGGGAAGATAGTACAGTTACAATACAATTCAATACAGGAGGGATCCGAGGGCTCTGCTCGTTAGAGCTTACAGTCTAGAAGGGAGGGTTAAGTGGAGCAAAAGGTAGTAGCTGTGGGGGGATGATCAGATGGACAAAATGAAAATACAGTTGTTAGGTGTGGGCAGGATAGGCTCGAGGAGGGTTTTCAGGGATCCTCTAAAAGCTAATAGAGAAGGAGATAGACGGACAGATTGGGGTAAGGAGTTCCATAGGCTTGGAGAGGCTCTGGAAAAGTCCTGGAGACGAGCATGGGAGGAGGTGATGAGAGAGCTAGAGAGCAGGAGGTCTTGAGAAGAATGAAGGGAACGCTTAGGTTCGTATTTAGAGACTAGGTCATTGATGTAGCTGGGGGGAGAGTTGTGGAAGGATTGACAGAGAGGAGTAGCAGAGACAGAGAGGTTGGTAAGGTGGATGAGTCTGGCAGCAGCATTCATGATGGACTGAAGGGGGGATAGAGTATGCCGAGGTAAGCCAATGAAGAGGGTGTGCAGTAATCCAGGCGAGATATGGCCAGGGAGTGAATTAGGAGTTTTGTTGTGTCATTTGTTAGAAAGGGGCATATTTTGGAGATGTTGCGGAGGTTGAGGTGGCAAGATTTGGACAGTGATTGGACGTGGGGCTTGAAGGAGAGTTCAGAGTTCAGGACTACTTCTAGGACCTTGGCATGTGGGGATGGTCTTATGGTTGTGCCATCAATTTTGACAGAGAGATCAGGGGAAGAGACACGTGGGGGAGGAAAAATTATAGGTTCGGTTTTGGATAGATTGAGTTTGAGGAAGTGGTGTGACATCCAAACTGATATATCTGATAGTAAATTAGTAATACGTGAGGAGAATGAAGGGGCGAGTTGAGGGGTAGAGAAATAGATTTGAGTGTCATCAGTGTAGAGATGGTATTGGAAGCTGTTGGAGGCTATAAGCTGACCCAGGGAGGAGGTGTAGATTGAAAATAGGAGAGGTCCAAAAACAGAACCTTGGGGGATCCCAACAGAGAAAGGAAGAGGAGAGGAGGAAGTAGAATTGTAAGTAACGCTAAAGGTGCAGTTGGATAAGTAGGTAGAGAACCAGCGAAGAGTACAGTCACAAAGACCAAAGGTGTGGATTTTTTATTAGGAGGAGTGGGTGGTCAACTGTATCAAAGGCAGCAGAGAGGTCCAGGAGTAGGAGTACAGAATAGTGTCCCTTAGTTTTGGCCATTATTATATAGTTTGTTAGTTTTAGGAGAGCAGTTTCTGTGGAATGTTGATGACGAAATCCAGACTGAAGGGGATCAAGAAGGTTATTATCGGCAAGGTGGAAGCTCAGTCGGTTGTAGACTAGACGTTCAAGGAGTTTGGATAAAAAGGGGAGCAAGGAGATAGGGCGTAGGTTATTAAGATTGGATGGGTCCAGTGTGGGCTTTTTAAGCATGGGGCTGACAAGTGCATGTTTCAAAGAGTTAGGGAAGATACCAGAAGAGAGGGAGAGATGGAAGATGTGCGTTAGAGAGTGTAGAATAGAGCCAGAGTGTGAACGTAGCATTTGCGAGGGAACAGGATCCAGAGGGCAGGTGGTAAGATGGACATTAGCAAGTAATTTAGCAACCTTGTCTATAGTGGTGTGGTTGAAAGAGGGAAGTAATGATTGTACCTGTGTGCATGAGGTGTATAGCATGGAGGTTATCTGAACAGTAGAGATCTCCTCGCGAATTGTATAAATTTTCTGTTTGAAGTGATTGCCGATCTCCTGGGCAATGAGTGAGTTAGTGGGTGGAGGCAGTGGGGGAACGAAGGAGAGAGTTAAAGGTAGAGAAGAGTTGACGGTGACGGGATGATAAGTTTTTAATGAGGGTGATGAAATAGGTCTGCTTGGCAGTGAGGAGGCTGGAATTTTATTTTTGGAGGGCAGATTTATACTGGTCAAAATCTTTCTGGGACTTCGTCTTACGCCACAGGCGCTCAAGAGCATGGCTGTGTTTTTTCAGACTTCTAGTATCATCTGTTTGCCAGGGTTGAAGGGGACAAGGCCTTATTCTGCGTGTAGTGAGGGGGGCCAGTCTGTCCAGTGATGCTATAAGTGAAGTGTTGCAGACATAAGTGCCTAGGTGGGTGCAGGACAGGGGTGCGATTTTGTCATAGAGGTGGTCAGTCGCAGAGTATATATATTATATATTTTTGTAACTTGACAAAGGACCTTTGTGGCAGGGATGACCAGGAATTTTTTTAATAAAAATTTCAGATTAAAAAATCCTGAAATTTACATTTGAAATAACTTTAATATGTTAAAGTTGACATGGGATTTTAGTGATCAAGTTTACATATATTGCAATTGATAGGCTAAATACACAAGTTTGCATTGCTCATTCCATTAAGCTGTTTGCTTGGACAGAAAGGTTGGATGTATGAGGCATAATAAGGAAAAATATGACCAACAGATGTGTTGATGTTCTAGGGGCAAAAACCATAACTGCATAATAATAATAATAATAATAATAATAATATGGGTTGAATAAACAAATGAATAATATTTTATTACTGTTCCATAATTCATTACATTTTCAGAGCAACCTTCTGCTACAGACTGTAATTGCAGAGATTAAAAAAATAGCATGGTGCTATACTACGGTGTCAAGCTTTGTGAGGAGGGGTCTTGGGGTTCTTGGGGTCTATAAAACAACAGAATTCTCCTTTGCATGCCATATAATTTCAGTTTCTTCCTTCTCTGGGTATAATGTTCTTGCTTATTTCTTATTCTGTTCTGTTTATCATCTGTCTTGCTTTTGTTACAGAACAGTCATGGTTGTTTTTGTTTTCCTGCGGCAAAAGTCACACGGGAAATTCTTTTTTGAAGACAATAATGAACACAAAATGAAGGTATTTCATACTCTTTGCATATACAGGCCTTGCAGCAAAGAGTGTCATTGATGTGATTTACTAAGTGTAGTCCTCTTAATTGCTGTACAAAAGGGCACAGGATGAATTTCTATGCTTATTACATTGTTCACTCTGATCTTTTCATAAGCAGGAAATTTAGCAGAGCAACATTTCATTATGTTATTTTCCACTGTGCGTTTGTTTTCTGTACTGGTACATTTTTCTTCCAAAATTGATTAGTCTGGTTTTGTTTGTTGTGGTAAAATGGATATGCACAAACTAAATCATTTTTACACTTGGTGTTTACTTGGTGTTTTTGCTAGAAAATTACTTAGAACCCCAAACATTATATATATTTTTTCAGACACCCTAAAGAATAAAATGGTGGTCATTGCAATACTTTATGTCACACCGTATTTGCGCAACGGTCTTACAAACGATTTTTTTTTAAATACACTTTTTTGATAAAAAATTTTTTTTATAAAAACAGTAAAGTTAGCCCAATTTTTTTTATATACAGTATTGTAAAAGATAATGTTATGCTGAGTAAATTGACATCCAACATGTCATGCTTCAAAATTGCGCCCGCTTGTGAAATGGCGACAAACTTTGATGCTTAAAAATGTTTTTTACACATTCTGTGATTGTGGCAAAAAGCATACTCACTGTTGTGTAAGGAGAACAGTACCGTCCCTGAACACCACCCGTTCAAGAAATCGTCCTGCAACCATTTAAAAAGCACACAGTTGCCTCATTGCCTGTCAAATGCCATCACCACACCACAGTTCACTTTTCAGAGGGGCAGCAAGGTCTGCCACACGTCCAAACATTGACAATTTATGGGACGTTTGGACTGTCATGTTGTGAATTCTTGAGAGCAAGACGTCTTAACCACTTGCTTACTGGGCACTTAAACCCCCTTCCTGCCCAGACCAATTTTCAGCTTTCATCGCTCTTGAATGACAATTGTACGGTCATGCAACACTGTATCAAAATTTTTTTTTTTTCACACAAATAAACAAGCAATAAAATAGGTAGCAATGGTGGGCACTGATAGGTGGCTCTGTAGGGCACTAATAGGTGGCACTGATAGGTGATACTGATAGGCAGCACTGATAGGTGGCACTGATGATGAGGCACTGATTGGCAGCACTGGTGAGCACTGGTAGGTGGCACTGGTGGGCACTGCTTAGCAGCACTTATGGGCACTGGTAGGTGGCACTGATGAGGCGGCAGTGGCTCTCCATGTGTGGGACAGATGTCCCAGTTACACAAGCCGGTAATTGGCATTTTTTTTCCTTTTTTTTGTTAGTGTGAAGAAAAAAATAACTATTACCGGCTTCTGTTTACATTACATGATCAGCTGTCATTGGCTGACACGGTCCCTTACTCCGATCTGTGATCAGCCGAGTCTCTGTGATCACAAAGTGTGCACTCCCGGCAATTTAGGCCCATGCTGTAGCCGTCTTTCGGCTATAGCGTGGCGCAAACAGGTTAAAAGAGTTTGAACCTAGATCTGCCTCAAAATTTTACTGCAATTATAGAGTTAGCTAAAAGTAACTCATAAGAGAAGTATAATGACTACCGTTGCAGGCCACCAGAAAAAACAAGTTTCAGTCACAGTCCTGGAAATAGCATGCTGTGAATTAGCATCAAAAGTTTCAAAACTATTAAATTCTATACTTGTTTTAAGACAACAACCTTACCTTTGTTTTTCTAATGACATTTGAAGATAAACTGTTCCACAGTGCTTGAATCAACATACAGTATGTCAGTGAGAGCTTGTTTTTCACTTACTGCATGTTAATAGTGTATATGTGAATCTTCTTGAATAGCCTTGCTACAAAATAAAGCTCACTCTCTTAAAACTTTTTTGCATTGATACATGTCCCCTGGGGCAGGACCTGGATCCCCAGACCCTTTTTAGGACAATAACTTGCATACTAGCCTTTAAAATTAGCACTTTTGATTTCGAACGTTCGAGTCCCATAGACTTTAATGGGCGAACTTTCGGTCCGTTTGCAGGTTCTGGTACGAACCAAACCGGGGTCTGTTCGGCTTATACCTATGTCTAGGAAAATGATGACATGCACCCCAGGAGTGTTCAGTAGGGAAGGAGGGACTTTCTCAGCTAAGTACACCCTCTCCTGCTTGCATGAACTAAGAGCAGGTGGATTCTAGGAAATAAATGCTTTATAAATCATCTACCCATACTCAAGATGGCCATGGCCTGAAATGCTAGAGGGTGTTTTTTAAAGTGATTTCTTATTATAATATAGCATGGAGACATGGATGGATGGGTGAGTTTGCGTTGAATATTTAAAATGAATTAAATCGCTTTTTGGTTTGTGGCGCTTAGATGAAGTGTAGTTCCACTTTAAATTGTATATCAAACTTGAAGTGTACATGTGAAGAATACAGTGCTAAAAGCACACTGCCATAAAAAAAGTAAAACTCTGTGTTTCATCAATGATGATTAGGCATACCTCCCAACTTTCTGAAATGGGAATGAGGGACACCTATATAAGCAAAAGTATGTAGGCATAAGACACACCCCCTTTCACGTCCCCCTTAACCACTTCAGCCCCGGACCATTTCGCTGGTCAAAGACCAGGCCACTTTTTGCGATTTGGCACTGCGTCGCTTTAACTGACAATTGCGTTGTGCGACATGGCTCCCAAACAAAATTGATGTCTTTTTTTTACCCCACAAATAGAGCTTTCTTTTGGCGGTATTTGATCATCTCTGCGGTTTTTATTTTTTACGCTATTAGCCAAAAATAGAGCGACAATTTTGGGGAAAAAAATTCAATATTTTTAACTTTTTGCTATAATAAATATCCCCCAAAAATATATATAAAAAACAATTTTCCTCAGTTTAGGGCGATGCGTATTCTTCTACAAATTTTTGGTAAAAAAAAAAAATCACAATAAGCGTTTATTGATTGGTTGCGCAAAAGTTATAGTGTCTAAAAAATAGGGGATCGTTTTATGGCATTTTTATTAATATATATATATTTTTACTAGTAATGGCGGCGATCAGCGATTTTTATTGTGACTGCGAAATTATGGGGGACACATCAGACACTTTTGACACATTTTTGGGACATTGTTATTTTTACAGCGATCAGTGCTATAAAAATGCATTGATTACTGTGAAAATGACACTGGCAGTGAAGCGGTTGACCACTGGGTCGCGCTGTAGGGGTTAAGTGTGCCCTGATGAGTGCTTCTAACTGTAGGGGGGATGGGTTGTGTGTGACAAGACAGTGATCACTGCTTCCGATTACAGGAAGCGGTGATCACTGTCATCGTCACTAGGCAGAGTGGGGAGATGCTTGTTTACATAAGCATCTCCCCGCTCTATCTCTCCGTGAGACGATCGTGGGTATCCCCGTGGTGATCGAGTCCGCAGAACCCACGGTCAGACTCACGGAGAAGGCGGCAGGGTCGCAAAAGCGCCGACGCCAGCGTGCGGGTGACCACACGGCGGCATCTTAAAGGGGACGTACCTGTACGTACTTATGCCTGTCCGTGCCATTCTGCCGACGTATATATACAGGCGGCGGTCCTTAAGTGGTTAAAGGAGAATTGTACAAAAAAAATGATTGGTTAAACTCACAAGTGCTTTTTTACCACTACTATTCTGTTATATTTGCTTTTGGAATTTACAAATGCAGCAATTCAGAAATTGGATGAAATGTTTAGCACTGGAAAACAATTTTTGATAGATAAATAGTGCATTTTATATACAACTACCGTATTTATCGCGGTATAACGCGCTCTGGCGTATACCGCGCACCCCCAAAGTGGCCCCCAATCCTGTGGGAAAAAAAGATTTTTTGTTTTTTTGTACTTACAGTTTTGATGTCTTGCGCGGCGTCCATCTGCGGCCTCGTCGGGTCCGGCGTCCTTCTGCGGCTTCGGGTGTCCTCTTCGGCGGGTCCGGCGTCCGTCTTCGGCGGGTCGGGCGTCCATCTTCGGCGGGTCCGGTGTCCATCTTCGGCGGGTCCGGTGTCCATCTTCGGCGGGTCCGGTGTCCATCTTCGGCGGGTCCGGCGTCCTTCGGCGGCGTCCTCCCGCTCGTTTCCCGCCACGACTTTGAATACTGCGCCCGCATATAGCGAGCGCAGTACACTCGTGAATCTTCGGGCAGGCTCGGGCGCCTCTTGCACTGACGTCCTGTACGCTCAGGACGTCAGGACGTCAGTACGAGAGGCGCCGAGACTGGCCGAAGATTCACGAGTGTACTGCGCTCGCTATATGCGGGCGCAGTATTCAAACTCATGGCGGGAAAGCGGGTATCGGCGTATATCGCGCACCCACGATTTTGCCCTGATTTTCAGGGCAAAATAGTGCGCGGTATACGCCGATAAATACGGTATATAGATCAGACCAAAATGAGGAAAATATTAGGAGGAAAGAGGGACAGCGAGACATTGCTCCAAATCAGGGACAGACCCACAAAATCAGGGACAGTTGGGAGGCATGGATTAGGGATGAGCCCAATTTTGGCAGCAAATTCGAAAGCCGCGGAACACCCTTTAAAAGTGCTAATTTTAAAGGTTTATATGCATGGTATTGTCATAAAAAGTGTTTGGGGACCTGGTCTGAAAAACCTCAGCTGAGAATGCCTGCACCTCTAGTGTAGCCTATTCCATAGCCAGGCTATTAAAAGTAGTCTCATTGGATTGGGGTGCTGTTACTGACCTTGTCATAAAAGATTTCATTCGACCAGACACAAAGATCAAACAGAAAATTCCATGGCACTGTGAACATTGTATGACAAAGTCTTTGTATTGGTATCCTGTTGCAAATATCACAAGTTGCATGTTCAGTGAAGTCTCCCTGAGAACTACTGCCGGGATGCCCCATAGAGCCAATATTGGTATGAGGCACTTGTTGAAAAGAATATTCTGCCTAAAACGAACCAATAATTCGATTTTGCTTCCCTGGCAAGAAGACTAACCTTAACTGACTAAGTGGTTCTCTGCCCCACGTAAAGTTTATTTGCAAGATAACACGAAAACAAGAAAAGACTTTTGGTGTCCCCTTGTCGGGCAATGTAGGCTACTACTGTCTTGTTGTCAACCTTACTCAGCCCCCTTGAAGATCCTGAAAGGCTTGCAATGCTAGAAAATACTTCTTTCCATTCAAGATACTTGGGGAATCTGCGCTTCACAGTGTTCCAATGGCCTTGCACTTGTATCTTCAATTTGTGGGTTCCCCAACCCCAGAGACTGGCATCAGAATCATCCTATCTCCTGGGCTGAGAGGCATGCCTCCGAAAGAAGCACATTGCCGGTGTTCAAAATTCCAGTTCTTGTTGAATTTGCACAAAGATTTTCTAAACTATAGACAGCTCAGCTCATCGCTTAAACAAGGTAACTTCAAAAAGCCCTCATGTGCCACCTGGCCCGAGGTATCACCACTGCCAACAAGATCTTCAAAAAGATTCCTGGGGCTGTGCCAATTCTGTAAAAGGCAGACACCTGAACTGGAAGTGACATCTGGCCACCGCAAATCTCACACGCCTCTGGTCCCCGGCATTAAACGGTACATGGAAGTATGAGTCGGCCGATGGATTGATACCAACTGGTCCTCCTGCTGAACTGTCCCTGAATGGTCCTCCAGGTGGCCACTGTTGTGTGATGACGTGAAGTGGGCCAGGAAAAATGTATGCACGTTGTCCATGTTGCTGCCTTGCATATTGTTCCTAGTGAGACCCGGATAGCCGTCGCCCACAAAGTCAAAATGCTCCTAGTAGATTGCGGTTATGCCATCCTAAACTGCCAAACCCTTGGATTTACTCTATAGGCCAGTGTGATTAACCCTTAAGCCCCTTCCACACCTGCGGAACGTATGTCCGCTTTTTCATTCATCCGTTTACGGGTGAAAAAGGGACATACATTGATCCCTATGAGATAGCGGCTGTCAGCGGATGAACATCCGCTGACACCCGATCTCATCCCGGTCCACAATGCTCCAATTCTGCAGAAGGAGGAAAATCCTATTTTTCCATCCGTCTGCGGATCAGATCGGGTGAACACAGACAGACGGTCCATATTCACCTGATCCCCCCATAGGGGAGAGCGGAGATCCGACAGGGCGGTCCTTGCACAGTGCGGGGACCGCCCTATCATCCACCGGCTCAGCGAGGATCAGCAGCACGATTCCCACTGAGCAAGTAGAGGTTCACGGGGCAGATCATCACGGATCCGTCCAGTGTGAAAGGGCCCTTACAAGCCAGGCCATTATGGTTCTACCCAAGGCTTTGGCTCTTTTGTTCACTGCAATCTGGATCACGATCAGATGATCTGTAGTTCTAATCCTAGATGTGGTGTCAATGAGGGGTAGATCTGAAATGTGGGGAAGCTCTGCTGATTTTATTATCCAATCATGTGCAAGCTAAAAATGCTGTTTTTCATTTTCCTTGCATGTCCCCCTCGGATCTACAGCGACTGCACTTCCAAGTGCACTTTCAGTGCAATTTCAAGTGCACTTTGCACTTGTAGTGCAAAGTGGATTTGCCTTTAGTAAATAACCCCCAATAAGTTGTCAAAGTAGTAAAATTGGACTTGGGCAATGAGGTTTGTTTTGACCCTGTGAATAATGTAGGTTGCGATTGCTTTCCTCCTCCTGAAAATTCTAGCTACCTTGGCATGAGTATTTTCTGGGACATTGACCTGGAAAATGTATTTTGCATCCAACCTCCTGATTTGCATATAAGTTTTATGTCAGTGATCTAAAAGTTAAGTAGTTTGATTACAGGTGCCCTTGGGTGGTAATCAACACCCTAGTTAGCGATTGTGCCACGTCCTACAGTGATTGGATTGAACATATAGAAAATGGACTTTGTAGGCACATGAAAAAGTAACAAAAAATATTTAATATCTCATAAAGTAGTACAAAAATTATTTTTACATTATAATGCATCCAATGGAATACACAATAAAGAACATTAAAAAATAAGAACCACGTGATTAACCAAAGAAGATACTAGTAACTGTATATTCCACTCGCTGCAGGGATATATGGCAAAATTGCCCACGCTGGTCCACGAAGTTCTTGAATGTTAAAAATAGCTCTAAAATGGTTAAATCCACTGGAACAGTACAGACAGGCAACTAGCATTTTCAGAAAGAAAGGTTTGCAATGTATTTCTATGTATAGGTTTCCTTTAAACCGCCTATAAAGTAAATACCCATTTATGTCTTCCACACTTGCTGCAGACATTTAACCCCCTTTGCGGTAAACCCGCGCGTGACTCGGGGTTGGTTTTCAATGTTAGGATCGGTATCCCCGAGTCACGCTTGGGGTGGATGTGCAGAGTGTGCAGTGGCGCGGCTTACCTTCTCGCTGGATCCACAGGCAAGTTACTTACCTTGTCCCTGGATCCAGCAATGCCACCCCGCTGTGTGAGCGAGCGGGTCCTCCTCGCTCGATTCACAGTCTCCCCGTGTGCCGCGATCTCCGTTCCCTGCGACGTTACGACGCACGGGGGCGGAGAACAGCGCCAAATTCAAAAAAGTAAACAAACACAATACATACAGTATACTGTAATCTTATAGATTACAGTACTGTATGTAAAAAAACACACCCCCCTTGTCCCTAGTGGTCTGCCCAGTGTCCTACATGTACTTTTATAGAATAAAAACTGTTCTTTCTGCCTGCAAACTGTAGATTGTCCAAAAGTGTCCCTTTATGTCAAAAATGGTTTTAGATTAGCTAGAAAACAGCGATAATAAATTATAATCACTTGCAGAAATGTGCGATAGCGATTTGTGGGGAAATTCGTCATAAAAAAAAGAAAATAATGACAGCGACAATTCTGCAACTGATCAATTTCAGTGATTTTGAGTTGATTACATTATTGAATATTTTTTATTATAATTATATTATTATTTGTTATAATTATTTATAATTATTTATTATATTATAATTTATAATTTTGTTTTTTTTAAAAATGTCATACCCGGGATGCCTACAAGATTCTTGTTTGGTCAGATTTAAGTGAGTTATTCCTAAAAATTACAGGCCTACAGTACAAATAACCAAATTTCCTTGCAAAATAATTGTACCGCTTTTGGTACGAAATTCCAGACAGAATCATACCGCCAGGGAGGTTAAGAATTACCGATTTGCTACCAAGCAACTTTGAGAGGAGAAGAAAAGAAAATCTGCTAGTCTAATTTAATATAAAATTGATTTATACTTTTAATATGTAGAACTTCATGAACTCAGCAATACTGAATGAAAAAAACAAATGAAATAGAAAACTTCTCATGCAATGCCACTGCTATGTACTGTATCAATCAATTGCATTTCTGCTGTTGTAGAATCAAAATAATTTATATGTGCATAACATATATGTACTGTATATATCTATCATCCTAAGATTTGGATTGTTTCTAATGCAAAGCACGTAGCAGTAAAACAGACAGACACATATTAGAGGAATATGGCACTTCAGGGGTGCGCAGGGGGTCTGCCAGGTGTGCCTGGGCACACCCTAATTACTGTGTATTGCAGATTCTCCCTACTGCCCAGGCTTTCTCTGTGTTGTGCCCCGCCCCCACTGTAGTTCTGCTTGCTTCCCTCCTCTCCCCCCCCCCCCCAGCTGCTGTGAGGGATGTTTCAGGATGGAGACTGGAGGTTGGGGCTAAACGAGATGACATTTACCGGCCCTTTCCTTTTCTAAATGAACACACTCAATCACTGTGTTCATTCATAACCTAAGCATAGTAAAGAGTTTGTAAATGAACAGGAAGGCATTTAGCACAGAGCACTTCCAATTCATTCACTGTCCAGCTGAGGCTGCAGAGTAAGGCATGTGTGATTGAGCTTTGGGGTGCACACCCTAATGCAATAGGCTGTGCACGCCTATGCTCTTCAGCAACCCAATAGCTACATTATAAATGTCCCAAAACCTCATACTTGGTGATAAATGTTCCAGGCACATTTTATTCAGGTTGAAGTTGCTGTCCTCAGATTGGTTAGAATGATAGACACCTGCCACTTTGCTTTGGGTTTTGAAGATTTTTTGCATGGTCAAGTAGCTTGCCCCTCTTCCCCCCACTCTGGAGCAATTGATTTTCGTGTGATAGAATATAGAGGATGAAGGAGTGGCACAGACTGTGCACACAGATCTCATACAGTCCCCATGTTTCCTGTACTTATGCAGCCCTCCTTGCTTTTAAGCCATGTCACTCCTCTATTCCCTTTGTTCTTTGAGGAGCATGAGCACACACTTTTGGAGATTACTGTAGTATTAGTTCACTGCTTGTGTTGTGAATAATGGCTGCTGGAGAGGATGGCCTTTCACAAAAACTTAGTTTAACACAAGCCGACAGTTACTATACTAGTCTATTTTGGACAAACGTAGTAGCTTGTGCTGCTGTTGGCTTGTGCTTTTGTGAATGACAGCACTGCTCTCCAGCCCCCGTCATTCACTACAAAAGCTGCCAAATAGTTTGGATGAGACTACTGCAGCAATAGCTTGTGGCTTGGGTTGCAGATATGTGGTGGTGTCATAGCTGGTCATGTGTGCAGCACCATGGCAACTGCAGCTCTACACTGAGGCTAAGATGGCACGGTCATTGGCAGGTAGGAGGGTTCAATTCACTAGGTGAAGCATATGTTGTCAACATTACATTAACCACTTAAGGACTGAGCCTCTTTCTGGGATTTGTTGTTTACAAGTTAAAAACATAATTTTTTTTGCTAGAAAAATACTTAGAACCCCCAAACATTATACATTTTTTCTAACACTATATGTAAACATCCCTTGTAATAGAGAAAAAGCATGACATAACCTCTTAAATATGAGATCTGGGGTCAAAAAGACCTCAGATCTCATATTTACACTAAAATGCAAAAAAAGGCCCTTTAAGAGCAGGGCAGAAGCGATGTTTTTTAACGCCGCTTCCGCCCTGCTATGGTATGGAGACGGGTGGGGGCCATCTTCCCCTCACTCGTCTCCATACCAAGCAGGAAAAAGGACCCGATCGAAGCGCGGTGGGAGAGGGGAGGCCCCACCGCCAATAAAAGTGATCTCGCAGTGAATCCGCCACAGAGACCACTATTATCTGAAACCAGACCACCCGCTGAGGAAGAGGATACCGGGGTTATGGCAGCTATATCGGCGTGCGGCGGTCCGGAAGTGGTTAACCGGTTGTGGGGAAAAAGAACTGTGGATAAGGTTTTTTTTTCACTACCAACAGATTAGTAGAATGTTGGATGGCACGTGTGCAAAATGAGGAGCATGATGTGTTCATCCCGTGAATGCGCAGTTTGATTGGCTCTACAGCCATTTGATCACTTTTACAGGTGGCGTAAGGTGGTCCACCGAACCTCACGCCGCCTTCCCAGGCTCTCCTGGAGCCAGAGAGTGAAACGGATGGCACACCATAGAGATGAAGGAGGAACTTCTATACCCTGATCCACTCTATGGTGTATGTAACTGGAAGCGACAAGGATTTTTGTCACTTCTGGTTTCAGCTTGTTGTTTGTAAGCGGTTACTAGCTTGTAAAGCATATGATCAATCCGATCTCAGTTTGATAAAATGCTTTTGAGGGCAGGGCATCTCTCCATAAAGAGGACCCATCACAGCACATGCTATCACTAGGGATCAAGTTGATAATAAGAATTTAAGAGAGAGTGTAAAAAATCGAATAAATAAGAAAAAATGGAAAGCACCCCTGTCCCCTTGTGCTCACACACAATTGCAAATGCATACGTAGGTTCCACACACATACAGAACCGGTATATCGGTGCGGCAAAACGGGGGGATGCCAGTGTAAACAAGGCATCTCCCTGTTCTGCCTTGTGACAGGACACTGATCGTCTGCTTCCTCTCATCGAAAGCAGTGATCAGTGTCACGTCACAGTACGTTCCACCACCACACAGCTGGAATCACTCCCTAGTTCACACACCTAGGTGTACGTTTATCAAACAGAGAAGAGCTGAGATCCTGATGATCACGGCTGATCTCTAAGGTGTGCCAGTTTATGAAGCTAAGATGAGGAGTGGAGAACATGTTTTTCACTTCTCATCACAAGACACACCCTTCTGTCATTCACTTTTACACAGATGACTAGTTTATGAAGGTGAGATCTGAGGATCTCACTGGCTATCTCTGTAAAATATCTCCGTCCCAGATTCTCCAGCTCAGAGGTTGAGAATATGGGTAAGAAGCTGCTGTGATGTGAAGAAGGAGGTTTCTTTCCTCCTAATATCAGCAAAAGCAAGCTTAAAGATTGATGTAAATAATAACTATAAATGTTTATTTATGTATATAGGGGATTATATATATATTACACACACACATACACAGTATAGTTATAATGTATTTTCTTTTAGGACCCATTCACATCTGAGCAATGCAGAATTGTTAGCAGAATTGTGCAATTCTTTCCTCAATTCCAAATTGCTCTAAAATTCTGTCAAAATATGCAATGCTTTTTTGGGTGCCATTCATTGTTAATGGCACCCCAAATGCAGTTAGCAAACATGCATTTTGCCACACATTTTGTCATTTGACAAATACTCTAGCAACTTGCCAAAATGCGCATTTGATGTGCTTTTTTTAACATGTATTTTGGCTCATTTCTTTACCTGCATTTTGGAGTGCGTTCCACAAACACATGCAAAATGCATGATATGCTTGCGGTGTCATTAATTGTTAATGGCATCACAAAAGTGGCTAGCAAATGTGTGGTTTGCCAAAATACGCATAAAAAGCAAATCAAAATGCACGTTAAAAAGGTGTCAAACTATATGCTAAAAAAAGCGCCAAAGTGTGCATTACAAACCATACCAAAATGCATCTTAAAATAACCTGTGCCAAAATGTGCTAAAGGACCAAAATGTGCATTTAAAAAAATGCACAATAAAAAAACCTATGGCCAGATGTGTTAAAAAAAATATGCCATGTTAAAAAAATGACAAAATATGCATAAATAATGCCAAAATTAGCAATTAAAAACACACATTTAAACAATGTGCCAAAATGTGTGTAAAAAAACTGAGTTAAAAAAAGCGCTTATTGGGGCAGATACGACGGCATCTGGGTTAGATCCGACAGGTGTACGTCCTCGTACGCCTTCGGATCTAAGATGCAATACTTCGGCGTCCGCTGGGTGGCGTTCACGTCGTTTTCCGCGTCGGGTATGCAAATTAGCTATTTTCGACGATCCACGAACGTACGAGCGGCCGGAGCATTTTTTTACGGCGTCTCTAGTCGGCTTTTATCGGCGTATAGTTAAAGCTGGTATTTCGTTGCGTACAGTTAGACCTGCCATGTTTTTTTTTTGCGTAAGTCGTCCGTGAATCGGGATGGACGTAATTCACGTCTAAGTTAAAAAAAATGACGTTGTTGCGACGTCATTTAGCGAAATGCACGGCGGGAAATTTAGAAATGGAGCATGCGCAGTTCATTCGGCGCGGGGACGCGCTTCATTTAAATGAAACACGCCCCCTAATCGCCGATTTTAATTCCGCCGCCAGAGATAGACTATGCCACCGTAACTTATGGCGCAAATTCTTTGGGGATTCGAACCGGCCAAAAGTAAGTTACAGCGGCGTAGCGTATCTCACATACACTGCGCCCATCTATTTCTATGTGGATCTGCCCCTTTATTTTCATGTAATAACACAGCCTTTTTAACTTTGGTTTCACTTTTAAAACTCAGCTGCTCTGTAATCACACAAGTTTCTCAGGAGATCACAGGCAGCCCCTCCCTCTTCTACTCAGATCTCAGGTGTTCGCAGAGGAAAAAACTTCTCATCTATTCTCCTTCTGAGAACAAATGTTCTCCGCTTCATAAACGGTGCCAGAGGAGAAGATTTTTCTCTGAGAACTGCTGAGAACTGAAATGAGATAAATTATCAATGTTTGATAAACGTACACCCCAACCCCTTCCTAGCCCCCTAGTGGTTAACCCCTTCCCTGCCAGTCACATTTATAAAGTAATCAGTGCATTTGCATAGCAGTATACAGTATATATCGCTGTATAAATGTAAATGGTCCCAAAATAGTGTCAAAAGTGTCCGATGTGTCGCCGTAATGTTGCAGTCACAATAAAAATTGCTGATCGCCGCCATTACTAGTAAAAAAAAAATATTAATAAAAATGGCACAAAACTATCCCCTATTTTGTAGACGCTTATTGCAATTTTTTTACCAAAAATATGTAGAAGAATATGTATCGGCCTAAACTGAGGAAAAAAAAAATTATATATTTTTTGGGGATATTTATTATAGCAAAAAGTTAAAAATATTCCCTTTTTTCAAAATTTTTGCTCTATTTCTGTTTATAGTGCAACAAATAGGTGACCAAAAGAAGGCTCTATTTGTGGGGAAAAAAAGGACGTAAATTTTGTTTTTGGAGCCACGTTGCACGACCGCGCAATTGTCAGTTAAAGCAACGCAGTGCAGAATCGCAAAAAAAGTGGCTCGGACATTTGTCAGCCAAATCCTCCGGGGCTCAAGTGTTTAATGTGTATGTTTTCCTGAGAATCTGCATTTGATAAACCGCTGTGTAAATATTGTTCGACATTAAAAATTGTAACAACCACCATTTATTCTCCAGGGCCTTTGCTTTCAGAAAATTGATAATAGGGGGTATTTACTAAAGGCAAATCCACTTTGCACTACAAGTGCAAAGTGTACTTGAAATTGCACTGGAAGTGCAGTCGCTGTAAATCTGAGGGGTAGATCTGAAATGAGGGGAACCTCTGCCGATTTTATCATCCAATCATGTGCGAGCTAAAATTATGTTTTTTTTTATTTTCCTTGCATGTCCCCCCTCGGATCTACAGTGACTGCACTTCCAGTGCAATTTCAAGCGCACTTTGCACTTGTAGTGCAAAGTGGATTTGCCTTTTGTAAATAACCCCCAATGTTTACATGTATGTGAGAATAGTCAGAATTGGCTTGGGCAGCAAGTGGTTAATACCGCTGTAAGGAAAATCATTTTGAATGTACTTGATTAAGGCTTGCCCCTGTGGGTTTCTTAGAACAGTCATATAATTGAGCACAATATCTTTTTATCCCATCCAAAAAAATGTAATTGCCACCTGTCATCTTTGGAGCTGGGCAACAAGTAGTCAGAGAAGATTGCTATCAATCAGCTATGTAACTGGTAAAATAAAACTGGAAAAATCCATGCCACTAAATAACTCATATTTCCAGCAACAAATGTTTTTTTGATCATTTTGATATGTGAATGCTGGAATAATGGGTGAAAGAACATTTTATGATGATGGCTTCAGCTTGAAAGTGACAGAACACGATATCTAAGGACACTGGTTTTATGTGTTTGATGTCATTTCAGACCTTTCTGCTTGTACTTTCCTTTTGGAGCATGTGGACAATGTTTAAATGAAAGGCTTTGCGCACACACTGGGGCGTTTGGAAATAATTTTCTCCTAGCAGGAGAAAAGCAGCTTCAAAAACACGCGTAGTGTTTTTGCTAAATGCGTTTAGGTGTGTTTAGGCGCGTCAAGTACTTGGGCACATAGGCGTGCGCAGGGGGTGTGCCAGGTGTGCCTGGGAACACCCTAATCACTATATGTGGCGCCAATTCCCCCTACAGCCCAGGCTCCCCCCTTGTTGGCGCCCTGCCGTGCTTCTGGCTTCCCTCCTCTCTCCCTGACTGCTGCTGGGTATGTTTCAGGATGGAGAGTGGGGGAAAGGGCTAGAAAGTATGTGATTTACCAGCCACTTCCATTTCTAATTGAACAAAGTGAACACACTTACTCACTGTGTCCATTTATAACTGAAGCATACTAAACTGTGTTTAGTATGCTTCAGTTTGTGAATGAACAGAAAGCCACTCAGAACAGAGTGCAGAGAAAGGCGTGTTTGAGCTTTGGGGTGCACACCCTAATGCAATAGGCTGCGCACACCTATGCTTGGACATTTATGTAATTGGCTGGAATATAAATGTATTCTGGCAACTGAAATGAAAAAACATGGAAAAGAAAAGAGTAAAAACGCTCTCTGCAGGGACAACCCAACACATACACCAGGTCCACTCACAGATGCCTAGGCTCGATGTATCCCATCACACTCCAATGTAGCAAATAGTAAGAAGAGCCGGCAAGGCTGTAATCCTTGAAGTGTCGTTTATTGGTACATCAGAGTGGCAATAAAACAATAGGGCTGACGCATTTCGACAATAGCTTTAGTCATATCTAGTTTAAAACCAATATGGCAAGATATAAACCGTATTTATCTGCGTATACCGTGCGCCGGCGTATAACGTGCACCCCAAGCTTAAGGGAAGTTTTAAGGAAAAAAATAAAAACTTACATGAAAAAAATACTTACATTTTGAATGCTCGTCGGTGCGGCCTTGTCGGTGTCCGTCTGCTGTCTTGTCCGGCGTCCGTCTGCGGACTTACGCAGAGTCCATCCAGCCTTGTGGGTGTCCATCTGCGGCTTGCCCGGCTCCTCTCGGCTGCCTTGTCCGGCGTCCATCGGCGACCTTGTCTGGAGGTGTCCGTCTGCTGTCTTGCCCGGCGTGTATTTTTGAGTTTGGCGCCTCAGCCGAGCTGTACAGAGCCGGATTTCCTGTCTGTCCGGCTCCTCTCGCAGTCCTGCGGGCAAAACCGAGCGTGGCCGAGTGCGCAGTACACTCGGCTCGGCTCGGTCTATTTCGGCGGCGCTCAGAGACAGCAGGATCGGCGTATATCGTGCACCCACGATTTCCCCCTGATTTTAAGGGGAAAAAGGTGCGCGGTATACGCCGATAAATACGGTATATATATATATATATATATATATATATATACTGACATACACATATGCAAGCTCCACTCTTGCACAATTAGCATGTCAGGTTAGTACCGCAGAACATTGGCATATTTAATTGATACCACCAATCATTCAAGTGTGTGGTGACCACCTGTTTTTGCCAACAAGAGAAAGAGAAGAAAAAGAGAGAAAAATATATAAAAAATGTTGAGCCAATGGTAAAGTGTGTAAAAAATCCTGCATAAGATGTTGGGACTTTATTCTTCCAAAGGAAAAAATGTTCTTTGGAAGAAATAGAAAGTATATACAGATGTTTGAGTCAAAATACTTTGTAATAGTAACACAATGTGAGGTCAAAATTGATGACAGAATCATTATGAGGAGATCAAAGATAAATGGTTAATCAGAAATGGCAGGAGGAAAAAAAAAAGCAAAAAGCAAGCACAGAAGGAACTCACTCAGAGAAGAGGACAAATCCTAGAACAAGTGAACAATGAAACTGAAGATGGGATAGGATGATGTCATTTGAGGAATAGATCCACATCCCAACTATGGTTCAAGTCTGTGGGGGTGCGTGTCCTCCTGCCTGTCAGCTCGTACCAGTGACCAACAATCATCTCATGTGTGTGTGGGTTCTCCATTGGAGTAAGTGCCATACCTTAAAGTGGTTGTAAACCCAGAGTCAAACCTGCAAGTCAAAGGCATAATGAGCTAGTATGACTAGCATACTAGCTCATTATGAATTACTTACCTTAAAACGAAGCCCCCGAAGCCGTCCTCGTCTCCCCCTCCGGCCGCAGACATCTCTCCGGAAGCATACTTCTGGGTTTTGCCGCTCCGGTGATGTGATTGGCCGGAGCAGCGATGATGTTACTCTGCGCATGCGCGTGGGAGCCATCAAAGCCCGCATTATTAATTCATAAAACCGGCATTTTCGGTGCACCTGCGCCGATGTCTACGGCGCGCATGAACCGTAGACATTGGTGTATTCTTTTTGCCAAATATCTCCTAAACCGTGTAGGTTTAGGAGATATTGCAAACACCTACAGGTAAGCCTTAATCTAGGCTTACCTGTAGGTGTAACTTCCCCCAGAGGGATTACAATCACTTTAACCAGTAAAGACCCGGACCATTATGCAGGTTAAGGACCTTGCCCTTTTTTGCGATTCGGCACTGCGTCGCTTTAACTGATAATTGCGGCTCCCAAACAAAATTCCCGTCCTTTTTCCCACAAATAGAGCGTTTATTGATTGGTTTACGCAAAATTTATAGCGTTTACAAAAAAGGGGATAGTTCTATGGCATTTTTATTAATAATTTTTACTACTAATGCCGGCGACATTATGGCGGACACTTGACACATTTTTGGGACCCATGTAATTTTCACAGCGAAAAGTGCTATAAAAATGCACTGCTTACTGTGAAAATGACAATGGCAGTGAAGGAGTTAACCACTATGGGGCGCTGTAGGGGTTAAGTGTGACCTCATGTGTGTTTCTTACTGTAGGGGGGTGGGGCTGGACATGTGACATCAGTGATCGTTGTTCCCTATATCAGGGAACAGACAATCACTGACACTGCCACAGAGAAGAACGGGGAAGGTTTGTGTACACTCACCTCTCCCCGTTCTTCAGCTCCTGTGACCCGATCGTGGGACACCCATGGCGATCGGGTCCCGCGGGCGCTGAGCTTCGGACCGGGTCGCAAGCGCACCACTGGGGGCGCGCTCGCGACCCACGGCTGGGCTCCTAAAGAGGACGTATATATATGTCCATGTGCCCAGTCTTGCCATTCTGTTGACGTATATAGTTGTGCGGCGGTCCTTAGGTGGTTACGTTTTCTTTTTCTATTTGTGTTGTTTATTATTATTATTAGTTTACATTTTATTATCACGTTTATATTTGTTGGTTACATTTGTGTTTGTTTTCTTTTGTTTCTTCACTGAATTACTTTTTACTCTAAGAGCCCTTTCACACTGGGGCGCTGTGAGCGTCGGTGGTAAAGCGTTGCTGTTTTTAGCAGTGCTTTACCATTGTTTTAACTGCGCTTTTTGGCTGCTAGCGGGATGCTTTTAACTAGGGTTGTCCCGATACCACTTTTTTAGGACCGAGTACAAGTACCGATACTTTTTTTCAAGTAGTCGCCGATACCGAATACCGATACTTTTTTAAAATGTGTCCCCAAATGCAGCCATGTCCCCCCACAAATGCAGCCATGTCCCCCCATATGCAGCCATGTCCCCCACATATGCAGCCATGTCCCTCTAGCCATGTCCCTCACATATGCAGCAATGTCCCTCTAGCCATGTCCCTCACATATGCAGCAATGTCCCTCTAGCCATGTCCCTCACATATGCAGCAATGTCCCTCTAGCCATGTCCCTCACATATGCAGCAATGTCCCTCTAGCCATGTCCCTCGATGCGGCGGCGGGGGGGGGGGGAAGGGGGGGTAAAGTATTCTATTTAGGTATCGGGGGTATTTGCGCGAGTACGAGTACTCCCGCAAATACTCGGTATCGGTCCCGATACCGATACTGGTATCGGTATCTGGACAACCCTACTTTTAACCCCCACTAGTGGCCGCCAAAGCTTTTGCCGGCGCTGTTGATTGATTTTAATGGGCAGGAGTGCATTAGGAGCGGTGTGTACATCGCTCCTACAGCGCCTCAAAGATGCTGCTTGCAGGACTTTGTTTTGATGTCCTGTCAGTGCACCGCTTCATTGTCAAAGCCCTCTGCCTTTCACATTGGAAAGACAGGAGAGGTGCTTTATAGGTGCTTTGCATGCACTATTTTTAGTGCTATATCGCCTGTAAACTGCCTCAATGTGAAAGGGGTCTAATTGGGAATGTTTTTTGGAATGCTGGATGCAATTACCTAATTGAACACAATTGTGTTATTGTGTTGACTCTATATATTAGTGGGTGTAGTGATTTTTTTGACAAAGCACATTTATCATATGAAACGCGTCAACATTTCTATTCCTCCCCTGCCATTTATTCAGCAATGGTTTTAACTATTTGCTGAATACAGTAATGTTGTACTGTTTTTGGGAGTACAGCCATCTGAGTTTTTCATTTATCATGTCTCCATGCTTTATTTCGTTAAGAAATCATTTTGAAAAACACCCCCCTAGCATTTCTAGCCATGGCCATCTGGACTAAAGGTCAATAATTCATATAGCATTTACTTTACAAAATCCATCTGCACTTAGCATAAGCATGCAGGCAGTAGGGTGTGCTTAGCCGAGAAAGCATCTCCTTCCTTCTCCAGATAAAATTCATAAAAATGCCCATGAAGATGCCTGGAATGTAGCACACCATGCCTGCAAAGATGAGGTGTAACTTTTGTTTTGAAAAACATATTTATTTTCTGAAGCAAACTCAGTTTTTTCCTTTATTTTTGCATTCTAGCTTTCCAGATTCTGCAATATTCTGCTTTTAAATGACTTTGCTTCTTGCACACAAAACAATCACGTGTCTCTTGTTGCATGTTACTGTTTTTATTCCTATGTTTCATCTTTAAAGCAGACTCTGTGACAGAAACACCATCACTAGTTTTGTTTTACACTTATTCGAATATCCACAATCTTGCCCTTAAAGCGGTAGTTCACCCTCACTTACATCATTTTTCCATCGAGACAGGCATTGTAGCGCGAGCTACAGTATGCCTGTCCCGATTTTTTTACCCCCGTACTCACTGTACTATTGTACATTAAAGATTTCGGCTCCCGCGGGGAATGGGCGTGCCTATGGAGAGGGAGGATGATTGACGGCCGGCCCTGGCACGTCACTCTCCCCGAAGACAGCCGGAGTAGGTCTCGGCTCTTCACGGCGCCTGCGCACAGGCTATGCGCAGGCGCCGTGAAGAGCCAAGCCTATTTCGGCTATTTCCGGAGAAGCGTGACGCGCCAGAGCCGGCCGTCAATCACTTTCCGTCTGGATTGGAACGCCCATTCCCCGTGGGCAGACGGAATCGTCTAGGTCGGATTAAACAGTGAGTACGGGGATAAAAAATGTAAGACCGGCATACTGTAGCTCGCGCTACGATGCCGAATTTTATGATAGAATAAAAAAAATTTTTTTTTTTTTATTCTAGGGTGAACCCCCGCTTTAACATATTCCAATGTCAGTTCATCATCTGGATGTGCATCAAGAGCTGTGAAAAGTGTTTCAATTATGGGTAAATCACCGAATGATAGTGCTGCGGAAATATTCTATTTCTTCTCCTATACCTCTCAGATGTTCAACCATTTCCAAGGTGTGACTTATGTAATCCTGCACAGCTTGGTTTGGTATAGCTTTCCAATCAAATACAGTTTAAATGTTGTGAATAGCTCTTTCCTGGCTGACCTCACATCAGCACACAGTGGGTTAACGCCTCCTCTAGAGCTCACAGGACCAACACTTCATAGCTAATTAAAAGACAACCCTTTCCCCACTGAAGTGTTCTTTTTTGGTCAGTCTCTAGGCCACCTGTGGGTTACTGAAAGGATATCCCCGTCAGGGAATAGGGCAGGGAAGTACTGGCAATCTTGTCAATAGAAGAAATGGGCACCATAGGCGCATCATGTGACAGATGGTTCCCCCTGCTGGCCTATATAAGGCTGCCTGATGTCTGACCCAAGTTGCTGGATTGTCTTCTACTGTTCCTGAAACCTGATCTGCTTCCTGTTTTGACTGGGATTACCCCGTAACCTGCTCTGATCTTCTCCTACCTTCAACCCCGTCTTAAGGATCTCGCTTCTGCTTTACCTGCCTGACCACCTGTGAATGACCTTGACTTGTCCTAAGGACTTTGCTTCTGCTTTAAACCTGCTTGATCACCTGTGTATGACCCCAGCCTGCCTGATGGACTTTGCTATCTCTCATGTACCATACTTAACCCCAGCTTGCCATACAGGTCCCACCTGCAGCAGCTGCAGCCTGATCCTAGATCCTCTGCCAGGCTTTTACCAAACTCCTTGGATTCTCAAGCTCACTGCACGCAGCACGGTTCTCTAAAGGCTTACTCCTGCAATAGACTCAAGTGTCTTTCAGGAATCACCTGTTCCATTCTTCTTAACCCTGCTGGCAACCCGTGCTTCTTTGAGCATTATACCTACTATTTCACCTCCAGGGGTATACTGTGCTCAGAGGCAAGGGGAGCCTCTCTCAGCATCTTGGCCTAGAATCAAGTACGTGAAACCCCCTTGCCAAACCTATCCCTCTGTGTTCAGCCTCTCGTGGAGTTGGAAGATCCTGAATGTTGGATGGTAAACCCTCCTAAAAACTGGGTGTCCTTTGTGCCAGGCCGCAGGCAATTAGGCTTAGATAGCACAAATATTCCACAGGTGTGGTATTACTAAGCTCTACAATGTCACCATTGGAGTTTCAATAGACCTAGTTCTAGGGCTGGTGCAATAAATCACAGCAAAGAGCTTTATAGTTGTGCCACTGGAGGGTGGATGAAGCTTCCACACACCCCTTTGTAACATTCTCCCTAATGTTCCCGAGTGAAGTTGATGACTGACAACAAGAAAGCAGTGACCTACATTGCCCACCAAGGGGGCACCAAGTGTCTTTTCCTATTACTTTTCAAAACAAACTTTTTGCTGGGCGGAGAGTTGGGCTTTTTCTGTTGGTGTTTCTCTTCCTCCAGTTTTCTTGATTATGAAAATTCTTCTAATGATTTGGACAGGACATGTTTAGGCCATATAGGTGCTTTCCACCTGCTGAGGAGGCCTTGGATTTCATTGCAGCCCCCCCCCCCCCAGATGTCATCCACACCACCAATCCTGTTTCCGGTCAAACAAGATCTGTTATGCCAATGTCAATGGCAGCAACCCAATCCAGTGAGATTCCTAATAGCCTGGCTAATGAATCAGCCGGTCTAGAGGTGCAGGGATTCTCATCCGAGGTGGTTCAGACCTTGGTGAAGACCACAAGATCATAAAGTCACATATGAGGATATGAAGGAAGTTTGTTATGTTTGTTCAGCAAAGTTTTCTATCCTGTGTCCCCCAGCTCTAAACATTTTTACAAATCGGCACTTGAGGTTGGTCTGACATACAACGCCATGGAACAAATGCTTCATTCAGGCCGTAATCCATATACAACCACCAAGGGACTTCTTGTTCCCTTCACAGGACTTAGGATTGGTTCTGAAAGCACTAGTACAGGCATCCTTTGCTGCTCCAAAAGGAAGGATGTTGGAGGTTGCAGCACTTTCCTGCAAAGATCCATTTTTGTATCCAACAGCAAAGCTCAATTCTAAAGTGATATCCAGTTTCCAGTAAAACCTGGGGGCAGTCCCTCCAAGTATTCACATGGAGTCACTGAGTACACAGTAGGAAGACTTCAGGTCCTTGCACATGGACAAGTTGCTAACAGTGTACATGCCAAGGTCAAAGATGTGAGGAAAGTGGACAAACTTTTCATTTCACTGTAAGGTTCTTGAGTCATCTTCTATTGGTTCACCAGGGTGATTAGATTGGCATGCAGGAAGTAGGCCTTTCTACTCAGGAACAGGGGCAAGCTCCTAATACTGGAGGGGTGGCAGCCTTTGGGGCAGTTATGTCAGGATTTCAGTGAAGCATATATGCAAGACAGATAGCCCTTCCTTCGACTATACAATACAAGCTAAGCGTGTAGTCAGCAAGTTCTGCAGAGTCAGACAGTGTCAGTCAGGAGTCCCATGGCACACTTAAATTAACCTTACCTTGCCCGGACTCATGTTGCTCAGCTGAGCTCGGGCCTTCCTAATCCACCACTTGTACAGTCACTCGGCAGTCCACAGCACAGTGAGCCGGGCAAGTGACGCCATGGTGTCGCAAAAAGCACCGCCCACCATCTTGCACCCTGAACACTCCCTAAACACAGGAAAATCAGCATCCCAGCTTGCAATCAGCTGATTGCAAGCTGGGAGGCTTCCTATAGACTGCTGTGTGTCTGGCACCTGGACACTCTTAAAGTGACCACTTTTTTTATAAATAGCTTGGGGGGGGGGGGGGTGCCGGTGTGCCCCCTATGGACGGGCTGCCACTGGGCTGAGTTAGAAAACCCTTTCTGGTTGGTGTAAACCACTTCTTAAAAAACCCATCCCTAGGAGGCTGTACTGTTAAATTGCATGAAGACCAATGTAGAAGACTCTAGCTAAACATTCATACTTAAGTGTGCATGGTGCAGTGTTCGTGCTTGAGGACAATGAGCACTCTTAGAAAGTGACAAAAGAATAAATGGACTACTTTTACTTACATTTCCAATATCATAAAATTCTAATAGATTTAAAATGTGAATAATTGTAAACGAGTGAGGATTATTATGGTGCACAGAAACAATATAATACTTCAATCCAACCTTAAATCTCTTGTAGTTCCTGTACAATTTCCTAACTGTGAAGCAGAATAACTCTTACATGTTCAAAGGCATTGGGCCTGATTTACTAAGCTATGTGCGCTGCGCTGGTTCATGCATTAATTAGTACTCCGGGTGGAGGCTTAATCAGGCGCATGAACCAGCGTAGCAGCCGGCGCATTGAAACTAATATGTAAAGCCGCGCCGAACTCCCTATAGAAGTCTATGGGAGAAATCAAAAGTGTTCATTTTAAAGGCTAATCTGCAAGTTTTGTCCTAAAAAGTGTTTGGGGACCTCAGTCCTGCCCCAGGGAACATGTATCAATGCTTTTTTTATTTTTTAAAACGGCCGTTTTTTCGGGAGCAGTGAAATTAATAATTCTTAAAGTGAAACAATAAAAGTGAAATATTCCTTTAAATTTCGTACCTAGGGGGGGTGTAATGTCAGCATGTGAAATAGCGCATTTTTCCCGCACTTAGAACTCCCCCTGCACAAAGTGACATTCTGAAGGAAAAAAGTCATTTAAAAATTCACACGCGGCTATAATGAATTGTCGGCTCTGACAATTCTAAAGGGATTCATTCATAAAACAAACAAAAAAATGTGTAGGGGTTCCCCCAAATTAAATTACCAGGCCCTTCAGGTCTGGAATGGATATTAAGGGGAACCCCGCCGTAAAAACCAAAAAAAAAAAAGACGTGCGGTTCCCGGCAAATATCCATTCCAGACCCTTCAGGTCTGGTGTGGATTTTAAGGGGAACTCCACCCCAAATTGAAAAAAAAAATGGCGTGGAGTCCCCCTAAAAATCCACACCAGACCCTTATCCGAGCACGTTGACCTGGCCGGCCGCAGAAAAGAGGGGGGGACAGAGTGCGGCCCCCCCCCTCTCCTGAACCGCACCAGGCCACATGCCCTCAACATGGGGAGGATGTCCCCATGTTGATGGGGACAAGGGTCTCATCCCCACAACCCTTGCCCGGTGGTTGTGGGGGTATGCGGGCGGGAGGTTTATCAGAATCTGGAAGACCCCTTTAACAAAGGGGACCCCCAGATCCTGCCCCCCCCCCCTGTGTGAAATGGTAATGGGGTACATTGTACCTCTACCATTTCACCCCAAAAAAAATGTCAAAGTGATAAAAATGACAGTAGCCGGTTTTTGACAAATCTTTTAATAAAGTCTTCTTTTCTTCTTTCCTTCGGGGTTCTTCCGCTGCTTCTTTCTTCTCGTCCACATCTTGCCCGACGTCTTCTTCTATCTTCTCCGTCCGTCCTTCCGCCTTCTGGTCCCGCATCTTGCCCGTTGTCTTCTCCGTCCGCCTCCTCGTCCGCATCTTGGGTCTTCTGCGGTCTTCTTCTCGGTCCGCCGCCTTCTCGTCCCCTGCGTTTGAATTGTAATTGGCCGCCGTTTTCCCGCTCCTGGGACCCGCCCCCCTCTGACGCCACAAGTAAACTCCTTAGAAGGTCATGTGCGTCAGAGGGGGGCGGGGTCACATGAGTGTGACACGGCGGGAACTTCTTCTCCGGGCGGCGCGATTGAAATTGAATTCCCCCGCTGTGTGACGCTCTGCGACCCCGCCCCCCTCTGACGCACATGACCTTCTAAGGAGTTTACTTGTGGCGTCAGAGGGGGGCGGGTCCCAGGAGCGGGAAAACGGCGGCCAATTACAATTCAAACGCAGGGGACGAGAAGGTGGCGGACCGAGAAGAAGACCGCAGAAGACCCAAGATGCGGACGAGGAGGCGGACGGAGAAGACAACGGGCAAGATGCGGGACCAGAAGGCGGAAGGACGGACGGAGAAGATAGAAGAAGACGTCGGGCAAGATGTGGACGAGAAGAAAGAAGCAGCGGAAGAACCCCGAAGGGAAGAAGAAAAGAAGACTTTATTAAAAGATTTGTCAAAAACCGGCTACTGTCATTTTTATCACTTTGACATTTTTTTTGGGGTGAAATGGTAGAGGTACAATGTACCCCATTACCATTTCACACAGGGGGGGGGGTCCGGATCTGGGGGTCCCCTTTGTTAAAGGGGTCTTCCAGATTCTGATAAACCTCCCGCCCGCATACCCCCACAACCACCGGGCAAGGGTTGTGGGGATGAGACCCTTGTCCCCATCAACATGGGGACATCCTCCCCATGTTGAGGGCATGTGGCCTGGTGCGGTTCAGGAGAGGGGGGGGGCCGCACTCTGTCCCCCCCTCTTTTCTGCGGCCGGCCAGGTCAACGTGCTCGGATAAGGGTCTGGTGTGGATTTTTAGGGGGACTCCACGCCATTTTTTTTTTCAATTTGGGGTGGAGTTCCCCTTAAAATCCACACCAGACCTGAAGGGTCTGGAATGGATATTTGCCGGGAACCGCACGTCTTTTTTTTTTGGGGTTTTTACGGCGGGGTTCCCCTTAATATCCATTCCAGACCTGAAGGGCCTGGTAATTTAATTTGGAGGGACCCCCTTTTTTTTTTTTTAATGAGCAATGACTCTATTCTTTATAGCCATGAGTACTTTAACCACTTGCCCACCGGGTTAATTCTGGCACTTCTCTCCTTCATGTGAAAATCACAATTTTGTGGCTAGAAAATTAATCAGAACCCCCAAACATTATATATTTTTTTTTAGCAGACATCCTAGGGAATAAAATGGCAGTCATTGCAATACTTTTTGTCACACCGTATTTGCGCAGCGGTCTTACAAGCGCACTTTTTTTGGATAAAAATCACTTTTTTGAATTAAAAAATAAGACAACAATACATTTTGCCCAATTTTTTTCTATATTGTGAAAGATAATGTTACGCCAAGTAAAATGATACCCAACATGTCACGCTTAAAAATTGCGCCCGCTCGTGGCATGGCGTCAAACTTTTACCCTTTAAAAAACTCGATAGGCGACGTTTAAAAAATTCTACAGGTTGCATTTTTTGAGTTGCAGAGTAGGTCTAGGGCTAGAATTATTGCTCTCACTCTAACGATCGCGGCGATACCTCACTTGTGTGGTTTGAATACTGTTTTCATATGCGGGCGCTACTCGCGTATGCGTTTGCTTCTGTGCGCGAGCTCGTCGCGACGGGGCGCTTTAAAATTTATTTTTGGGGTTTTCTTATTTATTTTTATTTAGTTTTATAATGTTTTACACTGAAATAAAAAAATAAAAAAAAAATGATCAGTTTTCTTCCTATTACAAGGAATGTAAACATCCCTTGTAATAGGACTAGTGTGTGACAGGTCCTCTTTATGGAGAGAGGCGGGGTCAATAAGGCTGGAAAGCATGGTATTGAAAAAAAAAAAAAAAGATCTCATGCTTTCAGCTGCAATCATGTTCGTTCACCACAGTGGTGTAGTGTATAGCACTTTGACCTAGCAGCAAAAGAGTCGTTGGTTCGAATCCCGCCCGTGACAGCATCTGCATGGAGTTTGCATGTTCTCCCTGTGCCTGCGTGGGTTTCCTCCCACAATATAAAAACACGCTGTAAATCGGTTCCGGTCTAAATAAGCCCTAATATGCAGTAGTATATTAAGGTTTGGTTCTGCCCTAGGCCTGACTACATATCTGCACCTCCTAATAGAAAAATGACCCACCCCTTCCTGTCAAGGTCACACCCTGTTTTTGTATAACCCCGCCCAGTAATTTTCAGGGGACCCACACACTAGTTCTGGGGGGGCACTGGATTCCCTTAACCACTTCCATACCAGGCACTTACGCACCTTCCCGCCCAAGCCAATTTTCAGCTTTCAACACTGTCGCACTTTGAATGGCAATTGCGCGGTCATACAACACTGTACCCAAACAAAATTGGCGTCCTTTTTTCCCCACAAATAGAGCTTTCTTTTGTTGTTATTTGATCACCTCTGCGTTTTTTTTTTTGCGCAACAACTAAAAAAAGACTGCAAATTTTGAAACAAAAAAACCTTTTTCTTTTTTTAGGTTAATTTTTTTGTAAATAAGTTTTTCTCTTTCAATTACGGGCACTGATATGGCGGCACTGATGGGCCCCGATGAGATGGCACTGATGGACATCGATGAGGTAGTACTGACGGCACAGATGAGGTGGCATTGATTGGCGGCGCTGCTATGCGGCACTGATGGGCACTCATAGGCGGCACTGATGGGCACTCATGGGCGGCACAGATGGGCGGCACTTATGGGTGGCACTGATGGATACTTATGGGCGGCACTTATGGGTGGCACTGATGGATACTTATGGGTGGCACAGGTGGGCACTGATAGGTGGGCACTGTGCATGGATGGGCACTGTGGGGTGGCACTGATTTTCCCAGTCAGTGCCCATTTGTGGGCACTGATTGGCATCTTTTTTCTTATTTTTTAATGCTTTTTGTTTTTTTGTTCTATATTTTTTTTGTTTTTGCACACCCTGGTGGTCCAGGGTGGGCATCCCTGGTGGTCCAGTGTGGTGATCCGAGGGGGGGCTGCGCTGATAAACAATCAGCGCGAACGCCCCCTGTCAGGAGAGCCGCCGATCGGCTCTCCTATACTCGCGTCTGTAAGACGCGAGTGAGGAAGAGCCATCGATGGCTCTTCCTGTTTACATCGTGATCAGCCGTGATTGGACACGGCTGATCACGTGGTAAAGAGTCTCCGTCTCCGTGAGAGACTCTTTACCGAGATCGGAGATGCAGGGTGTCAGACTGACACCCCGCATCACCGATCGCCGCGCTGCGTGCCCCCACAGGCGCGTGCGGCATGAAATCCTGCAGGACGTCCTGTCAGGATTGTGTAACCACTTCCCGGACGTAAATCGGCCATAGGCTGGGCGGGAAGTGGTTAATTTGCATAGTTTTTCTCTCACTTCCTGTTTGGCTATGGGGCAGGAAGTGAAGGCAAATCTCCCCAATTGGACACAGATAATACAAAATAAACTGACAGGGCCTATAACCCTCCCTCACTCTATCCAAAATGAAAGAAAATAAAACTTGTTGATTATAGTTCTTGTCAGGGGCGGACTGACCATTGAGTCACTCGGGCACTGCCCGAGGGCCCCATGCCACTAGGGGGCCCCATCCGGGTTGCCAGGCTCAGTAAAACCAGGGACAGTATGTAAAAATCTGTGTTTTTTTTAGATCTGTCCCTGATATGTCCGAAAATGACATGCTTTTAATGTGAATATCCCAAGATTTTAGCTGCCCGCCTCTGCACTACCTCCTGGCGTGGTGGTCATCTGTAAGCCAGAGGGGCCCCATAATCTTCTATTGCCCGGGGGCCCCATGAGTTGTCAGTCCGCCCCTGGTTCTAGTTTAAGCACAAATTTCATAGAGTTTTATTGAGAGCCCTAAGAAAATATAACCATGCCAATAGGCCAGGATAGAGCGTTGCTAATATGTAGGAATGTGTGTGTTAGAGCACCCCACCCAATGTTAACTAAAAAATTATTAATTTGCAAATAAGTATTATCTGCTCATTTTTTTGGGGATGTCTGCACCCCTGATAGTGACAACATTTGTGAGGTGTCTTCACCCTTTCTAATTCATTCACTTCCTGTCACATAGCCAAACAGGAAGTGAGGGTAAAACCTTACTAATATATTTTCTTGTGGACACAGAGATCAATCTAAATAGTTTCCCATTATGTAAATTGCACTCTAGCATTTTGCTGTGTACACCCCAAATTATTAGGGATCTTGGACTTTGGGGTTTATTTACTAAAGGCAAATCCACTCCTACAAGTGCAAAGCAAGGAAGAAAACAAAACAACTTTGCTTCTACAGGATTGGATGTTAAAACCATCAGTGCTTCCTCTCAGATTTTCAGCAACTATGCTTGTACTGCAGAGTGGCTTTGCCTTTACTAAACCCCAAACTAAATAATCATTTGGGGCAGGGATCCTCAAACTACGGCCCTCCAGCTGTTGTAGAACTACACATCCCATGAGGCCTTGTAATGCACTGACATTCACAGACATGACTAGGCATGATGGGAATTGTAGTTCCTGAACAACTGGAGGGCCGTAGTTTGAAGACCCATGATTTGGGGTGTACACAGCAGTGCTGGAGTGCAATTTGCTTAATGGGGACACTAGTTAGATTGACCGGTGTCCCCAAGAAATGACACTGGTAGGGTTTTAACCTCACTTCCTGTTCAGCTGTGTGACAGGAAGTGAAGCCAATTTTAAGAAAAGGGACACAAAGCTCAACACAAAAATAAAAAAACACAAAGCAGGGGTTCTAACACTCACTTGGCTTCCCTCAAACACCCACAATTTGAATAGGATTGCCTTGCGCTAGATTTAAGCACAGTGCTGTAAATCAGCACGTCAAGCCTGTCCACCAATAGCAAACCCCCCCCCCCACAGGCCATGTTTGCAGGTTTTCCTTCATCTTGCACATGTGCTTTAAAATAGTCTGGACAGCAATTCTTGATAAGAGAAATCCCCAAAACATGTCCTGTCGGGGGTACTTGAGGGCTGAGGACCACTGCAGAATAAATAAAATACTTACCAGTTTTTGTCTTTAAAGTCAGGGAGAATAAACATGGCAAACATTTCATGATTACACACCAGGAAAGAAGCTTAGACAAAAATCACACATAATTTGTTAGGCCCAAACCTAGTTCAGCTGCAGCTGTCAACATATGTAGCATGAAAAAGTAACAAAAGACAAACTTAACAATTTTAAAGTAATTTTTATTGGTCAACAAAACAAGGAAAGCAAAAAAAGACAAACAAAAATACATTTCAAAATTCTAATTAACCATAGCTTTACACATTTTTCATAAAATAAGGCCACATAGACAAATACATCAAAGTGAACATTATTTAAAAATAAACCAAAACCATTGGCAAAATAAAACAAAACCCATGCAACAAACCACATTTGTGTTTAGCAACAGCATTTCTGCCAGCCTGCCCCTTCTGAGGGCAGCTGAGGACTGATCGATCCAAGCTTTTTATAACAGTGCTAGTAATGAAGCAATTGAAATCACATGAACAAATTGCAGTCTCTAGTTTGGGTGAGCTTGTAATTGGGCACACCTGCAATTAACCCAAACCACGCTCTATGAGCATCCAATGAGTGTTTTTCACCTTTTAAAAAGAAAGGATATTTTTTTTCTAAGTGTTTGAGCATGCTCAGTTCATCACACATGTAGGAACCAAGCTGCAATGGAATGAGAGCTTTTTTTTTTTGTTTCCCCTGATCTGATGCTTTCCAGCCTGAAGGGGAGGTGTTAAAGACAGAAGTAAACACGCACATTTAATAATCTATTTGTGTGAAAAAAAAGGTTGCCAATTTTGTTTGGGAGCCACGTCGCACGACTGCGCAATTGTCAGTTAAAGCGACGCCGCGCCGAATCACAAAAACTTGCCCGGTCATTGACCAGAAATATGGTCCGGGCTCAAGTGGTTAAAAATTAACAAAACACAAAAGTGAGCCCAATTTTTGGGGATAATGTGAAAGATGATGTTACACTGAGTAAATAGATACCTTACATGTCACGCTTTACTATTGGAAACACTCCTGCAATGGGGCCAAAATGAATTCCGTGAATATCCCCATAGGCGACCTTTTATTTTTTTTTCCAGGTTACCAGTTTATAGTTACAAAGAAAGTCTAGTGGTAAAAGTATTGCTCTCGCTCTAACGCACGCGTCAATACCTCACATGTGTGGTTTGAACGATGTTTATATATGTGGGCGGGACTTGCGTAAGTCCCGCCCACATATGTAAAAATTATTTTTACTTTTTGCTATAATAAATATCCCCAAAAATATATATTCAAAAAACTAAAAAACCCCTCAGTTTAGGCCGATACGTATTCTACATCTTTTTGGTTCCAAAAAATCGCAAATAGCGTTTAGTGTTTGGTTTTTGCAAAAGGTATAGCGTCTACAAATTTTTTTTTTTTGTTGTTTTAACTAGTTATTGGGGCGATCAGTGATTTTTATCGGTACTGCGACATTATGGCGGACACATCGAACACTTTTTTGGAACCATTGGCATTTTTCTAGCGATCAGTGCTGTAAAAAATGCATTGCTTACTCAAAAAATGCCACTGGCAGGGAAGGGGTTAACACTAGGTGCGAGGGAGGGGTTAAATATGTTCCCTGGGTGTGTTCTAACTGTAGGGGGGGGGGGATGGGACTGACATGTGTAAATGACAGATCGCTGTTCATGAAGGGGAACTCCAGACCCCCCCAAAAAAAATAAGGTGGGTTCCCTCCAGGTGCATACCAGGCTCTTAGGCTTGGTCTGGAACATAAGGGGTTAAACCGGGGCCCAAATAAATAGCGTGGGCCCCCCCCCCCAAGATCCAAACCAAGCCCTTATCCCAGGCACGCAGTCTGGTCAGACAGGAATGGGGGTGGGGACGAGCGAGCGCCCCCCTCCCTCCTGAGCCATACCAGACCACATGCCCTCAACATGGGGGAGTGTGTGCTGTGGGGGAGGGGGGCACTGCCCCCCCACCCCAAAGCACTCTTGCCCCCATGTCGATAGGGACAAGAGCCTCTTCCCGACAACCCTGGCCGTTGGTTGTCGGGGTATGCGGGCGGAGAGCTTATCAGAATCTGAGAGACCCCTTTAATAAAGGGGTCCCCAGATTCCGGCCCCCCACCCTATGTGAATGAGTATGGGGTACATCGTACCTCTACCCATTCACATGGGGGAAATGTAAAGTAAAAAAAACACACCACACAGAATAAAATATTTTATTAATCTGCTCCGGAGCCCCCCCTTTCTTCTTTAGCTCTCTTAGAAGGGGGGGTTTCTTCTCTCCCGATCTTCCGCCGGGACCCTGGGCTTCGGTGATTTCTGCCGGGGGAGGGCGCCATCCCTCGGTCCTCTCCGGAGCCTTCCGCCGGATGCCCCCACCCCATTTAAGCTCTTTTTCATTAGGGAGGGGCATCCGGACTTCGGGGTCTTCTGCCGGGGGATGGCGCCTATCCCCCGGTCTTTCCGGTGCCTTCCGCCAGGGTTCCGGTCTTCCTGGTCTTCTGCCGGGGGTGCGCCAACTCCCCGGTCTTTTCTCTTCTGTCTTCTCTGCTCCCTCTTCTGCCTGGCTCCCCCGCGGAGCCAGGGCTTTCTTCCGTCTTCTTTCTTCTCTCTTCCTTCTTCTGCCTGTCTCCTCCGGGAGCCCAGGGCTTGTCTCCGCTGTCTTCTTCCTTCTCTTCCATTCGATGTTGACACGACGAGGTTCCGCGCTGACATGCCGTGTCAGCGGCGGGCATGGACTTATATAGGGTAATGCCACCATGTGACCTCAACCCATGTGGAAGAGAAGGGAGAAGACAGCGGAGACAAGCCCTGTGCTCCGCGGAGGAGACAGGCAGAAGAAGGAAGAGAGAAGAAAGAAGACGGAAGAAAGCCCTGGCTCCGCGGGGGAGCCAGGCAGAAGAGGGAGCAGAGAAGACAGAAGAGAAAAGACCGGGGAGTTGGCGCACCCCCGGCAGAAGACCAGGAAGACCGGAACCCTGGCGGAAGGCACCGGAAAGACCGGGGGATAGGCGCCATCCCCCGGCAGAAGACCTCGAAGTCCGGATGCCCCTCCCTAATGAAAAAGAGCTTAAATGGGGTGGGGGCATCCGGCGGAAGGCTCCGGAGAGGACCGAGGGATGGCGCCCTCCCCCGGCAGAAATCACCGAAGCCCAGGGTCCCGGCGGAAGATCGGGAGAGAAGAAACCCCCCCTTCTAAGAGAGCTAAAGAAGAAAGGGGGGGCTCCGGAGCAGATTAATAAAATATTTTATTCTGTGTGGTGTGTTTTTTTTACTTTACATTTCCCCCATGTGAATGGGTAGAGGTACGATGTACCCCATACTCATTCACATAGGGTGGGGGGCCGGCATCTGGGGGCCCCCTTATTAAAGGGAGCTCACAGATTCCGATTAGCCCCGCCCGCATACCCCGACAACCAATGGCAAGGGTTGTCGGGAAGAGGCTCTTGTCCCTATCGACATGGGGGCAAGAGTGCTGTGGGGTGGGGGAGCAGTGCCCCCCTCCCCCACAGCACACACTCCCCCATGTTGAGGGCATGCGGTCTGGTACGGCTCAGGAGGGGGGGGGCCGCTCGCTCGTCCCCTCCCCCATTCCTGTCCGGGCCAGACTGCATGCTTGGGATGAGGGCTTGGTTTGGATCTGGGGGGGACCCCCGCGCCGAATCGGCGCGGGTTTAACCCCTCACGTTCCGGACCAAGCCTAAGAGCCTAATGTAGCCCTGAAGGGGGACCCGCGCCGATTTCAAGTTTGAAATTTGGCGCCGAGTTCCCCTTCAGGGCTGAAAACAGCTCGGAGATTCCCGTGCGCCGCGTCACGCAGCGCATTCACGGGTACGCCGCTTGGTATTTACCAAGATTTTCACGGCGTACTGACAGGGCGCACGGGAATCCCTGACTTTTCTCTCTGCGCATGCCCAGTATGCAAATGAACCTCCCGAGGTTCAGGCGCACTGTGCAAGCGTACGGGGATCTGTTTTCAAAAAACACTTTCCCTTTCAATTCGGCCCGCCAAACACTTCAAAACACATGTCACTTCACTTCCCCTGCATCCCCCCACCTCCCCCCTTAATAAACTCCCGCCCAAACCCCCGCAATTTATAGTTTAATGTGCCGTGCGCCAGGTCTGTACTGGTGCACAATGCACCCTCTCCTGGGCGCACGGAGCACATTAGTAACTAGGGAAATACACTGCACTAGCAGCGTATTTCTTTAGTAAATGGCCAAACGGCTGCTACTCCTGCTTTTACTCCATGAGTCATGGAGTAAAGGCTTGGTAAATCAGGCCCAGTGTGTTCTCCATATGGTCCTTATTATGTCCTTGAAAGAAAGTATGTATAATAATAATAGGCTTTGGTACCCTTTAATCTTGCAGCTATTCAGCTAATAGCCCATAAGCTTAAACAAGCTACGTTTACTGCCTGACTTCTAGGCAACACATATCTTTAATCAATGTACCATATTCACTGCTTATGCAGTTTTATTGATTGGTGCCCTAGGGAAAAATCAATGCATGTAACCCATGTTAATTCATTAAAACTAAAACTAGTGGGAATTAATATATATGTCCCATATATGTTTCATGTTTATTCTGTACGACCTTTACCAGAATACATAGATTATAGCCTAGCTTCTACTGTGTAACCTGTACAGTTTATTTTTTTTTCTATTTTTCTAATAATAATAATAATAGGTGGATTATTACAAGTTCTGGCTACTATTTGAATTGTCCAACATTTGTTAGACTTGTTGCGGCAGAAGTTATACTGACCTTCATAATATCTGTGTATATGCCTATGTTTTAATCAAGTAATTTTGAAATGTTGCTCAATGGTCACTTAGGGCCAGATTCACGTAGAATCGCGGCGGCGTAACGTATCCTAGATACGTTACACTGTCGCAATTTTTCATCGCAAGTGCCTGATTCACCAAGCACTTGCGATGAAAACCTACGCCGGCGGCCTCCGGCGTAAGGCGAGCACATTTAAATGGGCGTGTGCCATTTAAATTAGGCGCGCTCCCGCGCCGGACCTACCGCGCATGCTCCGTTTCCGAACTCCCGCCGTGCTTTGCGCGCCGTGACGTCATTTTTTTCAACGGCGAAGCGTGTAGCGTACTTCCGTATTCCCGGACGGCTTACGCAAACGACGTTGATTTTTAAATTTCGACGCGGGAACGACGGCCATACTTTAGACAGAAATACACTTGCTGACTAAAGTTAAGGCACCAAAAAAAAAGTGTAACTTTGCGACGGGAAACTAGACTAGCAGCGACGTAGCGAACGCGAAAAACCGTTGTGGATCCGCCGTAACTCCTAATTTGCATACCCGACGCTGGTTTAGGACGCAAACTCCCCCCAGCGGCGGCCGCTGTATTGCATCCTAAGATCCGACAGTGTAAAACAATTACACCTGTCGGATCTTCTGGCTATCTATGCGTAACTGATTCTATGAATCAGTCGCATAGATAGAAACAGAGATACGACGGCGTATCAGGAGAAACGCCGTTGTATCTCATTTGTGAATCTGGCCCTAAATCACTAAATTAAATTAGTTTTTGCTGACTTTTAAAGAAAATATGTAGACTAGACCTATTCGGCAAGTGATTGTAAGGACCCATTCACACCTGAGTGTTTTGTAGCCTGAAGCTATAAAATGCTAGAGGGGAAAAAATCCATTATTCTCAATGGAGATGGTTCACATCTCCACTCCAAAACGCCTAAAGCCGAACGCCTGAAGCTCAATCAAGTTCTGGACCCTTTTTTGTCACTCGAATTGGGCTGATTTGGGCGTTTTTGAACATTTGTATTCCCATAGAAACGAATGGAAACGCTAGATTCAAGCGCCTAGCGCGGCAACGAGCGTTTCTACGGGCGTTTTTTGTCGCTTTAATCTGTTCTGTGAAATAGAATATTCACCCAGGAAGATGATAAATAAAATCTACAAACATAGCAACAAATGATGAAAGAGATGATCATTTTTCCTATTGGCTAAAATAAAAAAAACGACGAAGTTCAAAAACTTCGGACAAGGCTGTATGCAAACGTGCAAATACGCGCGAATACGGAAAAAACGCTACACTCAGGTGTGAATGGGGCCTAAGAGTTCTACACTTGCGCTTAGTCATGTTCCCTTATATAACAAAATAAAACTGTATTTTGGAAAACATGATCTACAACTCCATAGTAAGGTTTAACAAGATAATATTTTTAGTTCTAATGGAATCTTCCAACACATATTTTATCATGGGACATGATGTACTTGCATTTCAAGGTAAAAATCAAACAAAAAATATATGGCATTGCAGTTTTCTTTGTGCCGTTTTATACTGTATAAACGTTAAAACTTTTTTTTACGGATTATATTTTAAAGTCAATTTAATTTCAAGACGTTTGCATCTCATTACAGTGATAAAAATCAGAAGACTGAACCAAGCAAAGCTGCTTACACTTTATTGATCCCTGATTTACTAGGCGTCAAACTGCTCTTATAATTACATTTGGAAAACGGTTTACCAATATCTTAATCTCACATGGCATTGGCTTAGCCACTATGCCTTTGAAATGTTTTTCAAATGAAAATAGTGACCACAGGTAAAGATTTAGGACAATCTGAATTGCATCTTAAAACAAGATACAATATTCAATTAGGTAAAATTGGAGGATATGTACATAAGTTTATTTTTCTAGAAATTAGTTATTGTTCTTATACACATATATTGGTGGTCAGAAGTTCTAACACCTCGTCTTTAGAAAGAGTACACTCTTCCTTAACCTTACCTTGAGGAAACAATGGTGATTAGTTGGAAAAGTGTAGCTTGGCCAACTGTATTTTCCTTTGAAATCAAGTATCAAGAAGCTCTCTGCAGAGGTCAAAGTCTGAGGCATAACTATAGCATTAGCAGACCAAACTACTACTATGCGACCCTGAAGCATGGGGACTAGAGAGGTCTAACAACACAGTAATGGTTAATACATTTAGATAAAACTAATGTATATCTGGTTTACCACTGAAATGGAAGAATAGTTTTGCTAAAGGTCTGTGCCCCCGACTGTATGTGGACACCTGACCATCACATCTACTTGTTGGTCATCTTATTACACAACCTCCTGCTTGGGGATGGCTGTTCCAATCTTGCAAGCCTATTGTACTTGCTGTCCAAAATGGGCACCTTCTCTTTTAACCACTTGCCTACTGGGCACTTAAACCCCCCTTGTGCCCAGACCAATTTTCAGCTTTCAGTGCTCTCACATTTTGAATGACAATTACTCAGTCATGCAACACTGTACCCAAATGAATGTTTTTAAAACAAATAGAGTTTTTTTTTGGTGGGATGCATTCACCACTGGGTTTTTTCATTTTTTGTACCATAAATGAAAAAAGACTGAAAACATTAAAAATACATTTTTTTTTATTCTTTCCGTTTTGCAAATTAGTAATTTTTCTTCATAAATTTTGGCTACAATTTATACTGCTACATATCTTTGGTAAAAAAATAACCCAAATTAGTGAATATTATTTGGTCTGTGTGAAATTTAGAGATTCTACAAGCTATGGTGCAAATCATAAAAAATTGATCACACCTGATGTACTGGCGGCATATCTAATTTCTTGAGACACTAAAAAAACAGGAGAGTAAAAATGCCCCCCAAATGACCCCTTTTTGGAAAGTAGACATTCCAATGTATTTAGTAAGAGGCATGGTAAGTTTTTTGAAGTTGTAATTTTTTCCCACAATTCTTTGCAAAATGAAGATTTTATTTTTTCCACAAAATTGCCATTGTAAGTTTTCTCTCACATGGCATATGCATACTTGCAACTACACCCCAAAACACATTCTGCTACTCCTCCTGAGTATGGCAATACCACATGTGGAACTTTTTCACAGCCCAACCACATAGAGAAGTCCAACATGCAGGGAGCATCATCAGGTGATAGGCTACTAAGAACATCAGATCGAATGTTTTCTGGTGGGCCGTTCGAGAATGTAAGGGCAGTGATAATTTCCTCCTCGTAGCCAAGGAAGGGGTGGGGGCTTTCGGTGGAGTTGAAATTGATTATATAGGAGTTGTATATGGTCAAATAAAAAAATGTATTGATACTTTTTTATACCAATGGTATGTTCGTCTTGTGGCAAGGTAGGGTTCGAGCACTTGGTCCTTGAAGTCGACTTCCCGCTGAACAAATTGTATTCGTGGACACATGTTGGCTTTTGGGTTGGGACATTCCTTCTGGGAATTTCCACATAGGTATCATTGTGGATCGAAGACAGCATTTAAGACATCCCTTCTGTCCCTCCACTTCACTGCCAGAATTTCCTTGTTTTGCAGACTCGCCGTCTCCCCTCTTCTTAACTTCATATTGATGAGCCTTTGAGGAAAGCCCTTCCTGTTCTTTCTCATGGTGCCACATGCTGGCGTCTTCTTGCGGTGAAGGTTGTGGAACAGGGGCAAACTTGTGTAGAAGTTATCTACCTACAAGTGACATACTTATTACTGGAGAAAGGCTATGAGGTCCCAAAAAATGTTCCCGCTTGATCCTAAGTAGTCTGGGCAATTAGGGGGATGCAGCTGGGTGTCCTTCTCTTAATACACTATGAAAGCATATGTGTACCCTGTGGCTCGGTCACATAATTTATACACTTTCACCCCATAGTGGGTACTTTTACTTGGGATAAATTGCTTAATTCCCTGCCTGCTGCTAAATTTGACAAGTGACTCATCCACACATATATGTTGGTCCTGGGTAAACAACTGGAGGAATTTTTCAGAATAATAATTTATAAGTGTCTGAATTTTATAAAGCTTGTCAGCATTTGGATCATTGGGTATTGTCATTATAATGTAGCAACCTCATTATCATAAGATGCCTGGTTCTGGGCATTACCACGGAGAAGATCGGCATGTGGTGGAAAGACCAATACGAACGTAATTCTTTTTTTTCAGTGAGTCCCATACAGAATGTGAGGCCCCAAAAAAATCTTAAACTCCTCCACGGTTAGGTATCTCCACTCATTGGGATGGGAATAATAGGATGCTGGGTTACTCAAAATAAATTGTTGTGCATACAGGTTGCACTGGGCCACAATTGATGCCAGCTTTCCTCTGTAAAAATTAAATGAAAGAAATCGATTGGGGAAAAATTCTCCATGTCCACCTGGACTCCTGGCTGGGCAGTGAAGGGGGGAATGTCAGCTTCTCCTGGGTTAGGAGGAAGCCACAAGGGGTTCTGAAAGGAATAGGGAAGGCTGGCATGGTCCTAACCCTTTTTGGCTGAGGTGACACCCCACTAGTACTTGGCCTTTCTTGCAGAGGTACTGCGGTGCTGGTGGATGGCACTGCCTCCTCACCAGAACACTTTTGTTTGGCAGGCAGACTATCTTCCTCCTCTGAGTCTGTCAGTGTTCCACTGCTGTTGCTCTTATCAGCTGCACTAAGATTTTGGTACACCACCTTGGCGGAATTTTTTTTTTTAGACATTGTTATTGGTGGTGATAAGCCTGCACAGATGTGTGTTGATAAGCCTGCAATGATGAGCCTGCACAAATGTGTGTTGATAAGACTGCACTGATGAGCCTGCAAAGATCTGTGCTAATAAGCCTGCACTGATTAGGCGGCACAGATGTGTGCTAATAAGCCTGAACAGATGTGTGCTGATAAGCCTGCACAGATGTGTGCTGATAAGCCTGCACCGATGAGGCAGCAGATGTGCACTGATGACTGATGGCACTGATGACACGGTAACACTGTGGCACTGATGACTGATATCACCAATGAGCACTGTGACACTGACCCTGATGGGCATTGTGTCACTGATTGGCACTGTTTTGGTCACTATATAAGATGGTAAATAGATAAAATCACTCACACTGCAGCACAGATTGCTCTTCCTCCTTATACGCAGTCAATGCAAGATGATCTCATATGTTTAAATTTGAGATCATCTCTCATTGGACGCGCACCGATCACGTGGTAAATGGACGCTGTGATTGGCTGCATCGAAGAGACAGGGCCATTACAAATTTGCCCCAGATGCGCACTTGCGGGGAGAGTGCAAAGGGGAAGATGTCTATTGATGGCCTCCCATTAATTAAGGCCCACGCTGTAGCCGTCGTTCGGCTACAGCGTAAGCGCAAGGTGGTTAAAGTTTGTCCGTTTTCTCTGAAGTGTATATATATATATATATATATATATATATATATATATATATATATATAAAAAACAAAAAAACATAGGCTGCATCATATCAGTCTTAAATGAGGTACCTTAACCCTGCAAAAAGCACACTCCCTGCCCTTTGGTAACTATGCTCATGCCTACAATGTATGTATGGGGGTATCCATGGTTGCCACCAGGTCTAGACCTCAGACATGTCTGCCTTTCTTCTTCTCAGTTACATGGGGTTTGATGTTGTAAGTAATTTATACAAGGTCGGATTGTTTTATGCTTCATAGGAACTGACAAGGACACTCATACACTAATTTCGGGCAGGATCAGCAGATTATTTTTGTAAGTGCTGTAAATGTTCTTTGCTTGGAAAAAAAAAGCCATTGGCTGCGCTGCTATCAATCCATCCACTGTAACCAATCAAGCAAGTGCAGGACTTTCGAGGGGACAGGTAAGTATAACGGGGGGGGGGGGGGGGCTGGTATTGTCGGATGTTTTTTCACCTTAATGCATAGAATGCATTAGGGTGAAAAAATGTTTACCTTTACAACCCCTTTAAGTGATCTGAGACAAAATAGTTTTGTTAGAATCACCCTTTGGATATTTGGATATCACTGTAATATCCTCTCTTAAGCTTCTATTCTCCAGGGAGAATATGTTTAACCACTTCATTACTGGGCACTTAAACCCCCTTCGTGCCCAGACCAATTTTCAGCTTTCAGCGCTGACGCATTTTGAATGACAATTGCGCGGTCATACAACACTGTACCCAGATTATATTTTTATCATTTTTTCCCCACAAATAGAGCTTTCTTTTGGTGGTATTTGATCATCTCTGTGATTTATTGTTTTTGCGCTATAAACAAAGAAAGACAGAAAATTTAGAAAAAAAAACAATATTTTTTACTTTTTGTTATAATTAGGGTTGTCCCGATACCACTTTTTTAGGACCGAGTACGAGTACCGATACTTTTTTTCAAGTAGTCGCCGATACCGAATACCGATACTTTTTTTTAAATGTGTCCCCAAATGCAGCGATGTCCCCCCACATATGCAGCCATTGTCTCCCCCCATGCAGCCATTGTCTCCCCCCATGCAGCCATTGTCACCCCCCATGCAGCCATTGTCACCCCCCATGCAGCCATTGTCTCCCCCCATGCAGCCATTGTCTCCCCCCATCCAGCCATTGTCACCCCCCATGCAGCCATTGTCACCCCCCATGCAGCCATTGTCTCCCCCCATCCAGCCATTGTCTCCCCCCATGCAGCCATTGTCACCCCCCATGCAGCCATTGTCACCCCCCATGCAGCCATTGTCACCCCCCATGCAGCCATTGTCACCCCTCATGCAGCCATTGTCACCCCCCATGCAGCCATTGTCTCCCCCCATCCAGCGTCTCCCCCCATGCAGCCATTGTCACCCCCCATCCAGCCATTGTCACCCCCCATCCAGCCATGTCTCCCCCCATGCAGCCATTGTCTCCCCCCATCCAGCGTCTCCCCCCATCCAGCGTCTCCCCCCATGCAGCCATTGTCTCCCCCCCCATCCAGCGTCTCCCCCCATCCAGCGTCTCCCCCCCATGTATCCAGCGTCTCCCCCCCATGTATCCAGCGTCTCCCCCCATCCAGCGTCACCCCCCCATGTATCCAGCGTCTCCCCCCATGCAGCCATGTCCCACTTACCTGCATCCCCGCTGCCGCCGACTGTGTAATATGCCGGGAACATTACAACTTTGAATCGCTGTAATGATTGGCGCTGCGTATAGACACTCCCCCTCGCTCGGGATTGGACAGTTCACCCGAGCGAGGGGGAGTGTCTATGCGCGGAGCCAATCATTACAGCTATTCAAAGCTGTAATGTTCCCGGCGTATGACACAGTCGGCGGCAGCGGGGATGCGGCGAATGGCGACGGGATGCGGCTTCACGGCGACGGCGGCGGGGGGGCAAGTATTCTATTTGGGTATCGGGGTATTTGCGGGAGTACGAGTACTCCCGCAAATACTCGGAATCGGTCCCGATACCGATACTAGTATCGGTATCGGGACAACCCTAGTTATAATAATATCCCATTTATTTATTTTTTTATATATTTTTTACCTTGGTTTAGGCCGATACGTATTCTTCTACATATTTTTGTTAAAAAAAAAAAATCGCAATAAGCGTATATTGATTGGTTTGCGCAAAAGTTATAGCACCTACAAAATAGGGGATAGATTTATGATTTATTTTTTACTAGTAATGGCGGCGATCTGCGATTTTTTTGTCAGGCCTGCGATATTGCGGCGAACATATCGGACACTTTTGACACAATTTTGGGACCATTCACATTTGTACAGCGATCAGTGCTATAAAAATGCACTAATTACTGTATAGATGTGACTGGCAGGGAAGGGATTAACACTAGGGGGTGAGGAAGGGGTTAAATGTATTCCCTGGGTGTGTTCTAACTGTGTGGGGGAGGGGACTGACTGGGGGAGGTGACCGATGCTGTGTCCCTATATACAAGGGACACTGCATCGGTCTCCTCTCTCCCTGACAGGACATTGAGCTCTGTGTTTACACAGAGCTCCACGTCCTTGCTGTCACCGCCAATTGCGGGTACCTGGCAGAGATTTTGCGGCCGCCATGCACGAGCATCGGCTTCCCAGCGATGCACCGGGCACAGTGTTTCCCCGCTGCGCGCCCCCAGCGGCGCGCACAGGGAATGTAAACAACAGGACGTCCAGGAACGTCCACCCGGCACTTGAGAGCCGCGCTGGGGACGTCTTTCGTCTATAGCGTGGCCCTCTAGTGGTTAATGCTTGTAGTCATTCCTCATAATTAAGGTCCTTTAGTCCCCTAATTTGATTTGTTGCAATTCTCTGGACTCTCTCCAGTTCCAGCACATCCTTCTGAGGACTGGAGGCCAGAACTGGATGGCATACTTAAGATGAGGCTGAACCAGTGTTTTGTAAAGAGATAGAATTATACCACTTACCTCTTGAGTAAATACCCTTTTTAATGCATGCCAATAGTCTGCTAGCCTTACTTGCTGCAGCTTGGCATTGCATATTTTTGATGAGCCTTTGATCTACTAGAACCACAAGACCCTTTTCCATCGTTGATTACCTCAGAGGTTCTCACCACGGGAGTAACCTGCATTCATATTCATAGCATGCAAGTGCACGTGCATTACTTTACATTTATCAATATTAAGAAGAGACTTAACTGTCTAGGCTGCCCTCACCTGGGCCAATTCTTCACCAGTCTTTCCTCCCCTGGTTCCAACATGTTTACTGTGGAAAGCCAGCTGTGGCATTCTGTGGCTTCACAGCCAGTTCCCCACTGCTCATGCTGCGCCCTGTGAATGGTGCCACAGCCTGCTGCAACCTATGATGTGTCCCAGGAGATTGCGGACAGGGAGAGAAGGGGCAAGCTTAAGCCTTTGCTGGGGCTGCCTAGGTGATTCCATTGGTAGTGGTAATTTCCCAGAAATAGGAACCAGCCCCCCCCACATTATTGGCAGAGGAGGGAGGAGAGAAAGCGGAACTGCCATTTATCAGTGAAGTTCTGCTTTTAGGGCCCTTTCACACCTACGGACAAACGGTCCGTTTATTACAAGTCCGTTTACGGACTTGTAATGTATCCCTATGGGATTGCAGACGTTAGCGGATGATGCATCCGCTAACGTCCGCAACCATCCGCGTCCGCAAAGATCCGCTTTTGCGGACGGAAGAAAACCCTATTTTTCTTCCGTCCGGCGGAACGGATCTGATGAATATGGACACACGGTCCGTCCACAGAACTTGTTTGATGTTCATTTGCAAAGTTCAAATGCTGATTTTTGTGGTGAGGACGTAGAAGAGGTTTTCTTCTGATGACTCTTCCATGAAGACCATATTTGTACAAGTATCTCTTTATAGTGGAATAGTGTACCACAACTCCAGTGTCTGCCAGATCTTTCTGGAGGGATCTTGCAGTCAATCGGTTTTGAATTGCTTTTCTCACAACCCTGCGAGCTGTTCTGTCTGATATTTTTCTTGGTCTTCCAGATCTTGCTTTAACTTCCACTGTTCCTGATGACTGCCATTTCTTAATTACATTCCGAACAGAAGATATTGACATCTGAAAACGCTTTGCTATCTTCTTATAGCCTTCTCCAGCGTCAACTATTTTCAGTTTCAGTTTTCTAGACAACTGCTTAGAAGAACCCATGGTGCTGATTGTTGGGGCAAGGTCAGATGAGTCTGGGCACTTAAAACCTTTGAGATTGACATCACCTGGTCTTCCCAGGCGATGATAGAGAACAATTCATGACACTGGCAGGTCTCAGCTTTGCAAAGGGGGCAGTGCATGCTATAAATTCTGCAGGGTGCCCAAACTTTTGCAGATGCCATTTTTTTGTTTTCTGTAATTTTGAAAGTGTAAATGATGGAAATAAAATCTAAACTTTTTTTTACATATTATAAGAAAGTCTAATCTGTAATTTGATGCCTTTTGGAGATTTTTCCATCTTTCCTTGGCTTCGTTATGCACATTAATACAAATTTTTACCTGGAGTGCCCAAACTTTCGATCCCCACTATATATATTACACACACATATATACACATACACACACACACACACACACACACACACACACACACACACACACACACATCTATATCTATATATACACACACACACATATACACACACACTATATATGAAATAGGGTATGCAAGTTTTATTTTTCAGACTTACAAATGCATTTGTTATTTTAGCAGTAAACATTTGTGTGAACATTTCTCAAACAAAGGCCATTGAAACCATGTTTACACAAGCTGTCTTCTAATAGAATTGAGAAATAGATATTGCTGTGTATATTTGGGCAACGTACACATTTTGGCTGCTTCCATTTTTTTAGGGGAGCTCCTGTCAAACATTGGGCTCACAGCTGTGTCAATAGAGATTAACAATAGCTTGATTTTACATATTTGACCTATGGCATATATGATACAACAGTGACATGTAGAGTTTGCGCTATAAAATGTTTTGCCAATAGAAAATGATATAGAGGAAGTAGATAGAAAGGGCCACATCCATGTGGGTATGGTTAAACTTTGTAAATAAAAAGGCCAGCAGGGTAAGCTGAAAAATCCCAAAAAGTAAAGGGATTGGCCCCCAGAAATCCCAACAGGAGGGAGGGGGCTTCTGACAAAATAAATGGACAATCTCGGTACCAATTAACAACACATTTAAAGTAACATAAAAATGTGTAAATGTTTATTTTTTAGAAAAGTAAAAAAAACTTTTTTTTTTTTTTTTTTAATTCATGTGCACAGATTCATGAAAAATAAAATCACATCCATCACTTAATGACAGATTTATGTATACAGTATATAGGGGTCACAATTTATTTGGCCCACCTGAAGTGGTAAACCACATAGGGTGTTTAATTGGAAAGAGCAAAACAATATCACTGTGGACTTGTGTATCTAGGAGGTAATTGCAAGGGTACAACCGAATCTCCCCCATAGCAGACATGAGGGGGGCAGGAAAAGCGAGCCCACACATGTGCACTGCCCTCAGTATTTAAAAATACATATATGAATAAGAATGCCCAGGGGTACATAGAACTAAAGTTATACTAAAGTCTCCTTTTTTTGTTGTTTAAAAATAACAAACATGTTATACTTACCTGCTCTGTCCAGTGGTTTTGCACAGCGCCATCCAGATCCTCTTCTTCTTGGGTCCCTCTAAGGTGCTCCTGGCTCTTCCGTCTTGTTGAGTGCCCCCGACAGCAAGCAGCTTGCTATGGGGGCACCTGAGCCGAGCTGCAACTCCCTGTGTCCATTCAGACACAGGACTTTGGCCTGGTTGTTCTTTCCTCATTGACTTTGACAGCAGCGGGAGCTAATGGTGCCGCACTGCTATCTAATTCAATGAGGAAAGGAGTCCCAGATCAGCCAAATGCAACATCGTTGGATCTAGATGCATAAAATGCATTAAGATAAAAAAACTTCTGCCTTTACAACCACTTTAATGTTCAGGTGGACATCATCCAGTGTGTCATGATTAGATTGTTGACCATATCTGTTTAAAGTTACAGAGGGAGATACAGTCAATCGCTGGTTTCTGTTGTAACCCTGATAGAGACCTTTGGCTCTTTCTCAGGTTTTAGCATAAACTGGGATAAATTCACATTGATCCCAATCACGTTAGTGAAGCAAGAACGCAGACGAGCGGAAGGCGCCTGGAGAAGAAAGCCAACTGTGGAAAACCACACAATTTATAAATTAATCACTAAGAAATATCACAAGGAAATCTTCAAAGCAAAAAAAGAACATTTCACAAACATCCTCGCAAAAGCCCGGAACCGGCCCCGTGAGCTCTTCAACCTAGTCGCTCAAACCATGAATCCAGCCTGCCTAGAGTCCCGGAAATATGAAACACAAGATTTTTGCAATAAATTATCAGATTATTTCATCAACAAAATTGAAAAAATCTGTGAAACAATTCAGCAAAATAAAATCACTAACCCCTTACCTACAAATCAAAAAGACAATATTAATACAAATATGCCTCAATTAACAACATTTTAACTGAAGCCAATATCCATCGACACCGCAAAAAATTATTTTAGAGAGGGGAATATCAAGCCTTCCTTAAACGATTGATTTATCAGGTGCGAGATTGAGGGTGCCAAAATCTCAGCACATTCTTTCAGCAGTTTTGTGGGGATGATGTAATTCGGTGCTGTACTGTCACGCAGGCTACGGATAATAATACCCATTTTAAAAAAACACAACCTCGACCCGAAGGACCCAAACCACCGTCGACCTATAACCGGCCTCAGTGTCTTCTCCAAGATTATGGAGAAAGCTGTAGTACAACAGCTACAACACCATTTAGACACCCACAAACTACTGGACCCTATACAATCAGGTTTCCGTCCAGGTCACGGCACGGAAACAGCACTTCTCAAAATATGGGATGATGCTCTTGAATCAGCAGACGAAGGAGAATCATGTCTTCTGATACTGCTGGACCTTAGTGCGGCCTTTGACACAGTAGATCACAGACTCCGATCTACCATGGTTCGCATCATTCCTGAAAAATCGATCCCAGATAGTGAAACTGGGACCATTCAACTCTGAAGCACGTACTCTGACATGTGGAGTCCCTCAAGGGTCTCACCTGTCACCCGTGCTATCCAATATCTATCTTCGCCCACTCCTCAAAATTATCAGTAACCAGGATCTACTCTACCAATCCTACGCTGATGACACTCAACTCTACTTTCGTATAAACAAAAAGGATCAACACCTCGGACTAGAAAAATGCCTCACTTTGATAGACAACTGGATGACAGAGTTACCTTAAACTCAATGGATCAAAAACAGAACTCCTTCTGTTCCACGCAAACAAAAAGAGTCCTGCTATGGCGACATGGATGCCCCCAGCCCATACTGGAACAGACCATTACCACCAGCACCAAAGTCAAAAGTCTCTGAGTAATTTTTGACTCTGACATGACAATGGATGCACAAATTGGGTCCGTAGTCAGCGGATCCCATCATCTTCTGCGTCTGCTACGAAGACTCATCCCCTTCATCCCGGAAAAAGACACCGCAGTAGTGGTAGGTACAATAATCAAATCCAGGCTTGACTATGCCAACTCCCTTTACCTCGGTCTCCCAAAATAGCAGATTGCCCGTCTACAAGTCGTACAGAACACAGCGGCACGACTGGTAACAGGAAAAAAAACTATAGGAATCAATTACCCCCTCCATTGGCTGGCCGTAAAGGACCGAGTCACATTTAAAGCCCTCTGCCTGACGCACAAATGTGTTCAAGGAACCGCCCCCCAATATCTATGAAAAATAAAATACCACAACCTCAATCACGTTCTTCGGTCCACTAACCAAAATCTACTACAAATCCCCAAGGCCCGCTACAAGACCAAAGGAGAACAAAGATTTGCAGTCCGAGGACCTCGACTGTGGAACGCATTACCAACTAATATCCGAACGAAAGTGAATCACCTCGCCTTTAGGAAAAAACTGAAGACCCATTTGTTCTGAAGGCTTAACAGAAGGAAATGGATACCAAGTGCCTTGAGGCGATTTAGTTCACATTTGTAGCGCTATATAAGTTATTCACTCACTCACAACCACTTTAATGTTCAGGTGGACATCATCCAGTGCGTCATGATTAGATTGTTGACCATATCTGATTAAAGTTACAGAGGGAGATACGGATGAATCGCTGGTTTCTGTTGTAACCCTGATAGAGACCTTTGGCTCTTTCTCGGGTTTTAGCATAAACTGGGATAAATTCATATTGATCCCATTAGATGAGATGTCCCCTGGCTTACCACAGAAGGCAAGTCAGATTAGAATAGCTAAGTCTTTTAAATAGCTTGGTTTCCCCCAAAATAGAGGAATATTTGAATCGTATTTGACACCATTACTAGATACATTTAAAGGGAAGAGTAAAATAGGGACTGAACTACCTTTGTCAGTGGTGGGACGTGCAAATTTGATTAGAATGTTCTGGGGACCCCAGCTACTTTATATTCTACATAACTCTCCAGTATGGATTCCCCTTAAATGGTTTAAAAAAAATAGATTTCATGTTTCATATTTATTTTACTATGGAAAGGTAAAAATTCTAGAATTAAGCTTTCTACACTACAACTTCCTAAAGATATGGGGGGGATTAGCTGTGCCAAAATGCAAAGGCGTATTTTCTTGCATCTCAACTTCAATAGATGGTAGGATGGAGCTTGATAGATAAGACAGATCCAATCCAATCGCTATTGCTGATCCCATTATCTAACAATCATTTAATAGCACAATTGGAATCTGGGTCTATTGGGAAATTTACTCAAAAACCCACTTTAGTGTTGATGAATAGTGTATGGCGGGAAATTAAACAAACAATGCAATATACAGACATAACAGTTTACACTCCTCTTTGGGAAAATATAAAGTATAAAGGAGATAAATAAATTTGGAAGGATTAAAGGTTTGTAGGAGTATTAGGGATTCAATATATTGCTTAATTATACTCTAGTGACGTTCTAAAAACATACCAAGAATTACAAATAGAAAATTCCCTTCCCCAAATACCTCCTTCCAATATCTACATGCCCAATTTAAAGGTAATATGTTAAAGGGCATTATCTCTAATATACAGTATATAACCATCTAAGTCAACAACATCAGGAAAAGGCTAAACGGGAATGGAAAAGGATCTAGGAGATTTAACAGACGAACAATGGCAGAATAATTTGGAACAAGTACAATTCGCATCAGTATTTCCTCAGCAGACACTAATGCAAGTATATATAATCTATAGAGCGTATAGGACCCCAGTTAAACTACACTACTGGGGTAGACGGCAGTGGCGGTGCGTTCATAGTGGGCGCAGGAGCGCCGCCCCCTCTCTCCTGCACCCGTCAATCAACAATAGATAGATTCAGGAATTGCATGAATCTATCTATTGTCGCCGCTGCCGCCCACTATTCAGGTGTCCTGCCCCTTGTCACGCACCAGCCATCTGAATTACAGCGGTGGGGGTGTTTTGGAAGTGCCTGATTAGAGCCGTCGGCTCTAATAGGCTTCCTGGTTAGAGCCTGTGGGCTCTAATAGGCTTACAAATCAGGTGCACCGGCTCTGGTATTTGATGGGAAAAACTGGTGGCATTTGATGGGGCAAACTGGCAGCATTTGATGGGGAAAATTGGCGGTGTTTGATAGGGCAAACTGGCATCTTTTGATGGGGCAAAGTGGCTGCGTTTGATGGCACAGTGGCTGCGTTTGATGGGCACAGTGGCTGCGTTTGATGGGCACAGTGGCTGCGTTTGATGGGCACAGTGGCTGCGTTTGATGGGCACAGTGGCTGCGTTTGATGGGCACAGTGAGGCTGCAATTGCTGTTTTTTTTTTTTTTCAGTTTGTTTGCGCCCCCCCCCAAAAATGTTGAGCAACAGCCGCCACTGGTAGACGGGATACATCCGAATGTCCACGATGTAGGAGAAACTCTGACGACTTATTGCATATGCTATGGAAATGTCCTAAATTATTTCGATATTGGCAAAAATAATTGATACTATTAATAGAGTATATCAAACGCAGATACAAATGGATCTTAAAATAAGTTTATTAGGCTGCCTAGAAAAATAAATATATATACTAGCGACTAGGACAGCTTTTAACAAGTTGTTATTTAAATCACAAAAGCAAATTGCTCAAAAATGTATTTCTTTGAATGTTCCAACATACGACAAATGGTGTTTACAAGTCAATGACACTATTAAAAGAATGGCAGATTTGCTGGAATAGGGGGACGTTAAAAAAAGATCATAAAACATGGGATCCGTGGCTGGGAATGCCTGGCATGATGCCAGTAGAACCCTTATTCTGTCACCAAATGTAACCCCAGGAGTGGACAGATCCTTTTCAAACCAATTTGTTTTTTATGTGTAGCTTTACACCTTTTAAAAATAGCGCTGCTATACCGCCTGAAAAACTCCTGCACTGCATACTCAATGTGAAAGCCCGAGGGCTTTCACACTGAGGCGATGCGCTGGTGGGAGAGAATTTTTTTTCCTGCCAGCAGCATCTTTGGAGTGGTGAGAAGAGCGGTGTGTATACTGCTCCTTCCCATTTAAAATAATGGGAAACCGCGGCAATACCGCCCGCAATGCGCCTCTGCAGAGGCGCATTGCTAGCGGTATTAACCCTTTATCGCACGCTAGCTGGGGTTAATACCGATAGCGGCCGAATCCCGTGGCAAATCCGCACACAGCTTTGGGCTTCTTAAACGAACACAGCTTGAAGTACCTTAATGCACACAGCTTTATGCTCCTTGGGTGCACACAGCTTTGAAGCCCTTCAACGCACACAGCTTCTGTCCCCACACAGCGTCTATCCCAACACAGAGATACCAGCAGCCACTGCTCCAACTCCACCTTCCTCTCTCTTCTGCTCACCCCAGCCCTTCATTATATGAGTTGTGTGCACCTGGGCACACACCCTGCAGGCTGTCTATAAGATCTGGACACAGGGTTGGAGATCCCGTCCCACCCATACCTCCGAGGAATCTCCAAGCCACAGAGCCCCATGCAGAAATAGAAAAATCAGAAAAAACTGCCAGTGCAGTTTTCTCTGTTTTTAAATTTACGCTCTGTAATCTGGCTATATGCAGACTCTGGGCCAGATTCACAAAGAGATACGACGGTGTATCTCCTGATACGCCATCGTATCTCTGACTTAAACTGGTCGTATCTATGCGCCTGATTCATAGAATCAGTTACGCATAGATATGGCTAAGATCCGACAGTGTTACACTGTGTTACACCGTCGGATCTTATTTTCAATTTGAAAATGGCGCGGGGGGCGTTCCCGCTGATTTACGCTGAATAATATGTAAATCAGCGAGATACGCGAATTCACGAACGTACGCGGACCCGACGCAGTGTTGTTACGACGTTTCCGTAGCGGTTTTCCCGGCGTATACTTACCCCTGCTTCTATGAGGCGCAGCCAATGTTAAGTATAGCCGTCGTTCCCGCGTCGAGTTTGAATTTTTTTACGTCGTTTGCGTACGCCAATTCAGAAACCCGCGCGTCGCAAGTTACGCTCATGTCGAAACCACTGACGTCCTAGTGACGTCAGTGGGAGCAATGCACGCCGGGAAATTTCGCGGACGGCGCATGCTCATTTAAATCGGCGCGGGAACGCGCCTGATTTAAATAGTACACTCCCCCTAGCCGCGGAATTTGAATTCCGCCGGGGGTTTTTTACGATCCGCCGCCGCAAGTTTGGAGGTAAGTGGTTTATGAATTACCCACTTGCCTCTCAAACTTGCGGCATCGTCTCTTAAAACAGATAGATCGAGCGGATCTAAAGATCCGCTGATCTACGTGAATCTGGCCCGCTGTGTCCATTTCAACACCATCTCCATAGGGACAGAGCCTCGCTCTGCCACAATATTTTTTTTTTTAAATAACAAACATGTTATATTTACCTCCACTGTGCAGCTCGTTTTGAACAGAGAGGCCCCGAACCTGGTCTTCTGGGGTCCCTCGGTGGCTGTCTCGGCTCCCCCCCCGCAAGGACTCAACACCTTCATGCATGCGTGCTCGCATGGTGTTGAGTTCTTGCGGGCGCGCTCCTGTGATCACCTTAGTCGCTCACTGTATCACTCGGCCCTGCACCCCGGATCATTGGATGTGATTGACAGCAGCGCGGGCCAATGGCTGCGCTGCTTTTAATTCATCCACTGTAACCAATCAACGGCCAGGCTGAGCGGCTAAGAGGATGTCGGGGGCGAGCGCAGGACTTTCGAGGGGTCAGGTAAGTATAACAGGGGGGGGGGGGCTGGTATTGTCGGATGTTATTTCACCTTAATGCATAGAATGCATTTAAAGGCTAATTTTCCTTTTTGTAAAAAATATAATGAATGCACACAATTTTGCATGTTAAAAAAATGTGCATTTATTATTTTTTTACCACAGAGCCTGCAAAGCATTGCACCCGCAATCAGTAGATGGTGGGTGCAATGTCAGGCTCCTGCACAAACACCTGACAGATGTCTGCCCATACCTGTATATGGGCAGTCAGTTGCAGGAAGTGTTAGTAAACTACAAGGACGCTTATTAGTGCCTTGGTAGTTTATTGAAAACTACAAGCTATCTTCCACAGTGGAATACGCGCCTTGTAGTTCATTCACAGATTGCTGTGAATGAATTATGTGGCTGTGTGGGCAGAGCCCCACACCGCTGCACCATTCTTAAATTGTAACAGCGGGTGTAGAAAGTAGCGTTGCTCACGAATATTCGCATTGCGAATATTCGTTACGAATATGGCATATTCGAATATTCGCAAATAACTCGAATTTCGCGGCCAAAATTCGCTATTCCGAATATTCGTATTTTTTCAAATTTATTTTTAAAACAGATCACATCCTAGTGATCTCCATCGATGTCTAAAAGCATTGCTGGTATGATTAGAGACCCTGGGCCGAGTAGCTAAGCTAAGGCGATCTTTTTATGTTGCCGAATATTCGCAATCGCGAATAATCGTATTACGAATATTCGCGAATACTTTCTCCGCCCTTCTTTTGCATCAGAGCCAATCAGAGTTCTCCTACCACAGTTGTCATAGGAGAGAGTGGAGTGTTTCTATGCGTTTTTCCAGTGTATCACATCTTCAAAGAATTTTCCATCTTTTGTCCCGTGTCATCATTTGCATTTCACCTCTTTAATGAGAATAATAACTGTTTAACATAAAGACATTTAAGAGATGCCAACGTAAACGGTTTACTTGGCTTTTTTTTAACTCAACAGAATCAGGGGCCCCAGTGTGCGGTTGATCTTTACCTAACTCAATACAGGTCAGTCTAGAGGAGAGATCTGTATTTTCCAAATCTATGGTTATTCAATATTTATTAAACTAATCAATATACAAATTGGTCAAAGTAAACCCTCAAATCTATATAATAATGTATTTATTTTATTAATACCTTGTTGTTAGTTGCAGGGTCCATTATGTAAAACCACACTTTTTCCAAAGGGCAGGTGAAATTGAATGTTTCAAAATTGCGCAATCAATTTTGCATTAGCAAAAATTTTGCAAAAAATTTTTTTTGGGATAAAATATCACGAATATTCGATTTTAGCGAATATTTCACGAATATTCGTCTATATATTCGTGATATATCGCGAAATCGAATATGGCGTATTCCGCTCAACACTAGTAGAAAGATGATCCCCCACCCACTGTCACACTGGGGAGGGATATGAGGCTATTAGACGTTACACCCTTCAATATGTTAAAGGTGAACTTATCCTTTATTAAACCCTTGGTGGACATTACAGTAGAAACAAAACAAAACGAGTAAGGGAGGAACATAACCCCTGTAAGTTTTTATTTTTGCCATTTGTGTCCTATTGGGGAGATTCCTTTCTACTTCCTGTCCCATAACCAAAACAGGAAATGGGAGAAAATGCCTCTAAAGTGAGAGAATGCTTTATTGTTACCAGAACTAGTGTTCCCATTGGAAGATATTCCCACGACTCCTGGACTGGGCACGTCCCAAAATTTTGGATTTTATTTACTTTTACTTTCAGTAATAATGATAAAAAGGGCAAATATTGAAGGAAAAATCTCCTTCATAGGGTACAGACAACAATAAAAACCTGACAGGAGTTCTAATCCCTCTGCAGTCTAGATTTCAGTTTCACAGATTCGCATGACAATGCAAATCACATTTTCAATAGGGCAATCATTCTCATCAATGCAATTCAGCACGGCACAATTTTGGAAAAGGTTTTTGTACTACTTTGGTGTGATTTTGGCCCCCATACAATATGCAAACATGGGCGTCCGCTGAAATTTTTTCAGGGGGGGGCGCTTCGGCAGCGGTGACACACAGTCACATTTAACCCTTTCTTCGACCGCTAGCGGAGGTTAAAAGTGCCCCCCCACGTTAAAATGTAAAAACGCCCCACTGTGCCCCCTGCATCTTTCAATTTCTCTTTGTCTCTACTGTGTACCCCTCTCCACAACTGCACCTCTGGACACCTTTACATTACACAGCACCCCACAGCTCTGGACCCCTTTAAATTACACAGCACCCTACATCACTGGATCCCTTTACATTACACAGCACCCTGCATCACTGGACCCCTTTACATTACACAGCACCCTGCACCTCTGGACCCCTTCACATTACACAGCACCCTGCACCTCTGGGCCCCTTTACATTACATAGCACTGCACCTCTGGATCCCTTTACATTGCACAGCACCCTGCATCACTGGACCCCTTTACATTACACAGCACCCCACAGCTCTGGACCCCTTTACATTACACAGAACCCTGCATCACTGGACCCCTTTACATTACACTGCACCCTGCACCTCTGGACCCCTTTACATTACACAGCACCCTGCATCCCTTTACATTACACAGCACCCCACAGCTCTGGACCCCTTTACATTACACAGCACCCTGCATCACTGGACCCCTTTACATTACATAGCACCCTGCACCTCTGGACCCCTTTACATTACACAGCACCCTGCATCACTGGAACCCTTTACATTACACAGCACCCTGCACCTCTGGACCCCTTTACATTACACAGCACCCTGCACCTCTGGACCCCTTTACATTACATAGCACCCCACAGCTCGGGACCCCTTTACATTACACAGCACCCTGCATCACTGGAACCCTTTACATTACACAGCACCCTGCACCTCTGGACCCCTTCACATTACACAACACCATGCACCTCTGGGCCCCTTTACATTACATAGCACTGCACCTCTGGATCCCTTTACATTACACAGCACCCTGCATCACTGGACCCCTTTACATTACACAGCACCCCACAGCTCTGGACCCCTTTACATTACACAGCACCCTGCATCACTGGACCCCTTTACATTACCCTGCACCTCTGGACCCCTTTACATTACACAGCACCCTGCATCACTAGACCCCTTTACATTACACAGCACCCCACAGCTCGGGACCCCTTTACATTACACAGCACCCCACAGCTCAGGACCCCTTTACATTACACAGCACCCCACAGCTCGGGACCCCTTTACATTACACAGCACCCTGCATCACTGGAACCCTATACATTACACGGAACCCTATACATTACACGGCACCCTGCATCACTGGACCCCTTTACATTACACAGCACCCTCCACCTCTGGAACCCTTTACATTACACGGAACCCTTTACATTACACAGCACACTGCATCACTGGACCCCTTTACATTACACAGCACCATGCACTGTGCAGGGCATTAATACATGAGTTTCCATGACCAGTGCAGGACATTTACCCCCCCCCCCCCATGCTGCATAGTAAAAAAAAAAAATCACAGAAAGTCATCACAGTTAATAATGCCATACGGAATGCAGTCTGAAGATTATGAACTGTGAATGTGATTTTTTTTTTTTTAATATGCAGCATGGTGGGGGGGGGTAAATGTCCTGCACTGGTCATGGTAACTCATGTATTAATGTCCTGCACAGTGCATGACATTAATACATGTGTTATTACTATGACCAGTGCAGGACATTTAGGACATTTTGTGATGAAAATAGATGTTGTTGGTGCTTGCCTGGTTTGTTCCTCGTCGGTGGCGCTGGCTCCTCCTCTCATCAGTGCCATCCCAGTCAGCCCTGAATGATAATCCCCGCCCGCCGTGAGTGACGTCACGCCGCCAGGACGGGCGCCGGGCGGGGGTGAAAACTAAGGTTAGCAGCTCGGCAGCACGATCATATGATGATCATATTGGCCAGGCTGGAGCCTGGTGTCGGCAAACAGGGCGGGCCGCGGGAGCGGAGTAAATACACTGACAGACTGCAGACTAAAATAATCATTGCAGTGACACTCTTACACAATCCCAGGGGGGGGCAAGCGACCCCCCTTGCCCTATGGAGCGGACGACTATGCATGCAAACCACAACCAGAATGCAACCATCATACTGTGTGTGCAGCTGTATGCCATGTTTCGGGGATATTATTTGCTGCCATATGTTATATCCTCTGTACTTAAAGCCGAGTTCCTACTAAAAAAAAAAATATTGCAGCTGCTGACTTTTAATAATTGGACACTTACCTGTCTAGGGTCCAGTGATGTGGGGGAACGAAGCCCTGCTCATCTCCCCCTCCTCTCCGTGGCACCGCCATTGTCAATGTGGGCGCCTGGGTATGGCTTCACAGCCGGTCATGCACTGCGCAAGCGCGAGCCACATTGCGCACCGTGACTGGCAGAGCAATCATCTGGGACTTGTGACGTGTCCCAGATGATTGCCGAGAGGGAGGGGAGAGGTGAACTTCCTTCCGGCACCGCGGTGCCCCAGGAGGAAGTGGGAGCTGAAAACCTCTAAAAAGAGGGTGTAACGGAATGGCCCGTGATACCCAGAGACTTTTGAAGGATGCGGGGTACTCCTGTGCCAGCTTCACTAATGACTCTTGGGTCTAGGGTCATCCTATGTCCAGTAGGGGCATAGGATGACTGAGAAATGATATCACGAATTACATGAGATGGGACAATAATGATAATTCATATATTGCAGGATATTACAGGTGGTTAATTCTGTCCACAACAGGTCAATAACAGAGTGACTCATTCATGTGGGGACACACATACTGTTGAGGTGTTAATTGAGTCTGGCTCCTAAGATATTTCATTGTGCTATGCTAACTAGCCCTGTATTGTGTGAAAGTTCTATTGATGCTAAAATGTGTTGCGAGTTAACACACTCTAAAAGTCATGTCTGCCATGTCAGCTAAAGTAATTGATTCATGTAGATTCAGTGCCAGAATGTCTGTCTGGGATGTGGATTGAGGGGACTCGTTAAGCACCCATTGTGTGATGTTTTGGGTGGAGTGTTTCATTGTCCCTGTGATTACTGCAGCATGCTTTCTAACTGTATAAAAAGCTGAGAGTTTACCATTAAAGCATTCATTCGTTTTGGAACGAGAAACAGAGCTGTGTGTCTCGTTTGTCTGGGGAATTCTAATGGATCGTGTCTCCTGGATTGTTGGAGTGTCGGATAAGCTGTCTTGGGTTGGTGGAATGGAATATCGGAAACGGTGTTAACCCCTGACAGTTACAGAGGGTTTCCGCTCCTCCCCCAAAAGAAAAAACATGCCAAATGTGTCATGTCAGGGGGTCACCTTTCTTTAAAGCGGAAGTTCCATTTTTGGGTGGAACTCCAATTGGTTCTAAATGCTGAAGGTTTTTTTTTTACCATAATGCATTCTCTGCATTAAGGTAAAAAAAAAAATTCTGAGTGCAGCCGACCCCCTATACTTACCTGAGCCAATCTCTATCCAGCAATGTGCACAAGAGCAGCAGCTCTCTCACTCCTCATTGGTTTAGAGACAGCAGCGGGAGCCATTGGCTTTCGCTGCTGCCAATCAAAGCCGGTGGGGAGTGAGTGGGGGCAGGGCCGAGTCGCGCTGTGTGTGTCAATGGACACACAGAGCTGGCTCAGGAGTGACCCCCACACGAGTGTCCCCATAGCAAGCAACTTGCCGTTGGAGGGGGACATGAATTGACACCAGTAATATAAGGAAGGTACATATTTTTTAAAGGTATAAGGGTGAACAGTGTTGTTCTTTGATCTGACAATGCCTTGTCATTTTCCATGTCTGTCTGACCTTACAGATAAGCTATTTCTCAGTTCTCAGCAGTCTCTCTGTGTGTAAAGCTCTGATAATTGCAGAGCCTGACAATTAATACATAACCACGATGCATACAAACTAGCAGATAAAATGTTACCATTTATGCTGTTATTCCTTTTACAGCACTGTTTGACTTAATGAATTGCTAAATTGGCTAATATGAATATTTAACTCATTTATAAATTGATTTGTTGAACACAATTCAGTGAAATTATCTATGACCCAGGAATATCAATATGGGCATATGCTTTATAAAAATAGCTGTATGACCATTTTTGTGCCCATTACCCTTCTGGCAAATTTGAATTTAAATGTTATGTCTTGTTCTACACATAACCTAATTCTATGTCCAGACAGGCTTCACTGAGAACATAAATGCGTCCAAAAAGTCATCATAGCTGGCTTTGTAAGACATCACATTCTATGAAGGAATCCTGTATAGACAGAAATACCAAGGCTGCCTTTGCAGACCACATTTCCATGAAAATGTTAGTTATTAGGCAGTCATTCTTATCCTCGTGGCTTAAATCAGGGCCGGTGCTACCACTAGGCAACTGCTGCCTTGGACGCCCGGCCACTGGTGTTCCTACTCTCTTCTCTCTGCAACAAGCAACTAAGTCTTAGCATCAGCAGGCAGCCGCCGCACCATTCGCACACAGTGTCTGTGTCCCGACTCCTGAATGAATGGAAGCAAGCAAACATTCATTGCTGGTGAGGCTTCATTGATGGGCACTGGCGAGGCTGCATTTGATGGACGCTGGCGAGGCTGCATTTGATGGACGCTGGCGAGGCTGCATTTGATGGACGCTGGCGAGGCTGCATTTGATGGGCGCTGGCGAGGCTGCATTTGATGGGCGCTGGCGAGGCTGCATTTGATGGGCGCTGGCGAGGCTGCATTTGATGGGCGCTGGCGAGGCTGCATTTGATGGGCGCTGGCGAGGCTGCATTTGATGGGCGCTGGCGAGGCTGCATTTGATGGGCGCTGGCGGGCTGCATTTGATGGGCGCTGGCGGGCTGCATTTGATGGGCGCTGGCGGGCTGCATTTGATGGATGCTGGTGAGGCTGCATTTGATGGGCACTTCATTAAAAAGGTGAGGTATACATGGGCAGGGCAAAGGGGGTGGATTCAGGGGGGGGGGCAGAGAAATTAGGTTTTGCCTAGGGTATCAATAATCTTTGCACCAGTCCTGGCTTTAATAGTTGAACCTACAAAAACAGAAAAGTGAATGCAGAGCCCCTAATATACAATTTGTTCTTGATGAGTGAGTACAGAAGCTATTGGATCAACATGATAGACAGGCAAGGAGTATTTCTGGGTAGTCTCCTTGAAATCCTACGTCAAGGAGGTTGCTGACTGGGTGAAAGATGAGATAAAATAATCGATCCTGGTAACTGCCCCAGTTTTACCTATTGAGTGCATGCGGTTTCATGCTTCATGGAAAGCCATACAGGGAGATCATTGCTTGTACCTGCCCCCACCATAATCCCCGACTGTCCATCAGAATATCTTCCTTTCTGGGCCCCATGTGTGCTCCTCCACCCACCACAGCACTCCCGGACAATGTTAATTAACACTGTGAAAAAAATAATTAATTAATAAATAAAACTGCAATACACTCCGCACTCCTCTCCTGCACATACTACCTACCGCCATACACTCCGCACTCCTCTCCTGCACATACTACCCGCCACCATACACTCCGCACTCCTCTCCTGCACATACTACCCACCGCCATACACTCCGCACTCCTCTCCTGCACATACTACCCACCGCCATACACTCCGCACTCCTCTCCTGCACATACTACCCACTGCCATACACTCCGCACTCCTCTCCTGCACATACTACCCACTGCCATACACTCCGCACTCCTCTCCTGCACATACTACCTACCGCCATACACTCCGCACTCCCATCCTGCACATACTACCTACCGCCATACACTCAGCACTCCTCTCCTGCACATACTACCCGCCACCATACACTCCGCACTCCTCTCCTGCACATACTACCCACCGCCATACACTCCGCACTCCTCTCCTGCACATACTACCCACTGCCATACACTCCGCACTCCTCTCCTGCACATACTACCCACTGCCATACACTCCGCACTCCTCTCCTGCACATACTACCCACTGCCATACACTCCGCACTCCTCTCCTGCACATACTACCTACCGCCATACACTCCGCACTCCCATCCTGCACATACTACCTACCGCCATACACTCAGCACTCCTCACCTGCACATACTACCCACCGCCATACACTCCGCACTCCTCTCCTGCACATACTACCCACTGCCATACACTCCGCACTCCTCTCCTGCACATACTACCTACCGCCATACACTCCGCACTCCTCTCCTGCACATACTACCTACCGCCATATACTCTGCACTCCTCTCCTGCACATACTACCCACCACCATACACTCCGCACTCCTGTTCTGCACATACTACCTACCGCCATACACTCCACACCTCTGTCCTGCACATACTACCCACTGCCATACACTCCACACCCCTCTCCTGCACATACTACCTACCGCCATACACTCCGCACTCCTCTCCTGCACATACTACCTACCCCCATACACTCCTCTCCTGCACATACTACCTACCTCCATACACTCCGCACTCCTGTCCTGCACATACTACCTACCGCCATACACTCCACACCTCTGTCCTGCACATACTACCTACCGCCATACACTCTGCACTCCTGTCCTGCACATACTACCTACCGCCATACACTCCGCACTCCTGTCCTGCACATACTACCTACCGCCATACACTCCACACCTCTGTCCTGCACATACTACCTACCGCCATACACTCCGCACTCCTGTCCTGCACATACTACCTACCGCCATACACTCCACACCTCTGTCCTGCACATACTACCTACCGCCATACACTCCGCACTCCTGTCCTGCACATACTACCTACCGCCATACACTCCACACCTCTGTCCTGCACATACTACCTACCGCCATACACTCCGCACTCCTGTCCTGCACATACTACCTACCGCCATACACTCCACACCTCTGTCCTGCACATACTACCTACCGCCATACACTCCGCACTCCTCTACTGCACATACTACCCACCGCCATACACTCCGTACTGTACATTTCCTATTTAACATTACTACATTCTGTACTAAGTAAGTCATCTCACACTCTATTTAACCACACCCCTTTAAGCCACGCCCAATATTTTGCACAATTTGACCACGTCGTTTTACGTCGCTACTTTGAAGAGGAATAGCGTTGTTATGGTAGCAGCTAGCTACCATTACCCCGGTATTCTCTTCTTCAGCAGGCGGTCCTTTTTCAGATAAAAATGGTCTCTTCAGCAGATACGCCGCAAGATCACTGTTATCGGAGGCAGGAGAGGGCCCCCCTCCCGTGCCCTCCGTCGCTTCCTGGAGGAGTCGGCAGCGGTGGACGTGATCTGGTCCTGTCCCTGCCTGGGTATGGAGATGAGTGAGGGGAAGATGGCCCCCCACCGTCTCCATATCACTGAAGGGCGGTAGCGACATCAAAATGTCACTTGTGCCCAAAGCTCTTAAAGTGGTTGTAAACCCATTAACTTTATGCTACAGGTAAGCCTATATTAAGTCTTACCTGTAGCTACCCTGGATATCTTCTAAACCTGCACGGTTTAGGAGATATTCCCCTGTGTCTGCATGTGCCGAAGTGATCGGCACATGCGCACTGAAGCAATGGCACGTTGTGCCGTTGATTCAGTTAGATGTGCCATAAACGGCGGCTCCCACGCGCATGTGCGGGAGTGACGTCATCGCGGCTCAGGCAAGTCACAGTGCCGGAGCCGCTATACCCGGAATTAAAGGTCCGGGAGAGATGTCCGTGGCCGGAGGCGGGGGGGGGGGGGAGGGATAGGGGGGTCGAGGACCGCTGCGGGGGCTTACTAGCTCATTATGCCTTTGTCTTGCAGGTTTTTTTTCCCCGTTTTTTTTAAGGGTTTACAACCACTTTAAATGGACATTATTGTTATTATTTTTTTTAGAATGACATGAAAAAAACAAATTATTGCATGTTAGTGTAAATATGAGATCTGATGTCTTTTTGACCCCAGATCTCATATTTAAGAGGACCTGTCATGCTTTTTTCTATTAAAAGGGATGTTTACATTCCTTGTAATAAAAATGTTTTTAAAAAACAGTGTCAAAATAAAAAAATAAAAATAATTAAAATAGAAAACATTTTTTTTTTTTAAAGCGCCCCGTCCCAACGAGCTTGCGTGCAGAAGTAAACGCATACGTGAGCAGTTCCCGCATTTGAAAATTATGTTATCGCAGCGATCAATAGAAATAATTTTAAGCCCTAGACCTCCTCTGTAACTCAAAACATGCAACCTGTTGGATTTTTTAACCACTTGCCGACCGGTCGTTTTACGGCGGCAGGTCGGCTCCCCTGCGCGAGAGCACGTAATATAACTTCGGCTCTCGTGCAGGCCCCCCCGTGCGCGTGCTTGGCAGGCGCGATTGCCGCCTGGCACCCGCGATTGCTCGTTACAGAGCGGGGACTGGGAGCTGTGTGTGTAAACACACAGCTCCCGGTCCTGTCAGGGAGAGAAATTCTGATCTTCTGTTCATACAATGTATGAACAGAAGATCGGTCATTTCCCCTAGTGAGGCCACCCCCCTTACAGTTAGAACACACCCAGGGACATACTTAACCCCTTCCCCGCCCCCTAGTGTTGACCCCTTCAGTGGCATTTTTATAGTAATCCAATGCATTTCTATAGCATTGATTGCTATAAATTGCCAATAGTCCCAAAAATGTGTCAAAAGTGTCCAAAGTGTCCGCCATAATGTCGCAGTACCGGAAAAAAAAAAAAAAAACGCTGATCGCCGCCATTTCTAGTAAAAAAAAAAAAAATACCCCTATTTTGTAAAAGCTATAACATTTGCACAAACCAATCAATAAACACTTATTGCGATTTTTTTTACGAAAAATATGTAGAAGAAAACGTATCGGCCTAAACTGAGGAAAAAAAATGTTTTTTTATATATTTTTGGGGGATATTTATTAAAGCAAAAAATATTCATTTTTTTCAAAATTGTCGCTCTATTTTTGTTTATAGCGCAAAAACTAAAAACTGCAGAGGTGATCAAATACCACCAAACAAAAGCTCTATTTGTGGGGGAAAAAGGACGCCAATTTTGTTTGGGAGCCACGTCGCACCACCGCGCAATTGTCAGTTAAAGCGACGCAGTGCCGAATCGCAAAAAGTGCTCTGGTCTTTGACCAGCAATATGGTCCAGGGGTTAAACGTCGCCTATGGAGATTTTTAAGGGTAAAAGTTTGTCGCCATTCCATGAGCAACTTTGAAGCGTGACATGTTGGGTATTAATTTACTTGGCGTAACATTATCTTTCACAATATTAAAAAAAAAATTCAGACTGAGGCCGACAGCGCAGACCGGGAGCATCGGAGGGCACAGTAAGACAGTGTGATAACACTGCAAATATACCCTGCTTGCTTAACATATTTTAATTGTAAGAGTCCAATTTTTTTAACCACATTAAAAGTATACCGTAATTACTACACTATAGTAGTCTCCTCTCCTCCTTTTGGGTTTGGGTTGGAGCGATCCCCTACCGCCCCCCTCCCCACATTTCAGGACACCGGATCGTGGAGACCAGTGCACCATCCGTCTGGATACCCCGTAGTTGTATGGAGGCTGACACCACTCTTATGTGCGCAATACACAGATCCGTGAGGTGAGAGTTTTGGGAGACAGGTGGAGGATCACCATTATGGTTCAATACTACAACTAAACCAGGGGTGGACCAGAAATTTGGACTGTCAGGAGGATTTACCCCCTCATCTAAGGGAACAATTTCACATTTTTTTATCCCCTTTCTTCATTTTTTGCATTATTGAACCATTTCCATCACGGACATTGATGGTCTAGGAGGGACGTGTTGCACTTTTATATAGAGTCGTTGCATCCAGCAACAGTTCACGTTTTTGCTAAAGGTGGGTGCCACACTCGACGAAGAAAGACCCAGAACCAAAGGCGTCTGCCCCATAAATACCCCTCCCCAGCATGCACAGCGATGACAAACCCCCGTGATTGGCTGCTGGGAAAGAGCACCCAAACCTTGACTCCACTGCTGCCACCTGGAGCACCGGGGGTGGAAGAATACACCAAAACGGCAGAATGGACTCACAGCACAGCCAAGCTGAGACAGAGACCGCAAAATTGCTCTAACAATCTGGATCAGAGTTTAACTACACTCTGATCTACACATAAATTTAGATAGCACCAGTACTATATAGTACATAGGCGCTACAATGGCACAGTGACAGCGTTTGATGGGCACAGTGACAGCGTTTGATGGGCACAGTGACAGCGTTTGATGGGCACAGTGACAGCGTTTGATGGGCACAGTGACAGCGTTTGATGGGCACAGTGACAGCGTTTGATGGGCACAGTGACAGCGTTTGATGGGCACAGTGACAGCGTTTGATGGGCACAGTGGCTGCGTTTGATGGGCACAGTGACAGCGTTTGATGGGCACAGTGACAGCGTTTGATGGGCACAGTGACAGCGTTTGATGGGCACAGTGACAGCGTTTGATGGGCCCAGTGACAGCGTTTGATGGGCCCAGTGACAGCGTTTGATGGGTACAGTGACAGCGTTTGATGGGTACAGTGACAGCGTTTGATAGGCACAGTGACAGCGTTTGATGGGCACAGTGACAGCGTATGATGGGCACAGTGACAGCGTTTGATGGGTACAGTGACAGCGTTTGATGGGCACAGTGACAGCGTATGATTGGCACCCCCCAAAAAAATTAAGCACCAGCCGCCACTGCTTCCACTATAATACCTATGAGTGCTGTGCTGCCCTGGAGATCCCTTGCTCAGGTTCTTCTATGTCTCCACACTGCTCCTACATTACCACATGTCCCCGACTCCCCAGCTGGCACACATTACAGACATGGCCCCCTCTGGCCCCCATTACTTCTCTATGACACAGCTCCTCCATATACTGAACTTGTATAAAGCGCGTTAGATATGTACAGCAGAAAGATCCCAAGCACAGCACACTGACACTCCAGCGTGCTCCCGAAGAAACTTACTTTCCGCCTCTGTGTTGTCGTGGTAACCACCCACCAATAACCACCCAGTATCATCCTTTCCAGGCGTGGCCTCTCTGAATCCTGCCAATCAGCGTGCTCGTAGTTGCTGAGCTGTTGCCGGCTTCTGTGTGCGGCCCGTGTAGTGGGTGACCCGGCTGCTGTCCTCAGGAGAGAGGCTGAGAGACCGGCATTGTGACATGGGGGGCAGCGGGAGCACCAGGAGGGTCTCGTTCGAGGCTGACGAAAATGATAACATCACTGTGGTGAAGGGGATCCGGGTGAGTGGAGGAGGACACGTGATTGTGGTGCACTGTGTGTGTCCGAGGCCTTGTCTCCTCTATAGGTCATGGAGTGGATGGGACAGCACAGCCTGTGGTGGGCTCACTCTGATAGGGGGGTCTGTGTATTGTACAGGGGGGAGGGGAGCTGCCCACATAATCCAATCCTCACACAACACGTGTGTCATAGGAGGGAGCTCTGACCTTCTCAAGGTTATGGGTTAGGCTGGTCACTAATGGACACTAATTGGTTAATAAAGCAGTGTGATGGGAGATGTGTGGCTAAATCTCTCTGTCCTCTGAAGCCTGATCTGCATTCAGATCGCCCTTCAGAGGTTATTGATAGGCGGTGAGGAAACAGTATGGCACCTTCTGACTGTCTGATTGTATGGCGCCTTCTCATTTGTCGTGGCATTTGACAGTTCCAAATCACATGACAAGTCGCATCCTATTTAGTCTGCAATGGAATGGTTCAAATCGGTGCCACTCTGACTTTGCGATGCTGCACCATTTGGAAAACAGATTCCTGCATTAGTTTTTGTTATTTCAGGTGCGACTTGCATATACATCTTTGAATGAAGTCGCACAGATGTCAGGCAAGTCGCACCTGAAATCGCACTCACCCGTTCACATCAGGGCGATATGACATGTCAAATCGCAGCCTATTAACGGCACCGTTTGAATCGGTGCAAGGCTGACCTTGTGGCGCCGCACTTATTTCCAGAAGTAGTTCCTGCACTACTTTTGGCGAATTCAGTAGACATCTGTACGTGAACCCGCACAAATTGCCCGAACTCGCAAAGAAATGCGCAAGGTCAGCTGAACTTGCACAATTTTAATCCCGCCTCCAATGTGAATGAATCTTTAACCACTTACCGACCGCCGCACGACTTTATACGTCGGCACTTTGAAGAGGGATATTCCGGTAATGGCAGCGGCTGCCCTAACCGAGGTATCAATCTCTTCAGGCAGCGGTTCGGTTAACGATAATGGTGGTCTCTGCATCAGATTCGCCGCAAGATCACCGTTTTCGGCGTCAGGAGAGGGCCCCGCTCTCCCGCGCCCTCTGCCCGCTTACTGGAGCTGTCGGTAGCGCCGGAGGCGTAAGGGTTCTGTCACGCCAGTGGTATGATTACGAGCGAGGGCAAGATGGCCCCCACCTGTCTCCATACCATAGCAGGGCGGAAGCGACATCAAAACGTCACTTCAAATTCCATATTTTTTTTTTTTTTCAAATTATAATTTATTTTTATTGCTTTTTAGCCTAAATATGAGATCTGAGGTCTTGTTGACCCCAAATCTCATATTTAAGAGGACCTGTCATGCTTTTTTCTATTACAAGGGATGTTTACATTCTCTGTAATAGGAATAAAAGTGACTCAATTTAATTTTTTTTTTTTTTAAAAAGTGTAAAAATAAAATCAAGTAAAATAAATAAGAAAAAAAAAAAGATATTTTTTAAAGCGCCTTGTCCCGATGAGCTTGCATGCAGAAGCGAACGCATACGTGAGCAGCGCCCGCATATGAAAACGGTGTTTAACCACTTGACCACCAGGCACGTAAACCCATTTAATAACCAGACCAATTTTCCATGGACGTCCTCCCAGAGTTAAGCAACCGCCTTGTAGACGTATATCGTCTATAGGGCAGTTAGTAAGTGGTTAAACCACACATGTAAGATATCACCATGATCGTTAGAGCGAGAGCAATAATTCTAGCCTTAGACCTCCTCTGTAACTTAAAACATGCAACCTGTAGATTTTTTTAAACATCGCCTATGGAGATTTTTAAGGGTAAAAGTTTGTCGCCATTCCACGAGCGGACGCAATTTTGAAGCGTGACATGTTGGGTATCAATTTGTCTTATTTTTGAATTAAAAAAAAAAAGTGCGCTTTTAAGACCGCTGTGCAAATACGGTGTGACAAAAAGTATTGTAATGTCCGCCATTTTATTCTCTAGGGTGTTAGGAAAAAAAATGTATAATGTTTGGGGGTTCTAAGTAATTTTCTAGGAAAAAAAACGTGTTTTTAACTTGTAAACACAGAGTCTGAAAAACAGGCTTGGCCCTTAAGTGGTTAAAGTGATTGTAAAGTGTGTTTTTTTTTTTTTTTTTAACAAACGTTATAGTTCCCCCCTCTGTTCAGTGGATTAGCACAGAGCAGCCCAGATTCTCCTCTTCTCGGGTCCCTCTTCGCTTTTCTTGGCCCCTCCCTCCTGTTCAGTGCCTCCACAGCAAGCTGCTTGCTATGGGGGCACTCATGCCGTGTCACAGCTACCTGTGGCCATTCAGATATGGAGCCCCACCCCCCTTTTCTGATTGGCTAACTGGCTTTGTGAGCCGCGTGAATGATGCCGCTGCTGTGTCTCAGCCAATCAGGAGGAGCGTCCCACACTCGTGAATATTGCTGGAGAGATACAGGGCTCAGGTAAGTAATTAGGAGGTGCTGGGGAGGCTGCTAGACACAGGTTTATTTACTTTTTTGTCTTAACTACATAAGGACCGGGCCTATTTTTCCGACTTGGTGTTTTCAAGTTAAAATAAATATATATTTTTTTGCTTGAAAATGACTTTAGGTGTGTGTGTGTGTGTGTGTATATGTATATATATATATATATATATATATATATATATATATATATATATATATATATATATATATATATATATATATATATATAATCTGTCAAATTTTTTTCCTCGGACATTCTAGAGAAATGGCGGTCGTGACTTTGTCATGCCATATTTGCGTGTAAAATTAGGAAATAATATGGAAAAGTAAAATAAATAAATAATAATAAAAAAAAAACAATGTATTCCTAAATATTTATATGCAGTAATAAATCTAAATAACCAATTCTATGGTTAAGGACCAACATCTCTAATACACTCTGAGAATAACAGACAGAAGAGGAATACTGTATGTACCATTAGAGGTTGAATTTGGTAAATATCATCAGACTCAGAGATCATTTTTTTTTGTTTAACGAAACAAAAAATTAAAGCCGATTTTTGACAGAACTGTAATAAATTATGTGTGACAGACTTCCTTATCATAGGCAAGTGTGGCTTGATAAAAACTTGCTGTCACTTATACTGGTCATACAAAAACAATCTCTTCCTTTAAAAAAATAAATATATTTTAAGAAAGTTTGTTCCCTTTTTTTTAAATCATTAGTGTGGTCAAATCGACCGTTTTGGACCACAGTGACGGGAAAATTCGAATGAGCAGAATAGAAAACTTCTTGGTCAAAGGAATTTTCAGACAGTGTATGCGGTTTTCGTTCAGAAAGTACATAAATTTTAGAACTGAATGTGAAAAGCACCAACATATTTTCATTCAGTGAATGTACAAAGATTTTTATATTAATTAGGGCTGGGGAAAAAATGTATTTGAATATTGAATTGGGAGGTCAAATCAATTTTCCCAGGATTTTTTAGGTGAGGTTGCGGCTTCGGCCCAGTCCACGGCCTTTTCCCAGGATTGCGGCGGACTAGGCCGAAGCCGCGCCCTCGCCTAAAAACTCCTGCCTGCAGCTCCTTAGGACCGGCGCGGTGTCCATCAGAAAAAAAAACTTGAATCGTGAATCTAGTTGTTTTTTTTTTTTTTAAATTGCAGATTTTTTTGGGGGCCAAAATCACCCTGCTCTAATATTAATATTCTTATCCGAAAATCGATGCGTGTATAACCAGCATAAGACCCCTTTCACACTGGGGGCGTTTTTCAGGCGCTATAACGTTAAAAATAGCGCCTGCAAAATGCCCTTAAACCGCTGCTCCATTCAAGTCGCTCCGATATAGAAAAAGGTTCCTGTACTACTTTGGGATGACTTCAGGGCGACTTGCATTGACTTGAATACAGAAGTCATTTTGCAAGTCACTCGGCAAGTCGTGCTGCGCCTGTGTGAACCGGCCCTAACTCTATGCAAAATAAAAACAAAAATGCCTGTAGTTAAAAAAAAAATGTTTTCCTTTTCATATAAAGTGCAGTGCTTACAAATCCCTTACAATAATGTGAACATATATGCCTGCACGTAATCTGAAAATTAATAACCAAGTGGTGATATAAAAGTCCTTTAAGAAGAGGAACTAGTCGACAAGGGAGTACAGTAGGGATCTTCTGACAGAACATCATCCGCAAAAGGATCACCCAAAAACGCCACGTTTCCTCCACCAAGAATCGCTCTGAGGCGATAGATCGGCAGCCTCTGGGATGATCACAGCGGTTTATTAGCAGCATGCGCCTAACTTTAGGCATCAACCATGTAAAGGGTTTAAAAAAACGATTCTTATAGTGTAAATCCATCTAATAAGTTTATTAAAATTGGGTAAAGTCGCTTACAAAGGACTTGCAAATCAGCATTACAAACTATGAATCCTTGAATTCCTAGGAATGCGCACACACATGTACAGTAATATCATGGCTTCCAGCTCCGCCCAACGTGTTAACATCATAAACAATGCCATCAGGGGCATTCTTTTGTTTTAGTTTTCCTTTAGTTACACTTGTAATAATTTATTATTTTATTTATACAAAGCCATTGACCTATTGTTATTTCTTCTTTTACTTTTTTTTTTTTAGTTGTCTGACAATGTTATTAACCGTATGAGAGAGCCAACATCTGTTACTAGGCCGCAAACCCCACCGCCGTCTGCACCTCCACAGGCAAAATTCCCAGCTGAACAACCAGTTACTGCTGGTTATACAGGTAACAACGCGTGTGTTTATGTTTTAGTTAGTACGTTATACTAACTATGCATTTTTTTTTTTTTACAGAAATGTTTTTTTATTGAACAAATCAGCCGTACAAAACATATGCCAACAGGCATATTCCAATTTCATGACAAAATTATCAACAGTAAAATTAATCAGATTCAAGAGGTTTAACCCCTGATTTTACTGTACAAGTTATAATTCCAGCTAAGAGAACTATATAAAGGAAATATGTCATCTTAGGGAGCAGTACTCCGCACAATAACCCTTAATAGCTAGCCCTTATGATGGACGTTACATTTCAAGGTGGTGGGTTAAGGGGGGGGGGGGGGGTGGAGGAAAGAGGCAATGGAAGGAAGGATTAAGAAGAGGGAAGGTGAGGGGAGAGAGACATAGGGGGAGGGTTAATGTGCAAGGCAAAAACCCAGAGCACCCAAACTGTGTACCCAAAGGTATATGAATCTACTTCTGAACCTTAATGGTCAACCACATGCATCTATCCATCTGGACCAGACTTTGTTAAATTTTTTTCGGACACTGTCTACTCTCATACATGATTTTATAGAGGGGTGGAACTGAGTTAACTGATTAAACCCATGAAGACTCAGTGGGCGCCTCCAAAGCTTTCTATCGCAATCACAGGAGGATTTCTCTCTGTGCGTAAAAAAGAGCCAAAGTTAGGAAAAGCTTTATATACAGTACAGACAAAAAGTTTGGACACACCTTCTCATTCAAAGAGTTTACAGTTTCACACTGAAGGCTTCAAAACTATGAATTAACACATGTGGAATTATACATAACAAAAAAGTGTGAAACAACTGAAAATATATTTCATATTCTAGGTTCTTCAAAGTAGCCACCTTTTGCTTTGATTACTGCTTGGCACACTCTTGGCATTCTCTTGATGAGCTTCAAGAGGTAGTCACCTGGCACAGCACCCCATCACTCTCCTTCTTGGTCAAATAGCCCTTAAACAGCCTGGAGGTGTGTTTGGGGTCATTGTCCTGTTGAAAAATAAATGATGGTCCAACTAAACGCAAACCAGATGGTATAGCATGCCACTGCAAGATGCTGTGGTAGCCATGCTGGTTCAGTATGCTTTAAATTTTGAATAAATCCCCAACAGTGTCACCAGCAAAGCACCATCACACCACCTCCTCCATGCTTCACGGTGGGAACCAGGCATGTAGAGTCCATCCATTCACCTTTTCTGCGTCGCACAAAGACACGGGGTTGGAACCAAAGATCTCAAGTTTGGACTCATCAGACCAAAGCACAGATTTCCACTGGTCTAATGTCCATTCTTGTGTTCTTTAGCCCAAACAAGTCTCTTCTGCTTGTTGCCTTTCTTTAGCAGTGGTTTCCTAGCAGATATTCTACCATGAAGACCTGATTCACACAGTCTCCTCTTAACAGTTCTAGAGATGTGTCTGCTGCAAAAGGTGGCTACTTTGAAGAACCTAGAATATGAAATATATTTTCAGTTGTTTCACACGTTTTTGTTATGTATAATTCCACATGTGTTCATTCATAGTTTTGATGCCTTCAGTGTGAATCTATAATTTTCATAGTCCTGAAAATAAAGAAAACTCTTTGAATGAGAAGGTGTGTCCAAACTTTTGCTCTGTACTGTATATATCCCCAAAATCAATCTTCCCATGTCCTTCTCTTCAAGGGTCAGAATTTATGCCCTCTATCTGTTTAGTGTCATAAGCCACAGTCGTGTAAAGATAAAGGGAGGATAAAGGTTTCCCCTTGACGCTGGAGGTCAGAAGGTGCTCAATGGGATCCGATTCAAGGACCACCGGACCCGGGGATTAGGCCATAACAGCATGTCATAGCTGTCAATATCTGAATTCAAAGGATCTAGGTACCGAGAACGTGCTTCTCATCCTGAAAGGAAATGCATTTGCCCACTGTCATCACATTTTTTAGAGTAGTGGTCAGAAAAAGGAGGAGAGAGCAGCGCCAAGCCAATCCTTTAAACAGCTTAGGAATTTATTCAGTATATAATTTTAAAACAACACTAAAAACTTGCGTGAAAAATGTTGGAGCACTTGCAGAGTGCTAGAGCGGGTGGGAGCTTCCACGTGCAGTGTCACAGGAGGACTGCGTGAAGTCCTGTGATGAAGAAGTCGAGGCAGTGCCTTCGAAATGCGTTCTGATTGGCTATGCAGCGTGTGGACGGCTCCCCAGTTTAACAGCCTTGAACCACTCCCACCCAGAGACACACAGTTGACGTCTCCATGAGGCCTACTGAGGCTCCAGCTGCAGCTAACACATGGCGCTCGTGGATCCCTCAATAGAGACTTCCTGGTGGTGACACTGCACGTGGAAGCTCCGACCCGCTTTAGCACTCTGCAAGTGCTCCAACATTTTTCACGCAAGTTTTTAGTGTTGTTTTAAAATTATATACCGAAAACATTTCTAAGCTGTTTAAAGGATTGACTTGGTGCTTCTTTCTCCTTTTTTTTTTTTCTTACCTTTTGTTCAGTGATTAGGTTCCCCAGCCGATGCCTGAAGCAGCCTCGCTTCCTTTACAGCCTCCATTTAGAGACAAATTTTTAGGCGTTTATGCCCCAGAACTTTCAATCCACTCACCATTCACATGGTTGCACCTTCATGTATCGGCATGCAGATGCATGCCTTTTCAATTAAATTGTAAACTTTCATATTTTTCTTCAGATGGTTTAACGCTGAAAATTATACCAATATTGTGTACGAGTTTCCTCCTTTAGAGTAGTGATCCTCTACTTGGCCCAAAGGGGCCTGGGACACTACATAAATGGGGGAGCAATGGATTGCCCCAAAGAGGTATATGTGGGGACATGTGAAGAGGTTTCCTGTATACTGCCCTAGCATCCCTCCATACCCTTATCGTAGTTTTCCAAGAGATTGTCAGGAAAGAGAGAGCCCTGGAACACCAGATTACTCAAAGCTGCATAAGAGCCTAGGATAGCCACCTCCATTGTCACAACTAGGTTTTGTCTGGGCTGGGAGAACCACCACCTCACCGTGACCAGAACAACCGCCCAGTAGTAAAGTTGGCCCCCCCTAGATAAAAGGAGATGAAGTATGTGTTTTGCCATGCTGGGAGGTCATCCAGCCCACACAAAAGAAACCACAACTTCCTCCAATCGCCCAAAAAAAGGCATTGGGAACATGGGACAGAGTATTCCGGGAAAAAATATAAAATTTGGGCAAGTATATAATTTTTTAATAGATTCACTCCTTTTCACCGGTGTTGATGGAAGAGTACGCCAGGTTCCACATTTATGAGCAAGTTGTGTCAGCAGGGGATTCACATTTTTCTCTAAATAATTATCATTCTCGCTAGGCTGATTCCCTGGCAAGTGAATTTGTCGACCCATTTAAGAGGTGTATGTGTGTCTATTCTGGGGACCGAGGTGTTCAAGGGGAAAAGTACTGACGTATCACAGTTTATTTGGATTCACGAGTAGCGGCTGAATTGGTCAAATAGAGTCAATGCCGAGCAGAGCGACAAGGAGGCATTGGCCAAATAGCGTGTCATCTGTGTATAGGGACAGTTTCTCCTCAATTGGTCCAATTAGTCCCGGGGGGATGCAGAGCCAGCAAACTCGTTCCATGCAATTGAGGCATCCGCCGTGATGGAAGGGAGCTGGAACAGTCTGTAATGTGTGCAGAAGGGGACAAGTCTGCTGGGTCAAATCGCCGGTAGGTAAGAAAAATACTGCAGAATGTTAGATGAGTGACATTGCTGAAAACACCTCACCTGGGCACCAACTTAGGCTACAAATTCCTACACTGAGGAGACACAAATGGCGCCAGGGCTTTGTAACAGAACCCGCTGTGCCATCAGAGCAGTACAGGCCCAGGGGCACAAACCAGCAAATAGTCAAAAGCAGTGCACCTTGTTAGTTGGAGGGTGCTTACATTGCCTTGAACCCAGTGTAGGTGTTGGGGGACCAAGAATGTCAGGTGAAGCAACTAAATGAATGTGCACATTAACCACTTGCCGGCCAGCCGCTGTACATATAGTGCGGTAGGTCAGCTCTGATGTGCGTATCGCTGTACTGGTACGTCGATCTGTGTAATGGATACAGCGGTTGCGCGCACATCCACCGCAGCTTGTTGTTTTGAAAACGCAGATCCCAAGAACTCGGGGATGCATGGAGTGCTTTCATTCTTGTCTCGGAAGTTGAGCATCCGAAGGAGGTTCTCGGGTGGAGCTCCAGGGGGTCCGGGCCTAGGCGGGACATGATGCGCCCATTCCACCGCATAGTGAGAAGAAAAGTGTGCAGCATATCTTCCACAAAACTAATCGGGTTCTAGCCCTCCACCCCCTCTGCTAGACGGACGATATGGAGGTTATTCCTCCGGTTTCTGTTCTCTACGTCTTCTGCTCTATATTAAAGAGCCTTCACCTTTTGTCTGTAGAGTACGGATGGCGACATTGTGCTCCACTACTGTGTCCTCCGTCTGGCCTCCTCTCTGCTCATTCTCTGTGAGTCCTGGAGACTCGCATCCATCTGAGCTGCCTCAATTTTTGCAGTCAGCATGGCCTGGCAAGTAGCTATGGCCGCCATCACTTCTGCTAGTATAGGTGGTGGGGAGTCGGCCGACTCCATAGGGTCCGTCTGCGAGGCCATGTGAGAGCGGTTTAGGCTGCCACGTGGGAGAAGGAGGCTGGCGAAGAGCTTCTTCCCCCTTCCCGGATAATATGCCTGGTGATCTGCATCTCATCCAGGTGTCAGTCTGTCGTAGCAGAAGGAAATGCACCCTCAGGAGCAGAAATCTCCTCAGCTATACAGCAGAGCTCGAGAAGAAGCAGCTGTTCACGGCGTCATCTTGGACACGCCCCCAAGATCGAGACTAGTTTTTTTTTTTAAATTTTTTTATTTGTAAAACAGGGATAAGGCCGCGCGGGCCGACAAGCAAAAGAAAATACATCAGTACACACAGTGCACGCAGTGCATCGAGTCACACTTCAACAGAACACATTGCATTAGAAACATTGCTACCTTCCCCCCCGGAAGCCCCCCCCGCGGGCCGCCAGCGCCGGTAAGGGCCCGCGTCCCCGGGGGAAGATCGAGACTAGTTTTGTAACATGCCAATAGATGGCAGCACAAGGCTGCACATGCAGACACGGAGCACCAACCTTCAAAAGTTAGTTCTGAAAAACGACATTTTTTTTTTCCGAACATGCTGCTTTTTTTTTACGTGTTGTACGTCACCGCGCTTTGCTAAAGCATTTTTTTAAAACGATCGTGTGTGGGCAACGTCGTTTTAATGATGAAGTTGGAAAAACTAAGTTTTTTTTTTCTAAATCCCTAGTCTAGATTGAATTTGGTTTACTATGGGGTCTGTGGTGAGTTCAGTCAATTTAGAAAACGTCATTGTGAATTTATATCCCCAAGTATTAAAAGTGGTTGTAACCCCAAGAAAAAGAAGCAATGTAACAAAGATAAGTTAAAGGGTCACTTTCATTTTTTTTTTTTTTTTTAGCTAAATAGCTTCCTTTACCTTACTGCAGTCCTGGTTTCATGTCCTCATTGTTCGTTTTTGCTCTGATGTTGCTGTAATTCTGCTCTGTTCTGGACACTTCCTGGTTGTCTGTTTCCTGATGACCACAGTCCTGGGAGATTCTAGTTTCGTTTTCCAAACCAATACTGCTCTATGGGTCTGTCCAGCACAGAGGCATCAAATAAGCTAGATGCAAAAACGAAACTGAAACTAGGAGGTACATTATATGATTAATTTTTATCTATTTTTAATCGTTTTTAAAAGGAATCAGTTAACTATTATGTCTCTATACCCTGTAAACAGTCATTTAAGCAAAACAAATGTTTTCCTTTACAACTCCTTTAAGTGAGCTTCAGATGAGGCAGCCTTCCTGTCACCCAGAAGGAAGTTTCTATTCAGGCGTTTATACTTTCAGGGCTTGTAAATAAAAAAAAAAAGGGGGGGGGGGTGGTGTGCTGTTTTTGTATACTCCACCCCCCCCCCCCCCCCCAGTCTTCTGATCTGTTCTTGCTAGACTTAATATGTTGTCTTTGTCCCTGTAGTTCAGTAACTTCATCACAATTGGACCAGGAATCTGCTAGCTCAGCACCCCATTTGCTCACTCAATAGTAAAACTCTAGTTGGCTCAAGCATGGCCCATTTTCTGTGAATTCCTCTGCTTCTGTAAGCCTACTAGACTTATGCCGCGTACACACGATCATTTTTCGGGTTCTAAAAAATGGGCAAAAAAAAAATCGAACATGCTCTATTTTTTAACAATGTTTTTTAACGTTGTCATTTTTTGGGTTGTAAAAAATGGTCGTGTGTGGGCTTTGACGTCGTGAAAAATTTGCGCATGCTCAGAAGCAAGTTATGAGACGGGAGCGCTCGTTCTGGTAAAACTACCGTTCGTAATGGAGTAAGCACATTCATCACGCGAATCGTATTTTACTAACGCAAAATCGGCTAAAGCAGCCCCAATGGGGGCGCCATCCGCATGGAACTTCCCCTTTATAGTGCCGTCGTACGTGTTTTTTCACGATCGTGTGTAGGCAAGGCCGTTTTAATGATCAAGTTGAAAAAAAATCGTCGTTTTTTCTAGAGCCTGAAAAATGATCGTGTGTATGCGGCATTTGATTGTTCTAAAGCAGACAGTTTTCTAGGTCATCAGTTTTTTTTCTTTCAGCGGTTTGATTTTTAGCGTTAGTGGGTATAATTTGTATGATGTCTTCAAGCTCTTTCAAATGCTGTTTCACTCCAGTTGTTCTCTCTTGAATGTTCTGTATAGTCTATCGCAAGATATTCACAATAAGGCTTGAGCCCTCCACCCTGCTCATTAAAGGGTCACTAAAGGATTTTTTTTTTTTAGCTAAATAGCTTCCTTTACCTTACTGCAGTGCTGGTTTCATGTCCTCATTGTTCGTTTTTGCTTTGATGTTGCTGTAAATCCTCTCTGATCTGGACACTTCCTGGTTGTCTGTTTCCTGATCACCACAGTACTGGGAGATTTCTCACGGTGGTGACTAATCAAGGAGGTGTGATTACTGTGTGTAAATCGAAACTGGATTGGTGCTGAGGAGTTTTAGACAAAGTGTCACTGCCCTCTATTGGCTGACTGCCCTCTATTGGCTCTCTGTACATCAGAGAACCAGCAAACAACAGCAAAAACGAAACTAAACTGCAGGCACATTATATGGTTGGTTTTTATCTATTTTTAATCATTTTTAAAAGGAATCAGTTAACTATCATGGGCCATATTCTCAGTGAAGTTACGATGGAGTAAGTCAGATACTCCATCGTAACTCCCTTTTTTGGCCAGTGTATCTATGCTCCTGATTCTCAGAATCATTTTTGCATAGATACACTTAAGATCCGCCATCTGTAAGTCACTTACACTGGCGGATCTTAAATGCAATGACGCCGGCCGCCGCTAGATGGCATTTACGTGAAGGAGTCATTTGCATATGCAAATGATCCTTCTATGCCGATTCCCGAACGAGTTCGCGTCGCGTAACCGTCGCTAACGTCGTTTGCGTAAGCGGAAACTTACTCCTGCTATATGAGGGGTAAGTTTCCGCAAGTCTCGCGTAGGCCATGTTACGGATGGCGTCGGGTCCCCGTCGTGTTTTTTCGTCGGGTACGTCGTTTACGTAAGTCGTTCTTGAATACGACTTTACGTCAATGACGCACACGTCGGCGTCATTGACGTTTTCCGCCGAGAACTGGAGCATGCGCACTGGGCTTTTTGCAGCCCGGCGCATGCCCAGTTCTTTCGCATCGGGGGCGCGCTTCATTTGAATAGAAGACGCCCCCTTGGAGATCCGCCAGGCTACGCCGGGACACTTACACTCCGCTGTCCCAACTTATGGAGCAAGTGTTTGGGGAATACAACACCTGCTCCAGTAAGTTGGGACAGCGGAGTGTAAGTGACCTAAGCGAAGCAGGCGGATATTTTTAGAGAATATGGCCCCATGTCTCTATACCCTGTAAACAGTCATTTCAGGTAAAAAAAAAAATATTCCTTTAGTGACCCTTTAAGGAGTTGAGTTTTTATTTTTTTATATAATGCACTGGTGAAGATGTGCTAGAATGTGATTGCAAGTTAGACCATGCCCTACTGAACTTTTATATTTAATAGGAAATTGAGACACCATATTGTATTTGAATGCACTAAAATACATTTTGTTTTAAAAAAATTATATTTCGTAAAATATTTGCACACTTTGTTGTGTTCATTTCAATTTCAGCAAACGACCAATTACTCTGTTTTTGTTTTTAGTAGATTTTAAACACATTTTGCATACTTTGGGTATGGAAGACATTGTAAAAATGTACTGGCCCCTGGTCTCAGTAAGGGATGAGAACCTTGACATTTGACAATGCTTACCAACTCAAGTAATGCACAAATAACACACAACAAAAGTACAATGCCTACCATACATTGGACAGACAGAAACACTAAACCTGTCTTGCATGCAATTTATGTTCAGCCAGTCATTACAGGAGTGAATAACATTAGAAACATGGTGGACATCAATATAAATCAAACACTTCAAACTACATGTTCTTGAAATGCACATTATTGAATTTTCATAACAACAGAAATAAGAAATAAATCCATGTCAGTTTACATGCTAGCTGCTGAAAATATTTATGCTTACATTTTTTTGTACAAATAAAAAGCAAACAACCAATTTTCATCAGTACACTATTTGCAAATATAGAACTGCCGCTATATATCAAAAAATGAACCTGCCAAAAAAAAGAAAAAATGCTTACATGATTAGGCTTTTACATTTCCTGACTTATTTGCATGCAAGTTCCAGGACAATAAAGTCAATCGTGATCTTCATCATTCCCTGAAATTAGCAGTATTCTCCATGGATTGTTTGTGTTTGTTTTTTTATTATTTTGCGCATTGGATAAAAGAATAGTCTGATGTCAAAAAATAGGTATGATATAAATTCACTGAGTAAAATTTGGTTTTCTTAATTTTTTTCTCATTTTATGGTATCTTTCTCGCTCTATCCTCCTTAGTTCCTTAGGCCGAGTTCACACTAATGTGAATTGGATGCGTCTCCTATTTTTTTTTATTTTTTTTTTGCAGCTGCCCCTGAACTCTGTTCTTTTTATTTTATCAGTTCATGTACACAAAGGTCTTTTCTACGCAGTTGAGTTTAGAAGCGTTTTTTGGAAAACAAAAATATGCGTTCAGGGTGGATGTTCAGAGGCATTTAAAACGCTAAATGCTTGTTGACAATTTGAAAAAGGCGCATCTAAACGCAAATGCGGCAAAATGGACATTTTTAAGCGTCAGTTACTATCTGTCAAGTTAAATAGTTCAGGAGAGTTTGTAAAACGTCCCGAGTCCATTAAGCCTAAGAGATATTAAAGCAGGGCTCGACAAACCCCAGGTGCCAGGTCGCCATGGCGAATAGAATTTTCGTTCTGGCGCCTAGGGGTTTGTCAGCCCCAGTGGCTGTAGTGTGAGGGGCAGCCGGGTATAATGGAAGTTGTGTAATGTCAGTCCTAACACTGCTGATATAACACTGACTGCACCTCTGCCAGCAGTGTGAAGAATCCCCCTCCCTTCTCCACAGTGTTGGCAGAGCAGCGCCATGGTGTGTGAAACTGTAGGGGGAGAGAGGAGCTATCAAAATTTAAGCTTGAATGTCGGGGGTCGACAGGACTCGGCTATCTAACACCTGCCAATGGGATGGGATCTGGGTGGGCCGCTACGTGTATGTTTCCCCGCCCCTTTCTTAAACAGTTTAACCATTGGCTGAATAGCTGCTGGGTCCTGCCCACCTTCGTCAACACGCTGAATTTGTCAGCTCCTCTCTCTCCATACAGTTTCACACACTATGGCGCTGCAGAGAGCATTCAGTTTCACAGTTACACTATCGGCTGTGAAACCTGCCAGTGCCATTTAGTTGCACCTGCCAATCTGTGCTTCCCAGTGCCATGTGCCAGTCAGTGCCATCCTCCAGTGCCTGCCAGTGCCACCTGCCAAAAAAATAAAAAGGCCTAAAATATCGGCCACACAAATTGGCATCATCCATCGGCCGCCCCGATTTCTAAATATCGTCATCGGCCAGAGAAAAAACAATATCGGTCGACCTCTAATCGGTGCAGTACCCATCCGTGCTCATCGGTGCAGTACCCATCCGTGCTCATCGGTGCAGTACCCATCCGTGCTCATCGGTGCAGTACCCATCCGTGCTCATCGGTGCAGTACCCATCCATGCTCATCAGTGCAGTACCCATCAGTGCAGTGTCATCAATACCCCCTCATCAGTGAATAAGAAAAATTACTGATTTTTTTTTTGGGCAAAAAAAAAAAAAACCCACATTGATTAAAGGGGTGGTTCCCCTAAAAATAAACTTTTGACATTGCATTTGCTACAATAATTACAATTAGAATCGGCTGGTTTTATTTAAAAAATACCTCCGTACGTAGCGTTTGCTATATTCGTTCCCACCGCCACTTCCGGGTACGATGCTGGCGGTGGGCGTTCCTAATTGATGGACAGGCATCCGACCGACGCATCCATCGCGTCACGAGATGCCGAAAGAAGCCGAACGTCGGTGCGACTCTATACGGCGCATGCACACCGACGTTCGGCTTCTTTATTTTTAGGGGAACCACCCCTTTAAATGCCACCAAAAGAAAACTATTTGTGTGCCAAAAAAATTATAAAAAATGCATGACTGTGTAATTGTCATTCAAAATGTGACAGCGCTGAAAACTGGACTGGGCAGGAAGAAGGTGAAACTAACCAGTAGGCAAGTGGTTAAAAAAAAAAAATAACTGGCTCCTAACTTTTTTAGCTGGCTCCTATTTTCAAAGAAAATTTGTCAAGCCCCATATTAAAGGGGTTGTTAATCTTTGTGTCACCTTATGTCACCTTGCACTCTTGGGGGGGCCCCCCCAGCCCCCACGTTTTACTTACCTGAGCCACGAAACTCCTTGTGCGCGATCCCGTGATGGTTTCCCCCAGCTTGAGGCGGCTTTTCATTGGAGATTGATAGTAGCGCAGCCATTGGCTCCTGCTGCTGTCAATCAAATGAATGGCGCGTTGGGGGCGGGGTCGAGTGATACACTTGAAGGCTATGGCCGCCACTGTATCGCATGGGAGCGCACCCGTAAGCCAACCCCCTTGGGAGAAAGCTTCAAAGGAGAGGGTTGGCTCTTGCGGGAAGGAGCCGAGACAGCCGCCAAGGGACCCCAGAAGAAGAGGACTGGGGCCACTCTGTGCAAAACAAACTGCACAGTGGAGGTAAGTATGGTATGTTTGTTTTTAAAAAAAAAAAAACATTTTTTACAACCCCTTTAATATTTCTTTTCCACTTTTAGTTTGGAATTGTGCTGTCCATTTGTATGCAGTTTGGAGAGCCACCAATTTTCAGCCAGGAAATAAAGTTTGATTGGAGTGACTGATGAAAAGGTTATTTAGACTCTGCACAAATGCTGTAGATTTTACTAAAGAAGGATCTTGCTTTTTAGCAGTGACAAGAGTGGAAGTTGAAGGGTCTGTGAGCTTCTAATAAAGATTGTTTGCCAAGCTACGCATTGTTGGAGAGAAGTGTTTCCTCAATGTTTGTGTTTGCAGCTGCGGAATCCTTTACAAACTCACATCAGGAATAGATTTTAATGCTTTTGATTGCATTTTATTCCCCATATGTTCATCTAGCTATACAGAAGGCAACCACTCAAATAGAAAAAAATCCAAGAGGCATCTGTACTTTAGTCACCGAATGTGTAATTATTTTGATCTCCTTCTGTACTGCTCTACTGACAGCAGTTATGAAAATGTGACCTTTTTCTTTCTTGGCAGCCTGTGACTTATTGATATACGTTCATATGTTTTCCTTTTTTTTTTTTTTTTTTTTTTTTTAATACTGTACTAAGAGAAATACATTTTATTTATTTCCCCCCTAGTTAAAGCATATATAAGCTCAATAACACATATGTAGTATGTTGCAGCTTACCAGTCATTAGATGTGGTGGCTGCATTTGTTTTCTTTTTAATTCCCCCCCCCCCTCAATTTCACTTGGTAATCCTGTGCTCTGTGGCTACATTTACCTATTTACCTTTATTATATCTATGGGTGGGAAGCCATGGTTGCTATCTAGATTGGACTAATAACATGCCTGCCTTTTTGATTTATCTTTATTATATCAAGGTTGATGGGATTAGTCGTTTATATAAGAAAGATAACATTTTTATTTTCTCCAGTGCAGCTCACAGGAAGTGACAAGGCATTTCCGGCAAGATCAACTGGTATTTTCTGTACTTGCTGAAAATGTTCTTGTACATTGTTTTATTTGTTCTCTTCCCATGGCATTAACTTGACATGTGGTTGGTTTTGCAGTGGTCATCTGAAACTTAGCCCCCTTCCACGCGAGGGGGATTCCGTCGCTACGAAGTGTGCCAGCTCCCGCTGGCTCTACAGGAGATATCTCCGCTGAGCCAGCGGATGACAAGTCGGGGAGGGGCTTGTGCAGCACTGCAGAGAGAGAAATCTGATGAAAATGGACAGAATGTCTGTTTTCATCATATCTCACCTGATCCAATCCACCATGAATGGATGGGGATGTATCGCCATTCGTCAGATTTTGGCGGATTGGGTCGGCTGGCAGCGAACATGTCTCCGCTGACATCCGATGCTCCATAGGTCTGCATGGAGTGGCCGTTCAGGTCTGCCGTCATAACTAAAAGGCGGACCTGAACGGTCCGATTGTGTAAAAAGGGGCCTTAAGAGGTCCTGTACTGAGAGAAATGTGGGTGCTGCCATTGTTGCACTTTTTTTGAAAATCTAGTTCCGTGACTGATTTTTAACTTAAAGGAGAAGTAAAGCCAAAGCTCGATTGGCTGTACTTCTCTTATGGATCACAGGACTGCACTCTTGTGACCCGTTCGTTTTGCACTCTTGTGACCCGTTTTCAGCAGCGAGCAGGCTGAAGTCCACGCTCTGCTGACGTCACAGAGTCGGTCTGGGCTCTGCATCATCAAGACCATGGAAGTTGGGATCAGACAGATCCCTGGACTGACACCTGGCTCAGCCTCTCAGCGAGCCGCTGAGAGACTGAGCTGGCCACTCCCGCCCTCTCCACAGCCCAGCGTTCCAGTGAGCGAGGAGGGGCAGAACAGAGAGCTGTGACTGACAGTTAGCAGCTCTCTGCTCAGGAAGCTGTGAGAACCGGGCGATTGGCGGTGTTTGATCGCTCGGTTCTCAGTCTTGGAGGCGCCGGGGTACAGATGCAGCATCGGACGGATGCTGCATCCACCTAGGTAAGTATGAATAAGAAAAAAAAAAAAAAATACCCCATACTTCTCTCTTTAAAGCTCAAGTTTAATCTGCTCATATTTTGCCTTTCTTTTTTTTTTTTTTTTTTTTTTTTTTTCCTTTTATCAGTATTTTAATGACATTTTTAAAGTCTTTGCATTTTCATTATTTATCTTCTTTTAGACCCAATGACATCAACACTGGGTCTCTTTGCTTCTCAATGCAATGCAGACAAATAATGACTGGTGGGAGGGGCAGACAGGGTGCTTTACGTTGCTTCCTGAAAACATTACAGTTACCTTGGTGTACCCTTAGTCCTGATTCAAGACTGAACTGGCTCTTGGGAGGAGTTAAACAAATCTCCAAATGCCTTGATGGTTGGAGGTCAGTTTGGAGGCATGGGTGTTCCGAGGCAGGCTGCATTTGTAGCACCCTAGGTAACTCCTACTTGTGATCCATGATTGCTGGAACTGAAATCCAATGAATGAATGGCTAGGGACAGTCTGGAGAGGAAAGAGTTTGAGTCTGGACACCCTCCAGCCAGGAAAAGTTGTGTACTCTATCTGTCTTGCTGCAGCTGGGGAAGCTCTTGATGTGCTGTGAAATGAGGGTAGGCCTTTTCAGTACAAGAGAGTACCCTATACATCTATGCAAGACTGAAGGTAATACTGAATCTTGGCTTTAAAAGTACTGAAAACACTAGATTGGCCCCAATACTCAAGCAACTGGCATTTTCAGAAGGAGAAGTTAGAAGGCAGCCTCTATTTTTAATACAAGTTTTCCTTTATATTATGATTTCCTGTATCTGCCTATTGTCCACTCAGCATAAAGCAAATTATTTCTCTTTACCCATCTATTTTTTCTCAGCTTTGTTATGGAATGTTCATGCAAGTTGGAGGTATTGTTTACATCTTAACTCTAGGTTTATTTTCACAATGCCCTGCTGCTATTTGCTGCAATGCAGGTTCAGCGCAGTATACCCATGGTTTCCACAGTTTCCCATCAACTTCTATTATGCCCCACATTTTTGGTGCAGTTTCTGATAGCGTACCAAACTCCTGCACATTGCATCTTTTGGTGCACTTTCGGAAAACGCTCCAAAAGTGCAGGGCATAGTAGAAGCCTATGGAAAAGAGTAGTTGGCCCACACGAAAAACACGGGTACAATTGTGCTGCTAAACCACAACAGGCCACTATGAAAGTGCCCTACATAGAACTATTCCCTTTACGAATTGATGCAGCTGCTGTCAGGGCTGGATAAACTCTGTGTAGAGAAGTAGGCAGATGACATCACAATCTTCACCTCATCCACTTTGAGGAAGTCTTGTATTCATTGATAAAATACAAGGTTTTCTGTGAATGGCTGAGAAGTCTGACACAATTTTATTTCGGCAGCGGATGGGACATCTCCGTACTACTGGCAATGAACACACCACATACTGTATGTAGATGATGCTACATACTGTGTGTACAGTGCTGAGTGACCACATCAATTCGTAAAGGAAATGGATTGTTTGGGCCAGCTTAGCCCAAAGGAACTATTTAAATCGACATTAAAGTCTGTTTTTTATTTAAAAAGGAGGTAACACTTACCTGATCTGTGCAACAATAATGCACAGAAACACCTATACTTCTGTTCTGGCAATCCTTGCCAATGCTTGTAGGCTCATTCCTCCTCCAGGTACCCCCTGTAGCAAGCCGGGTATTAAGGAGGCATCCATGAGTGCGTGGTCCCTTTGGGTCCTGTGCCGAGCTGTGTGCATTCATAGACACACAGTGGCAGTAAGCCACGCCCCCACTTCTCATGGGAGTTTGGCAGCAGGAGCCTGTTGCTTTGTTGCAGTCATTTTCTTCTGTGGAAGAAGGAAGGGGAGTGACATGAAGCCAGGTAAGTGTTTGTTTGGAGGGGGTTAAGGCCAGGTGCTGGGGTATGTTTACCTTCTCACAGAGCATGCATTAAAGTAAAAAAAAATGTTTTAACTTTTTTTAAAGTTAATGTGTAAACCCGGAGTTAGGCTTCACATTTTATATCATAAATGTCTGCCTATACATAATATAACCTAGGGTGTTGGATTTCCAAAAAATGATTACTTCTAGAAGGTAGACTAGTGATCTGCCTTTTGCTTGAAGCCTACATTATCATGGATATGTACGGAAATGAAAAGGATGGCTTCTGTAGAACCAAACTTAGACCAAACTCTTTGAATTATGTCTGTTGTGATGTAGAAATTTAATTTCAAGATGACATTTCTTATTCTGTGCTACAGATGCTGTTCATTTGAATCTCCACATGGAGTGGCAGGTGTCTGAATGTCATTGCCAGGAACCTCTCTGTAGCACAGAGATACTGAACTCAAGAGATTTGCTCTCTATAAAGTACATCTGTGTTCTGTGCTAACCAAAAAAAAGACGCTTAAATGTAGAGCCACTCATGATGTACTGCGCCCATACAACTGTTGTACTAATAATCATGCTTTTCATATAAAGGAAGTCCTATTCATGTTTTTTGTTGGCTTGTAGATAGAGAGAGTTTCTTTAAGTGTAGCTATGCAAAATAAATAATCACTTAAAGCGGGGGTTCACCCTATAAACCCCCAAAAAAATTTTTTTTTTTCTTCTACCATAAAATCAGGCATTGTAGCGCGAGCTACAGTATGCCTGTCCCGATTTTTTTTTTATCCCCGTACTCACCGTGTACTCGTACATCGAAGATACCGACTCCCCTCGGGGAATGGGCGTGCCTATGGAGACGGAGGATGATTGACGGCCGGCTCTGGCGCGTCACGCTTCTCCGGAAATAGCCGAAATAGGCTTGGCTCTTCACGGCGCCTGCGCATAGCCTGTGCGCAGGCGCCGTGAAGAGCCGAGACCTACTCCGGCTGTCTTCGGGGAGAGTGACGTGCCAGGGCCGGCCGTCAATCATCCTCCCTCTCCATAGGCACGCCCATTCCCCGCGGGAGCCGAAATCTATAATGTACGAGTACACAGTGAGTACGGGGGTAAAAAAATCGGGACAGGCATACTGTAGCTCGCGCTACAATGCCTGTCTCGATGGTAAAATCGTGTCACTGAGGGTGAACCACCGCTTTAAATTATTGAAGCTGTTATTAGAATTAGTTCCCTATCACATAATTGTATTCCCTGTTGATCCTGTCAGCTAGCAGATCTGTTACTTTTCACTTCCCACAATGGCCAAGAGTTGTCCAGTAAGGGCTCTTTCACACATATGTGTCAGTTTTGGCAGCAGATTCCGCCTGCTCAGCAGGGATCGATCCGTTGATGCCCGCTGAACAAGTGGATGACGGGTCCGTCTCTGCTCACTGTGAAGGGATGGACCTGTCAGAGCCCTACTCTTCTCTGGGGGGATTGGATGAAAACGGAACGCCTGTTCATTTTTCATCCGATCCGACAGACGGATGTAAAAATAGGGTTTCCATTCGATTTGTCTGCATTTACTGGATCGGATGTCAGTGGACATGTCACCGCTGACATCCATCACTCCTTAGAAGGTACATGGAGCATCCGTTCAGGTCCCCCTGTCAGTTTTTCCGGCGGACCTGAACGGTCCATATGTGTGAAAGGGGCTTAAGAGTTACAGGTGGTCCCAGTCTTGCATACTTAAATGGTTTGTAAAGGTTCATGGTTTTAAAAAACAACCATGTCATACTTACCTCCGCTTTGCAGTTGGTTTTGCACAGAGTGGCCCCGATCCTTCTCTTCTGGGGTCCCTCAGCGGCGCTAGTGGCTCCTCCTCTTCTCGAGTGCCCGTCAGCGAAGTGCTCTCCTTCTGGACATCTGTGTGGGGGCTCGCTTCCTTGTCCTGCTTCTGCTTCTATTGACCCTAAAAGCAGGACTTGGTCTTGTGTCATTGGATTGGATTGACCGCAGCGGGAGTCAATGGCTGCACTTCTATCAATCTATTCATTCAGGACACAAGACACCGGTCGAAGCTGGTGTGCTTCTTTCCCATCGTGGGAAACACAGGGTTTAGGTAAGTATAACAGGGGCTCGGGGGGGTGGGGGGGTGCTAAGTGACCGAAGGTTTTTTACTTTAATGCATAGAATGCACCAAGATGAAAAATCTTGAGGGTTTACAACCCCTTTAATGATTAAAGCAGCTGGCATTTAGTTTGCAGGGTATTTCCTGCAAGGCATTGGATGAAAGCACAGCAGCTCCATTCCCACTCAACACCCTATTAAAGAATGACTCCAATCGGAAAAAAAAAGCTGTGAGGAGCCACAGATATTTATGAAACATTATTAACCTTGCTTAAATACACTTGGGGAGTAACCCATAAGCTGCCATTTCTGTTATTTTGGAAATGCTAGTTGCTCAGTTGTCCTCTGCTTGTTCGGATTCAGTGACTGAGTACTGAAGCCAAATAGACAAGTTTCAGAAAAGTATTGGAATTCTTTTATCTCTTGTTCTGGGTCATTAACCAACTCTATAAAGCCAAAGCATCAGCATTAGTGGTAGGCAAATACAGTTTACTTAAAGTGGTTGTAAACCTCTGAAATGAAAAATTAGCAAAGCATATCTCTCTATAGTGTGTAGTAGCCTCAATCCAAATCACAACTGTGTGATTTTTGTCTGCTGTTTCTTCCCTCTATCTGCATAAGTCACTTCTGACTGTTACTCTTCACACCAGGCGATATGTGGGAGACGGCACTGCCCACCTACCAGCACACCGAAGGTGATTTGACAGACTCAGCTGTGCATGTTTCCCTATGAGAATGTGTCTGCTCCCTACACGCAAGTCTCAGATTACACTCAGCTCTACTCTCAGTGCTGTTCAGTCTGTGATTATCACTGCCTTCTGGAGCTGAAAAAAAAAGTTGATCTTGTGTGTGTGTTAGGAGGCTGCAGATAAACAGATACAACTTATGTAGGAGAATTTGTTTAATCTTTGTGTATCACCTGAGGCCACTTCAATGGTAACATGTAAGGATTTACTGCTTTAAAGGGATTGTAAAGGTAATTTTTTTTTATTTATTTTTTTAAATAACAAACCTGTTATACTTGCCTTCACTGTGCAGCTAGTTTTGCACAGAGTGGCCCCGAACCTGGTCTTCTGGGGTCCCTCGGTGGCCGTCTCGGCACCTCCCCGCAAGAACTAACCCCCTTCATGTGAGCTCTCTCCCACAGGGGTTTGTTCTTGCGGGCTCGCTTCCGTGATACAGCCAGCGGCCATAGCCTCTCACTGTATCACTTGGCCTTTTCCCCTGGTGCGCCGTGATGACAGCAGCGCGAGCCAACGGCTGCGCTGCTTTCAATCAACCAATGAATGAGCCGAGAAGAAAGCGCGTTCACGGCGCAGGACTTTCGAGGGGTCAGGTAAGTAAATGGGGGGGGGGGGGGGGGCAGAGGGGCCGCTAATCCTCGGATGTTTTTTCACCTTAATGCGTAGACTGCATTTACATTTTTGGTTGTACCATGACAAAATTTCAAGGGGTATTTAATACTTTTTCAAGGCACTGTAATCCTATTTACCTTTTGTAGTTAAAAGTAAAGACTGGTAAGCTGCCAAGACTTTTAAAGCATTTCCTATGGCTAATTTTGAGTACTGCATTTTTTTTTGCAGTTTTGACATATTTGGTATCTTTTTTTCACTTTTCATCTTGTCAGCGGATTATAGGGATATAGAAAATATCCGGCAACATATAAAAAATTAAATTACCATAATCTTGTCCTATAGGCCTGGGCAGCGAAAGGGTTTAAGTAGTTCTAAAGCTTCAAGGTTTCTTACCTTAAAGTGGAGCTCCACCCAAAAGGGGAAGCTCCGCTTGTTTGCACCCTCCATTGCCACATTTGGAACTTTTCGGGGGGTGGTTAGTGGGTGCCTGGTTTTGACAGGAATCTGCTCCCACGTCTGGCTCGGATTGCCAAGACGATCTGAGCATGAAGTTTGGCCCCCCCTCCTTCCCCCACAGTTTTCTGGGACACATCACGGGTCCCAGAAGATAACGGGATCATGCACAAGGCGCAGCATGACAGGAAACAGGCTGTGAAGCCACACGGGTTCACTTCCTGTTAACCTTTCTAAAGATGCCAGAGCCTTCACCTGAAACTGATTGAAGAATCGGTTCAGATAAGGACATCGCTGGATCCCTGGACAGGCAAGTGTATTAAATCAGCAGCTACAGTATTTGTATTTCTACGCATTAACATAAAAAAACCTTCACTGCTGCAGGATCTCCCCTTATTCTTACCCTTAGTCCGATCCGATCCAACGACGTGCATACGAGCAGCAGCAGCTTGCACTGCTTTCTCCCTCCTCATTGGGCAGATTGATAGTAGTGGAAGCCATTGGCTCCTACGCCAGTGTCGAGAGAGAGAGGGGGTCGAGTCCCGTTGTCTGTTAATGGATTCAGCAGCAGGGCTCAGGAGCGAGCCTACACAATTTCCCCCATGGGAATCATTTTTTTATTGGGGGGAATTGCAAGAGAGGAGGAGCCAGGAGCGCGGTGGTGGACCCAAGAAGAGGAAGATTGATGCCGCTCTGTGGTAAGTATATAGACATGTTTGTTACAACCACTTTAGTTTATTTCAGGGCACGCCCCAATACATTTTAGTGTTTTGGTTCCGTTTAATTTTCAAGTAAATTTTAATAAGTACATTTTTGGTTTTACTGAGCTAGGATGGTGTGGATTTCCTTCACTACCTATTACATTTTCGAGTGCTTTGTTTTATTGGTCTTCGATTAGCACCTTTAAAGCAGCGTTCCAAGATTTTTTTTTTTTTACTTCGGGTGCCGACATCGCGGGCTCCATGCACAGGTAAGTGTCCTTATGTTAAAAATAAACGTTTTTTTTTCCACCCAGAATGGAACTCTTCCTTTTAACATACCTGCAAACGATATTTAATTTTCATAATATCCTGATATGTCTGCCATTTTAAATATTGCTATAGTTTTAGACTTTACATTTTATAACAAATAAAAACCACTGTGTGTGTGTGTGTGTGTGTGTGTAAAATATATATATATATATATATATATATATATATATATATATATATATATATATATATATATATATAAAATTATTACACACTCGCACAAACTGTGGTTTTTATTTGTTATACAATGTAAAGTCTAAATCTATCTATCTAAAAAAATATTATATATATTTTTTTTGAATTGTTGGAATAACAAAAAGCGTACCACCCTATTTTCAAACTCCTTTAAAGCGTTTCTTGATAACATTTAAAAAAAAAAAAAATAGAGTATTATGTATGTGTAGTGCATTGCAATAAAGTCTTTTGGTAAACACTTTATTTTTGATTCCTCTGCAATGTCTTTTTGTTGTGTCTTCCTGGACTAGACAGATGAAATAGCTGTCACTGATATTTCTTATCAAGATCCAAAAGCTCATATATTTCTTCTCGCTCATCTGGAATTCATAAATGTGCTTTGTCTTCATGTGGCGTGCAATTTCCAGCCGTGACACATCCTGCGGTCCTTATTAGGTGGCACATAATAAAATGAAGATTATTTGCATATTATGCGTTTCAAATTGGAATGAAATAAAGAAGCAGATTAATCCTGAAGGAGCAATAAAACCAGATAATAAACTCCTTGCCTTGATGCTGTTAGTGCTGCAGGTCGCCGCCATAGTGTTTGTAACCGTGTGCTTTCTGGCTCAGTATTTATGATTATTAGTGTACTGTTAAGACTTCTCCTTTTGACAACTTCATTAACTTTTATGTCTCTAATGCTACTGCGTCTCTGCCAGCTACTGTATTTAAGCAGATGGTGCTGTCATTAAAGGGTTCCTGATGTCTGTCCTGTGTTTGTAAGTTCATGAATGAAAAAACGGAGATGTAAATAATTTGATGGTGTTTTATTAAGGTTGCATTAAAATCTATTTGGTAATACCGGATAGCACAGAATGCATATATAAAGCACATGGATATTCTATTACTATTGCATATCCAGGCTTTTCTTATTATGGTTAATGCAACATATATGTTGTTGGCTATTGGAGACCGTTAACATTGGGTGTAAGTACAAAAACGTTTTGTTTTTAATTGGTACATTTGCTTGATCCAATGCACACAGTGTACCTACAGTACATTCACATTTTTTGTTTTGAATGCAGTAGATAAGGTTTAAAACCCCTATTGGTCTTCTATTGTGAGCCATTTCCCCAAAGGTTTTTCTTCTTCTTCTTTTTTTTTTTTTGTGGCTCCATGCACAGTAGCATTTTTTTTTTTCTAAGTTAAAAAAAAAGCTGCATAAAAAACACTGCTAATAGCTTTTTGTAGTAGAGTTTAAGAGCATTATTGTTTTATTGGCATTTTTGCATTTCCTTTAAAAGAAAGGGGGGGAGGGAAACATTAGTAGCGTTTAGCTGCTGGAAAAACGCTCAAAACAAACTACAAAAACAATTTTTTATTTTTTATAGGAGCTTTAAAAAAAAAAAAACGTGTGCATGGAGCCTAAATGCACAGCACCATCTGTTAGCGCTATATAAATCATGTATAATAGTAATAATAATATTAATTTGACCCTCTCGGATTTGTCATAGTGACTTTTATCACCGGCACAGAAAGTGATGGAAAAAAACAAGATATTTCATTAGAGCAAAAGTTTAGCTAATATAAATATAACTTTATTGTGGTGGCTAAATACAAAACAAAAAATCGCTGAAATCCCCTTACAGATAGTTTATATTTAAAAGATGTGACTGTGCACTGCTGCTGCCACAGTCTGGCATCTCAAACCACCTTCAACCCCAAACGGCATTGCCGCTCTTGCTGGCACTTGATGCCGTCTAACCATTTAGTCCTAGTTCACCCTAGTGCGACTTCAGATGCGACTTGGGTCACACAGAATTGCATGACAATGGCAATCACATTGTCTTCAGTCGTGCCTGTTCACTTTAATGCAACACAGCACAATTTTGCAAAAGGGTTTTGTGCTACTTTGGTGTGATTTCAGCACGATTCTGAATATGCAAACGACATTCAAATAGCGTTATAATCGCACTGAAAGTCAGATCAAAATTTGAACCAAGCCTTACAGATCGTGCATGAGTTCCACAGCCAGCTCCAGCAAGCCCCAGTGCACTGTCCATCCATTTTCCAGAATCCCAGGGGCTAGACATCATGAAATCGGAAGAGGACAACCTGGCTCTTGATCCAAATATGAGTATCAGAGAGGACAGCGCACTGACATTCTGCAACCAAGTTGAAGTAGGGCCAGTTGTAAGGGTATTTTTGTCAAGGCTGACTACATACAACTTGCGAGTTAAGCCTCGTACACACGGCCGAATGGTGGGTTGCATCGGGCAGTTCAATAGAAACCGGCCGGCATTCAGCCCATGGGTACTGGAGTTGGCCCGATTTCGGCCGGCTTCTTTCGAAGGAGACCTGATTGAACAAGGTTTGCCGATCAGCACTCTCCGCCAATGGTTGGAGTGTTCTGGAACACAATAGTGTTTTTTTTTTTTTTTCACAGAACAACTCTGATCCTCCTCCTTCTTATGCCGCGTACACACGATGGGTCAAACCGATGAGAACGGTTTGATGGACCGTTTTTATCGGACCAAACCGATCGTGTGTGGGCCCCATCGGTTATTTATCCATAGGTTAAAAAAAAGCAATCCTTGTTTTAAATTTAACCACACATGCTCAGAATCAAGTCGACGCATGCTTGGAAGCATTGAACTTCGTTTTCTTCAGCACGTCGTTTGTGTTTTACGTCACCGCGTTCTGACCCGGTCGGTTTTTTAACCGATGTTGTGTAGGCACAGACCATTTTCATCGGATGGACCTATCGTGCGTACAGGGCTTAAGGCCCCCTACTGGCACTCTGGGTCCCTCCCTCTTGCCGAGTGCCCCAATAGCATAGCTGTCGCACCTTGAATGACCATTGCGCGGTCATGCTACACTACTCAAACACATTTTTTACAATTTTGTTCCCAAAAATAGAGCATTCTTTTGGTGGTATTTGATCACCACTAAGGTTTTTATTTTTTGCTAAACAAATGAAAAAAGACCAAAAATTCTGAAAAAAAAGTTTTTCTTTGTTTCTGTTATAAAATGTTGTAAATAAGAGATGTTTTCTCTTTACTGATGAGGCTGTACTCATAGGGCGGCACTAATGCGGTGGCACTGATGAGGCACTGACTTGGCACTTATATGCAGGGATCAGGAGTGTGTTGTGTTTAGAATGCAGGTATCAGGGTGGGTGAGTAGTGATATGAGGGGTGGCAGAGGATATGGCTATGTGGGTGGCCTGCCCTTGACAGTGTCCTCTGCCCCTTCGCACTGCATTGATGCATTCACACAATGTCACATTAACCATGAGTTAAAACAATGTTCAGGAATATTCCTTTCTCATTGTTTTGCAAATCTATGTACACTACAAACTGTATAATTTGAATCGGTTCCAATATCGCTGTTTTAATAACCTGACAGCCTATTTTGAATAATAATTCACTGATGACAGCAGCTGGGGAGGCTTGTGAAGGCTTGCAGGAGTGGGACCCATGGTGGGGCTGGCCCTAACAAGCGGGCTGGGTAAATTACCATAGCGGGCCATGTGTGGCCCACGGGTCGTAGTTTGAGGTCCCCTGCTCTGTGGGGACACAGCAACTGTACAATGTAGTTGCAGGTGTTAATATGACGTGCAGGTGCTTCTAAGCACCCCCAAATGCACATTGTCTGCATTCATTGCCATGCACCCACACACCTGTTAGATTCGGACCTGTGATTATGTTTAAATAGCTGCTGTGTCCCCATATAGTCACATAGGCTGTCATCACACAGATATTGCATAAGCAAACGCTTGTAACTCTGTACAGGCCACAGTACCCGTGTAAATATGCCCAGGGACCACATTAACACACAGAATGCACTTCTGCGCCCAGGAGTCGCATGTGTTTGCGTACACCCGCCTATATGAATTGACTGACAGACACTGCGCAGGACGACATATACTGTGGCTGTACACATGTAATCTCCTATTCTGGACACAAGCTGGGCTGTTCACGAATCCCTATGTTCTTGTAACCACTTGACTGTGCGGTTACATACGTACAGCCACAGTGTCTGTCAGCTTGTCATTGATTTGTGCACAAAGACTTTTGATTCCCGGGCACAAAAAGACTTTTTCTTGATGTTGTACAGCCCTTATTTGCTGTGTGAATGAGGCCTGAAACAACACACAAAGGCGCATTCTTGCACACGTGACATTGCGGTTGGGCGTTGGCAATATGCATAGGTGAAAGTCAAACTCCAGATTAGTTTACAGTTTTGCATACCTTTTTGATTCGTTTTACAAGAAGGAACAATTTTCAAACTTTCATATCATATTTTTTTTATTATTAATTCCATACATCTATAGATTTAGTAGAAATTTAGCAGGAATTTTTGTAAGTTTTGCTGTCTTTTATGTCTGCTAATAATTAGTGTATTTTTAGCAAAGATATACGTTTTTTTGTTTTGTGCAGCTATCGTGGGACCTAAAAAATAACCTTACTTATTTTCTCATTTTGTTATTAGTTAATGAAGAAGAGCTCAGGAGAAAAATTGCTGAAGAACTAGCTCTAGAACAAGCAAGAAGAGAGTCTGCGAATCAAAAAAGGTTTGTTCTGTATAGGATCTAAATCAAATTGTCTTTTCTGCACTATCACCATTGTACAGAAATCACATAAAATACCTGCTTCCACAATCAAATCAATATGCACAGTGGAATATAAGGAAACAAGTACAGCACTGATATAAGTACACAGTGGCCCAAAAGTATTACCAACCATATAGAAAGAATTAAAGTGGTTGTAATTTTTTTTCTACAGGTAAGGCTTACCTGTAGCTAACCTGGATAGACATCTCCTAAACCTAAACGGTTTAGGATATATCCCCCTGTATTTGCATGTGCGGATATCATCGGCATATACGCTTCAGTGAGTGTGGCGTTACTGGCAGCTCCGGCCAATCACAGCGCCGGAGCCCGCAATGCTATGCATACTAGCTCGTTATGCCCTTTTCTTGCAGGTTTTTGTCTTAGGGTTTACAACCACTTTAATGTGGTATTAAACCCAACATATTGCAGGTTGCCCATCTTTAGATGTGGTGGTTGCTTTTATTTAATACACTTCCTCTGTTGGGGTCCCTGCAGCTTGATGAAGACACAATTCACCATTGTACAGCAGCATTGTTGATCTGGAGGGAGGGTAATGCAGTGGTGTACTTTATTGTGTATAGTGGTGTGCTGCCACAATTACGAGGCCACAGCCAAGCCAGTTATGTAATGTCAATGTCAGTTTAATTTCTGTGTTTACTGTAAACACAGCCGCAGTGTCTAGTCCAGCACTATATCTGCAGTGGTGGCTTGGTAAACAACTATTGTTGCTAAGCAACAGTAATGTTTTGGACTGGGAAAAGGGTGCGTCCCTGGACCAAAAGAGGCGTGTTTGACGTGGAGTCCCCGGACCAAAAGAGACGTGCATGAAGTGGAGTCCCTGGAGCAAAACAGGGCGTGCATGGAGTGGAGTCCCTGGAGCAAAACAGGGCGTGCATGGAGTGGAGTCCCTGGAGCAAAACAGGGCGTGCATGGAGTGGAGTCCCTGGAGCAAAACAGGGCGTGCATGGAGTGGAGTCCCTGGAGCAAAACAGGGCGTGCATGGAGTGGAGTCCCTGGAGCAAAACAGGGCGTGCATGGAGTGGAGTCCCTGGAGCAAAACAGGGCGTGCATGGAGTGGAGTCCCTGGAGCAAAACAGGGCGTGCATGGAGTGGAGTCCCTGGAGCAAAACAGGGGGAATGCATGGAGTGGAGTCCCTGGAGCAAAACAGGGCGTGCATGGAGTGGAGTCCCTGGAGCAAAACAGGGCGTGCATGGAGTGGAGTCCCTGGAGCAAAACAGGGCGTGCATGGAGTGGAGTCCCTGGAGCAAAACAGGGCGTGCATGGAGTGGAGTCCCTGGAGCAAAACAGGGCGTGCATGGAGTGGAGTCCCTGGAGCAAAACAGGGCGTGCATGGAGTGGAGTCCCTGGAGCAAAACAGGGCGTGCATGGAGTGGAGTCCCTGGAGCAAAACAGGGGGAATGCATGGAGTGGAGTCCCTGGAGCAAAACAGGCGGAATGCATGGAGTGGAGTCCCTGGAGCAAAACAGGCGGAATGCATGGAGTGGAGTCCCTGGAGCAAAACAGGCGGAATGCATGGAGTGGAGTCCTTGGAGCAAAACAGGCGGAATGCATGGAGTGGAGTCCCTGGAGCAAAAGAGGCGGAATGCATGGAGTGGAGTCCCTGGAGCAAAAGAGGCGGCATGCATGGAGTGGAGTCCCTGGAGCAAAAGAGGCGGCATGCATGGAGTGGAGTCCCTGGAGCAAAAGTGGCGGAATGCATGGAGTGGAGTCCCTGGAGCAAAAGAGGCGGAATGCATGGAGTGGAGTCCCTGGAGCAAAAGAGGCGGAATGCATGGAGTGGAGTCCCTGGAGCAAAAGAGGCGGAATGCATGGAGTGGAGTCCCTGGAGCAAAAGAGGCGGAATGCATGGAGTGGAGTCCCTGGAGCAAAAGAGGCGGAATGCATGGAGTGGAGTCCCTGGAGCAAAAGAGGCGGAATGCATGGAGTGGAGTCCCTGGAGCAAAAGAGGCGGCATGCATGGAGTGGAGTCCCTGGAGCAAAAGAGGCGGCATGCATGGAGTGGAGTCCCTGGAGCAAAAGTGGCGGAATGCATGGAGTGGAGTCCCTGGAGCAAAAGTGGCGGAATGCATGGAGTGGAGTCCCTGGAGCAAAAGTGGCGGAATGCATGGAGTGGAGTCCCTGGAGCAAAAGTGGCGGAATGCATGGAGTGGAGTCCCTGGAGCAAAAGTGGCGGAATGCATGGAGTGGAGTCCTTGGAGCAAAAGAGGCGGAATGCATGGAGTGGAGTCCCTGGAGCAAAAGAGGCGGAATGCATGGAGTGAAGGCCCTGGAGCAAGAGAGGACTGCATGAAGCGGAGACTTCAACAAAAATCCAAATTAAAGTGGATGTAAACCCGATTTTTTTTATTTTTTTTGTTTGCTGTCACAATGTAGAGTATAATATTTCCGATCATCTGGCCAGCTTTGAGCAATCCTCCTTTTTTTTTTTTTTTTTTTTTTTTCGTGAGATAAACGAACAAACAGGAGAAAACTTTTGTCTGTTCTTCCCCCTTGCTGTGAATGACAGGTTATTTACATATCTCATGCGCTAGCCTGAGACAGGCATTATTTTTTAATTCCCACCCTCACTTCTTTTCTGAAGTCGTATGGTTACTTTTCTGTATTTTGACTGGATGTTAGTGATCATAGCAGAATTTAGTGTAAGGAATACACAGGAGAAAATGCATGTTGACAAGAGGAGTGTAGAGGTGGGCGGGGAGTCTGAAATCACGACTCAGACCCACCGAGCTCAGACAACAGACCCACCCACAGAATCTGCAGTTTTTCAGTTCTTAAAACAGACAGAGGGGAGACATTTGAAAGTTAAGGATACATGCAGGAGGCATCTATATCCTTATAGATCAGAACTATGGCAGTCGTTTAGAAAGAATGATAGTGGGTTTACATCCACTTTAAAAAGGACTCCTACTTACAAGTGGAGGGATACAACAGGAAAAAACATCTACTCCTAGGAATGGAAATTCACTCCTGTAAGAGTTCTCATGGGAAAAAGGTGTCTTTGCTGAAGCTATATAAACCATCCATGTTTCCTCAGCAACCCAAATTTTTCTAAATCCAATCGCCGCAGGGACAGAAAGTGAGCTGAAATCTGAACAGGGGCACAGACCGCAATACTAATTTTACAGGAGTGTTAACTCTTCCCTATACTATCCAGAAAATGTAAAATAACAGATTTGGTAGCTGTTATTCTTAAAGGGGTTGTAAAGGTAAATAACAAACATGTTTATGCTTACCAACTCTGTGCAATAGAATCACAGAAAGTGGACAGGAACCTCCTCCCGCCCTCACTTTTTTTCCAGCATTGGCTTTGACAGCACTGGAAGCCAATGGGTTCCTGTGCCCCAGCGAGACCCGGAAGTGAGAGGAGTGAAGAGCTGCAGACGTGAGCAGTGTTGGATTGAATAAGGTCTCAGGTAAGTAAAGGTGGGCAGAGGGGGCGACGCTGACACCTAAGCATTTTTTAACTTTAAAGCAAAGAATGCATTAAGGTAAAAAATGTTTAGACTTTACAGCCCCTTTTAAATGTACCTGTTCCGACTTGCATACAAATTCAAAGAAGTTTATTTTTTATAAAGCATAGGACTGTTGGCCATGAACTTGTCTTGTTTACAAACGGCAAAGAATTGTCGGCCAACAAACACGTAAATGTCTTTTTTTTAGCTCTTTAGCGCCAGCCTTTGGGCAACTTCTGATAATGTTGTTATGGTTAGCATTGCTTCCAAACATGCGTATTTGTACTTTGGAGTTTTGTCCTTTCACACTGAAGCGTTTTTACGGCGTTTTAGCATTAAAAATAGCGCTATTAAAACGCTCAAAAAACGCTCTCCATGCATCTCAATGGACCCTTTCACACTGAGTCCTGCAAGCAGCATCTTTGGAGCAGCTTTTGGGCGTGGAAAAAAAACGCCCCTCTCCATTGAAATGAATTGAAAGCGCTGTAAAAACGCTGTACCGTTTCACACTGAGGCGTTGCACTGGCGGGGTGTTGAGAAAAGTCCTGCGCTGAAAAAAAAACGCCCCTCTCCATTGAAATTAATTGAAAAGCGCTGTAAAAACGCCTTACCCTTTCACACTGAGGCACTGCGAAAACGCCCTAAAACTTTTCGGGTGCTGGCAGTGTGAAAGGGCTTTGAAAGCACTCAGGCTTTCACATTGAGATTGCAGATGAGGCTTCGCTCGAATAAAGCTCGAAAAACGCCCCAGTGTGAAAGGGGCCTAAAGGTTCTTGTAAAGCACATTATAATGCAGGTTTCCGGGATCAAGCATTTTCTGCTGTCTCCTTGTGACACTTCAATTTATCCTCAGCGGTACATTTGGCCTGTCTGCACTGGCCAGAATACATCTTTGACTTTGATGTGTTTCTTTAATTGCAGAGGAAAAAATGTAAGGTCAGAGGGTTTAACTCGGCATAGGCTCTCTCCAGTGTACAGCACATGCATACAGCACCGCTGGGCTCTGTGGCCTTTGAGTGGATGCAACAAGGCTTCCCTCTCTCCCTTTATCAAGTCAAAGTCATGAGTAACCCTTTGGGACAATCGCATTACCGTGAATGGCGGACCTTGGACACAAAGGGATGGGGGACTGCAGGCTCTGTTGGCACATCTGGCAAATGGTGCAGGCAGGGTGAATACTAAGTTTTCCTTTGTGAGCTCTTGCATTAGCCATCTACCTGGCTGTCATTTAAAGTTCCTGCCAGTTTTGCCGCGTGGTTCCCCTCAAAATCCATATCGGATCCGAAGGCATTAAAGGGGACCACATGCCGTTTTTTTTTTTTTTCAATTTTATTATTATTTTTTATTGGCAGTAATTATTTTTCTTACTTTAAACCAGGGGTCGATAATATCCGGGCGCCAGGTCGCAATTGCGACAAGAAATTGTGACCTGGCGCCCGTGGCGACCAGTAATTGATGCCGCGGCCTCAATTACTGGCCGCCGCGGGCCCACCGCGATCGTGCGGCGGGGGAGGTGGGGGCGCACGAGTGCACAGGATCCTGTGTCTCGGTGCACCTCCACCTCCCCTGCTGCGCGACGGCCGGTAATTGAGGCCGCGGCTTTGCGGCCTTGTGAAGTCCCAAGCTCTTCCTTCTGTGAGATGGCGCCATCTGGTGGTGGCTGCTGGCATTACAAGTTAAACAGCAATTTTAATGTGTCATTTTTCACTATTTTCACTGCCATCTCCTTCCCTCTAATTAGAACCCCCAAACATTATATATATTTTTTATTCTAACACCCTAGAGAATAAAATGGCGATCGTTGCAATACATTCTGTCACGCCGTATTTGTGCAGCGGTCTTACAAGCGCAGTTTTTTGGGAAAGAAATACCCTTTTTTTTTTTTGTTTTGAGTTACAGAGGAGGTCTAGAGCTAGAATTATTGCTCTCGCTCTAACGATCGCGGCGATACCTCACGTGTGGTTTGAATACCGTTTACATATGCGGGCGCTACTCACGTATGTGTTCGCTTCTGCGCGAGATTTTGTCGGGATGAGGCACGTTTTCTGGCTCCTAGATTCCAAGCAAATTTGTCAAACCCTGCTTTAAACTGTCAGCGGGGAAGCCCACTTACAGCTATGACTCGTCGGTTGCTAAGGACTCATTAAAGACAGGAATAGTACCACTGGATTGGCGCAGGGCCAATGTGGTGCCCATATTTAAAAAGGGAACAAAGTCTTTACCAAGTAACTATAGACCTGTTAGTTTAACTTCTATAGTTGGGAAGATACTGGAACGTTTAATAAAAGACCACATGGATGAGTTCTTGCTGGAAAAAAACTATTTAAGCAGCAGTCAACATGGATTCATGAAAGACAGAAGTTGTCAGACAAACCTGATTTCCTTTTATGAAGAGGTAAGTAAAACCCTGGACAGAGGCGTGGCTGTGGACGTGATATATTTGGATTTTGCAAAAGCGTTCGATACAGTTCCGCACACACGGCTCATGTGTAAGGTAAGGTCTACAGGATTGGATATATCAGTTTGTAAATGGATAGAAAACTGGCTGAAAGCCAGAATTCAGAGAGTCGTGGTTAATGATTCTTACTCTGAATGGTCCAAGGTTATCAGTGGTGTACCCCAAGGTTCAGTGCTGGGACCCTTACTTTTCAATATATTTATAAATGATATTGGGTCTGAGATCAAAAGTAACATTTCTGTCTTTGCAGATGACACCAAGCTATGCAGTGGAATAACGTCCTTACAGGATGTCTCCAATTTACAAGCCAACCTCAATGCTCTGTCTGATTGGGCGACTAAGTGGCAGATGAGGTTTAATGTAGATAAATGTAAAGTTATGCACTTGGGGGCTAAGAATATGCATGCATCATACATACTAGGGGGAGTACAACTGGGGGGATCTGTAGTGGAGAAGGATCTGGGGGTTTTAGTTGATCATAAGCTCAATAATGGCATGCAATGCCAAGCTGCGGTTTCCAAAGCGAGTCCTTTCTTGTATTAAGAGAGGTATGAACTCCAGAGACAGAGATATAATTTTGCCCCTGTACAAATCATTAGTAAGACCTCATCTGGAATATGCAGTTCAGTTTTGGGCACCAGTTCTCAAAAAGGATATCGGAGAACTGGAGAAAGTGCAGAGAAGAGCAACCAATCTGATAAGAGGCATGGAGGAGCTCAGCTATGAGGAAAGATTAGAAGAACTAAATCTATTCACTCTTGAGAAGAGGAGAATTAGGGGGGATATGATCAACATGTACAAATATATGAGGTCCATACAGTGAACTTGGTGTTGAGTTATTCACTTTACGGTCATCACTGAGGACAAGGGGGCACTCTTTACGTCTAGAGGAAAGGAGATTTCACCTCCAAATACGGAAAGGTTTTTTCACAGTAAGAGCTGTGAAAATGTGGAACAGACTCCCTCCAGAGGTGGTTCTGGCCAGATCAGTAGATTGCTTTAAGAAAGGTCTGGATTCTTTCCTAAATGTACAGAATATAACTGAGTACTAAGATTTGTAGGTAAAGTTGATCCAGGGTAAATCCGATTGCCTCTCGGGGGATCAGGAAGGAATTTTTTCCCCTGCTGTAGCAAATTGGATCATGCTCCGCTGGGGTTTTTTGCCTTCCTCTGGATCAACTGTGGGTATGAAGTTGGGTGTATAGGATTTTACTGTGTTTTTTTATTTTGTTTTTTGTGGTTGAACTGGATGGACTTGTGTCTTTTTTCAACCTGACTAACTATGTAACTATGTAACTATGTAACTATGTAACTGGGTTCCCGGCCTGCTCCTTAACAACCAGCAATTGTAGGCGTTTGGTTCAGTTTTAATTAGCCAAAAACGCTTGTGAACTGTGCCGCAAACACACACAGGGCATTTGGGGGAGCATTTTTTAATGCTCACTAAACTTTTATCAACCGAACCTATTAATGCTCATTAACTTTATAGGCACGTTTTATAAGTGTCAGTATTTTGAGCAAGTGTTAACGAGCCCTTTGTTTGGTATGGATGCACCCGGTTATAATTCTCTGCTTTTGGTAGAGAGAATGATTAATAATGGTTATAAGCCCAGGTTCACACTGGGTACGATTTGAGATGCGATTTCACATGTCAAATCGCATCTCAATTGTCGGCAATGGCACCGTCCTAATCGGTGCGACGCCGCATCTGCAGCGCTGCACCGATTTCAAAAAGTAGTTCCTGTACTACTTTTTGCGATTTCGGGTCGCGATTTACATTGAACCCTGCACAGATGTCTCTTAAATCGCGGCTGAAATCGCGGCAAAACCGCAGCCGCGAAATCGCGGTAAAATCGAGATTTTTACCTCGATTTTTGAATTCACAGCAGTGTGAACCTAGCCTCATATAGAGAGGTGAAATACAAGCAGGGAAAGCATTTATTTCAATTGCATCAATTTTAGAATAAAAATATATTTTGTGTAATTTCTTTTTTCTTAACAGAGAAATTGTGTAATTTCTTAATTGTTCACTTTTAGGCGGTAGTCTTGAACAGGAATTGTCATGGAAGGTAATTACATTTTTAGATGTCAATCAAGCCTTATGTTTTATTATATTGCCAACCTTTATCAATGTATTACAGCTTTTTCACGGTCAATAATTTATTAATTCCCCATTTACCACAGAAAATAACTCATATCCCAGGTCTGATACAAAGGAAAAGGAAAAATGGAAAGTAATATTTAAAAAGAACCCTTTGGGAGGCTGAACAAAAAGTGTTATATTAAAATCGATACATGGGGCCTAACCTTTTGTGTTTTGGTACACACAAGAGCTTTTTTCTTATTGATCTCTGTTTTAATAACATGTTTATTCTAGTTTCCTTGGCTTGGCCTTGAGAGAATAAACAGAAAGGATTGAATTCTTTATTATCGCAAAGACTTAGGTTTGGTGATAATATTCCCAAACGTGACTCGTGTATTTATTGTTTGTTGGCTGCATCGAGCAGAGCTGCGTGTTTTTTTTTTTTTTTAAATCAGAGTGAAACTTCTCTTGCTGATCACACGGTATCAAACCCCACTAAAATCATCACATGCAAATGTAGAGAGAGACTTTTTGGGTGCATCTGTAGAATTCTCTCAGAATGAGTGGTATTTTTTCATTCCCATAATCCCATAATTCCCATAATCACATGATCAGTCCAAGTATTGTAAATGTCATACCTTGGGTGCAAGTAAGTTGAAACTCCCAGGGAAGCTTTAATTCTGTAATTTGTCCTTAGGCTCCTTTCACACTACTGCAACTTCACCGCGATTTCGCAGCCGCCTGTGTAAGTGGCATCAAAATCAGACCAAAGTAGTGCAGGGACTACTTTGAAGTCTGGACGACTTGAAGTCGTACTAATGAATGGTTGTCATCAACCATAGAAATCATGGGAAACGACTTGTCATGCTACTTTGCCATCACAAATCGTGGCATAAGTCGTATATGTGCCGCAAAAAAGCATGTTAATGTTCTGTGAAATTCTAGGCTCCAGGCACTGCGATTAGCTGCATTTGTACATTGCGTTTACATGCGGCCGCGTTTAGCTGCGGTAGTCATTTCCATAGCAACCTTTTTTTTTATTTTTATTTTTTGGTCCCTTGAATCACGCTGCTATCCGCAGTTGACACAAAAGACTATGATTACCTGCGGTTATTTGCATATAGCTGCGCTAAATCACACCTGGACGCATTCAATTCTATTTTTTCTATTCGCACCAGACCGCATGTAACGAAATCGCAGCTAAACGATGTGTGTGAATGGGGCCATAGGAAAGCATTGTGTGCTTTTAGCTGCGGTAGAAAACCTAATAAATATGCAGCTAAAAGCACCATTCTATCCGTCCGTGTGAAAGGGGCCTAAAGTTCTGTATGCACTTATAGGAGAAGGTAGCATTTGTATTGGATCTAAACTGCAGATCAAAACTTAAAGTGATTTGAAAAAGTTTTTGTAACGTTAATTTAAAATAAAACAATAAAAATAACAAACATGTTATACTTTCCTGCTTTGTGCAATAGTATTTCACATAGCGGACCCAAACCTCCTCTTTTGGGGTCCCCTGTTGGTGCTGTATGCTCCTCCTCCATAGCAAGCCTCTTGCTATGTGGGCACTTTTGTGGGCATAATCTCAAGCCAGGCTATGTGCATCTGTTGACACAGCGTGGCTCGACCCCGCCTCCCTTGATGGATTTGACTGACCGCAGCAAGAAACCATGGCTCCCGCTGGTAATTGCAGGAAGAGAGAGCAGAGCGAAGCTGCTGGCATAGACCATGCTGGATCGAGAGTGTTTTTTTTTTTTTTTTTTTTGCACCACTTTAAATATATTGCAGCTTTTCTTTTTCTTTTTTCAAATCTTTTTCTTTTTTTACCTGGTTATCTTGCCATTAACATATTTGCTATCATTGGGTAACATTACTCACTCATAATGTATATATCGAGAATCAGCTTTGTCACTCTGGGACAGGACTACAGAATACATCCTTTCTTGTTTATTCCTCAAAGCAAAATTAAACTCCATTTTAAATCTGGGTACACATGGATAGAAATTTGGGCAATTTTCGAATTGTGTAACACTTCCAGTTTGACAGAAAATAATCTTTAGATTTTCTTCTATTCAACGGACTTGCTGGAAAACCTTCTGTTGATCAGCGGTTCTCATCGCTGATGAATGAATGAATGAATGAAAAACTTATATAGCGCGGCACATGCGAACTGAATCGCCTCTGGGCGCTTGTTGTTAGTGTCTCATGCCTTTCAGAAAAGCAGGGTTTTGATCTGCCTTCTGAAAGACAGGTGGTTTTGCTCCAACCGAATGCTGGTTGGTAAAGCATTCCAAAGCCTGGGGCCCTGGAAAGCAAACCTTCTTTCTCCTTTGGACTTGTATTTGGTTATAGGAACCTTGACCAGATTTTGGTCGGTGGAACGCAGAATGCGGCTGCAATTGTGCGGTTTGATCTTGTCGCATAGATATCTAGGAGCCTTCCCATGGATGCACTTATGTGTCAGGCAGAGTGCTTTGAATGCAATTCTGTCTTTCACTGGCAGCCAGTGAAGGGATCTCAGTGAAGGTGAGATTGATTCCCAAGATTTTTTCCCAGTCACCAGTCTAGCGGCCGTATTCTGTACGACTTGGAGACGAGCGATTTGGTACTTGGGTAGCCCGAGGTAAAGGGCATTTGCATAGTCCAGTCTGGAATTCACGATAGATCCCACCACGACTGCTACGTCTTCTTTGGGAATAAATGGAATCAGTCTGCGTAGTAGGCGCATCAAATGGTGCGCCCCGCTGACTACTGACCCTATTTGTGCGTCCATTGTCATGAAGGTGTCAAACGTGACTCCCAGACTTTTGACTTTGGAGCTAGGGGCGATGATTTGTCCCAGAATGGGAGATGGTGTCCAGTTTGTTGTCGGTGATTTCTTCCGACTGGCATCGAAGATAAAGAGTTCTGTTTTAGCACTATTGAGTTTGAGATAACTCTTAGTCATCCAGTTTTCTATTGAAGAGAGACAATTCTCTAAACTTAGATGATGATCCTTTTTGTGGCAGATGCGAAAATACAACTGCGTGTCGTCTGCATAAGAGTGATAAAGTAGTTCATGGCTACTGATAATATCAAAGAGAGGACGAAGATAGATATTAAACAGCACTGGTGATAAGGGGGATCCTTGGGGGACCCCACATGACACCGTGCGTTTTTCTGACGTGAAGGATCCCAGTTTCACTGTTTGTGATCGGTTTCCTAGAAAAGAGGAGAACCATGGTAAGGCATCTTCTGAGACTCCGGCGACTTCTGTTAGTCGTCTCAGTAGCAATCCATGGTCTACTGTGTCAAAAGCAGCGCTTAGGTCCAGCAGAACCAGGAGAGATGATTCTCCTTCGTCTGCGGCCTCGAGCGCATCGTCCCATATTTTCAGTAAGGCCGTTTCTGTCCCGTGTCCGGGGCGGAACCCGGATTGAAATGGATCGAGTAGGTTGTGGGTGTCCAGATGCTGTTGCAGCTGATTTACCACCACTTTCTCCATTATCTTGGACAGAGCATTTAGACTTGTTATGGGACGGCGGTGAGTTGGGTCCATAGGATCCAAATAAGGTTTTTTCAATATCGGCAGGATTGTGCCCTCTTTCAGCGGGGAAGGCACTATGCCTTCCTTAAATGACTGATTTATAAGCTGCGTGATCGGAGGCGCCAGGATGTCGGCACATTCCTTCAGTAGCTTGGTGGGAATGATGTCATTCGGTGCTGTGCTGTCGCGCAGCAGACCAATGAGTTTTTTTGTTGTATCGATGGAGATGGGTTCCAAAGTGAACTTAGTTGATTGTAGAGGCGTTCGGTCGTTGTTTTGATTGAAGACGGGGCTGAGTGGAGTATTGTTTTGCCGAATACTTACCCGAATTTTCTCAATTTTGTCGATGAAGAAATCCGATAGTTCATTGCAGAACTCTTGGGTGTCTGAAGTGGGGACTTCTAGACATCCAGGATTCATGGTCTGGGTGACCATCCTGAAGAGTTCGCGAGGGCGATTCAGTGCGCTGTTAATCACCCTGGAGAAGTGAAGTTTTTTGGCTTTGAAAATTTCCTTGTGATAGCGCGTAGTTACTGCTTTGTAGATGTTGAGGTGGTCTTCTGACGGGCTTCTTTTCCAGGAGGCTTCCGCCCTTCTGCGCTCTTGCTTCAATATCGACAGTTGGTTATTGAACCAGCTGGACTTATTTTCCCGGCTGCGAAGTTTGCGCTTTGGTGCTGCTAAGTCGGCTGACTGTAGCAGAGCTGCATTCATGGCATCCAAAGTATCTGAGGCTGCTAGCTGAGGAGGAATAGCCCCAATTCGGTTTCCCAGGGTGGATCTGAAGAGTTCCGAGTGGAGCTTCCTCTGAGATCTAGCCCAGTGTATTGTCACCGGCTTGGGTACTTTCCTGACTAATGGAGTTCTGGGGATTATGAAGCTGATTGCATGGTGGTCTGTCCATGGCAAAGGTTCATTTCCCACAATATTAATTTTCAGATTTTGTCTGAAAATTAGGTCGAGTGTGTGACCTGAAGCATGCGTTGGTCCGCGTATAAGTTGTTGAAGTCCCAATCCTTCCAGGTGGTTGATGCAGGCATCCGCGATGGGATCCTGTGAGGAGTTAGCCCACAAATTGAAATCCCCGAGCAGCAAAAGATGATTACCGCTAAGGGTGTAGGTGGAAATGAACTCCGTTAATGCTGAAATCAGCTGCGATTTGGGCCCAGGGGGCCTATAGCAGAGGAGAATATGAACGGTCTCCTGAGAATGAGCTTGAAGTTGAAGCGTAAGGGTTTCCATGAAAGGAAGAGGATTTTGAAGGACCGGTTTAGTGATTGCAATATGCGACTTATGAATCACCGCCAGTCCTCCTCCCCTTTGCCCTATTCTATTTTCCGTTAAGATGCGATAGTTTGCTGGCACCAGTTCTCCGAGAATGGTGTTGCAATCGTCTGACAGCCAACTTTCCGTAATAAAGAGGCAGTCTAGATCGTATTGTAGTAAGAAATCATGGATTTCTGATCGGTGTTTAACTGCTGATCTAGTGTTAAGCAAAGCACATGATATGTGCTTGAGCTGTGTTGAATGATTGAAATATTTGATGATCGATCGATGATCGAACCTCAAAAGTTGATCTGATTTTATATTCAGTGTATATTGAGGGTGGATAATTCTTGATGTCAGAATACAATATCCCAGCAGTGGTGGGTGAATGGATTCCTGCATCCTTTTCAGCTCTGTAGATGCATGAATCGTTTTTTTGTTTTTCAACCCACTGGCTAAATGTGGGAAACCCCCCCCCCCCCCCCCCCCCCAAAAAAAAACTGGTGCACCTCCACTCCAGCGATGTAGTGCCCCCAAACTCCTTCACAGGTGTCAATATCTTCACCAGTCTTCTGAGTTCAGCATCTCTGGCAATCTTAGTAGAGGAGGATGACCCAACAGTTTAGCAAGGTAAAAAGTTTGCCATAATAGGATATACAAGCTCTCCTCACTTAACGACCAGGTCGTTAACCACTTAAGGACCGCCTCCTGCACATATACGTCGGCAGAATGGCACGGCTGGGCACAAGCACGTACAGGTACGTCCTCTTGCGACCTGGTGCGACCTGGTCCGAAGCTTTGCGGCCCCTGCGGACCCGATCGCCGCTGGAGTCCCGCGAGCTGAAGAACGGGGAGAGCTGTGTGTAAACACAGCTTCCCCGTTCTTCACTGTGGTGCCGTCATTGATCGTGTGTTCCCTTATATAGGGAACCACAATCAATGACGTCACACCTACAGCCACACCCCCCTATAGTTAGAAACAGAAATGAGGTCACACATAACCCCTTCAGCCCCCTTTTCTGGTTAACTCCCAAACTGCAATTTTCATTTTCACAGTAAACAATGCATTTTTTGCTGTGAAAATGACAATGGTCCCAAAAATGTGTCAAAATTGTCAGAAGTGTCCACCATAATGTCGCAGTCACGAAAAAAATCGCTGATCGCCGCCATTAGTAGTAAAAAAAAAAAATTATTAATAAAAATGCAATAAAACTATCCCCTATTTTGTGAACAATATACATTTTGCGCAAACCAACCGATAAACGCTTATTGCGATTTTTTTTTTTTTTTTTTTTTCCTTTACCAAAAATAGGTAGAAGAATACGTATCGGCCTAAACTGAGGAAGAATTTTATTTTTTTATATATTTTTGGGGGATATTTATTATAGCAAAAAGTAAAATATATTGCATTTTTTTCAAAATTGTCGCTCTATTTTTGTTTTATAGAGCAAAAAATAAAAACCGCAGAGGTGATCAAATACCACCAAAAGAAAGCTCTATCTGTGGGGAAAAAAGGACGCCAATTTTGTTTGGGAGCCACGTCGCACGACCACGCAATTGTCAGTTAAAGCGACGCAGTGCCGAATCGCAAAAACTGGCTGGGTCCTTTAGCTGCCTAAAGGTCCGGGTCTTAAGTGGTTCAACTTGGCGCCATAAGTAATATTTTAAGCATTCTTTACTACTGTACTGTATTGTGAAAAAAAGGTCTAAATCCAAAACTCCAGCTCAAGAACATTGTTTCAATTTGCATAAGTACAGAACACAAATTAAAATACAATGATGTATAGCGGGTCATTAGGGTGGGGAGAGCTGGTAGTTGTTTGAGTGGTCGTTAAACAGGTAAGCCGTTATACGAGGAGTATCTGTATTTTATTCTCTACATGAATAGTAATATCTTGAAATTTTGGGAATGTGGAGGTTGGCATTTCTTTACTAATCATTGAACAGTTTTCTTAGAAAATTGCTTGCATGATAAATCATCTGTTATTTTGTGTTATTTTGCCTGAACTGTGCTGCCTAAGTCACTAAAATTGTGCTGTAAAAATGCCTAAGTAATCAATGTTTAATCATCGGGCACAGGCATTACAATGGCAGTTATTTGCATGTGGTCAGCTTGATGTCTACTTGTGAATTTCCTGACTTCCTGTAGTGCAGAAGAGGAAGACCAAACTTTTTAATTATAATGTTGACGTTGTTTTGTGATTGTGTAAGTAATTGAATTCACTGGGAATGTGCTTTTATTATAGGTTTTATTTTTTTTCTGAATTGAGTGATTTACTTTCACTGCAATTATAGCCATTTTCATATAGTTACATCTAGCCCTGAGTTGAATGAGCAGGGACTGATAGCTTTGGTAAATGGCTGAGACTATAATGAAGCCAAGCTGATTGAGAGCTAAATTATTCATGATGTTAGTTCAAGGGGGACAACTTCAAATCGACACTTTCCGATTATTGTCTGGGCCAGGATAGCATAATTGTAAGCAATGGTTGAGGACCTTTACTGTATTTATGCACAGTACACATCTTTACCTTTTCCTCAGAAATTAACATTTTCTGTGGAGTTCATCCAAATTGATCACTTATTTACTTTGAAATGTGGCAGTGTTTTTTTTTTTTTTTATGTCCTCTTGTAAAACAAGCCATTAACACCTTTCCTACCGAGTCCTTGTAAAATGACGTCGGTCGGAACCCTTTCTCCTTCAAACTGGACGTCATATGATGTCCTTGCATTCCCGGGCGGCTAGGGGGCGCGCCCACGCCGCATTGCTCGGGACCCGGTGCGAGTACCCTGCGGCCGCAATGTCCGCCGGGCACCGCCAAAAACAGCAGAACCATGGATCTGTGTGTGTAAACACACAGATCCATGTCCTGTCGGCGGTGAGGAGACCGATGTGTGTTCCCAGTACAGAGGAACACGCATCGGTCTGCTCCCCTTGTAAGTCCCCCTCCCTCTACAGTTAGAACACACTTTAGGGAACATATTAACCCCATTCCTCGCCCCCTAGTGTTACCCCCTTCCCTGCCAGTCACATTTACACAGAAATCGGTGCAGTTTTATAGCACTAATCGCTGTATAAATGTGGTCCCAAAAATGTGTCAAAAGTGTCCGATATGCCCGCCGCAATGTCTCGGTCACAATAAAAATCGCAGATCGCCGCCATTACTAGTAAAAAAAAAAAAAAAATTCCATAATTCTATTCTCTATATTGTAGATGCTAGAACTTTTGCGCTTATACGCTTATTGCTGAAAACTAAAAATTGGTCTGGGCAGGAAGGGGGTGAAAATGCCCTGTATTGAAGTGGTTAAGTTTAAAATAGAAATGACAGGCAAAACATTTTTTGTATAGATTTAAAGAAAAAAATAAAACATTATAAATGCCCCTTTTTTTATTTTTATTTTTTTATAAGTGATCACATTTCCTCTGTTCTCACCTGCATAAGAGCTGGGGGAGGAGATGCAACTGTACACTGAGCTTCCCAATGACAGGCTGTGCAGGACAAGTCTTTTTATTGGACTTGTATTCCCAGCATAGCTAGAGAACTGTAGTCAGTGGCCCAGATTCAAAAAGCACTTGCGCCCGCGCAACCATAGTTGCGCGGCGCAAGTGCTTACTTGCTCCGGTGTAACGAGTGCTCCTGATTCAGGAACCTCGTTACACCGAATGCAGCCTAGGATGTGACAAACATAAGCCTCCTTATGCCTTCACATCCCAGGCTGCATTCTTGCGTTGGCCGCTAGGGGGCGCGGCCTTTGTGATCGGCGTGTAGTATGCAAATTGCATACTACCACCGATTCACAAAAGTTGCGCGGGCCCTGCGTACGCAAGGTACGGAGTTTCCGTACGACGCCTTTAGCATAAGGTTGCTCCTGCGAATAGCAGGCGCAGCCAATGCTAAAGTATAGCTGCGCCTCCCGCTCGCGACGTTTAAATTTCACGTCGTTTACGTAAGTGAACCGTGAATGGCGCTGGACGCCATTCACGTTCACTTACAAGCAAATGACGTCCTTGCGACGTCATTTGCCGCAATGCACGTCAGGAAAGTTTCCCGACGGAGCATGCGTTGTTCGCTCGGCGCGGGAGCGCGCCTAATTTAAATGATTCCCGCCCCCGGCGGGATCATTTACATTAGGCAGCCTTGCGCCCGGCTGCTTAGCATATTGCCCGCGCAATTTACGGAGCAACTGCTCCGTGAATCGCGGGCAAAGCGCAATATTTGCGTGGGCGCAGAGAAAAAAATTTGCTCTTTGCCCACGCAAATATTGCGCGATTCTACTTGAATCTGGGCCCGTATTTAATAGGAAAGCAGAGGGACCGACAAGAACACCAGGGATTTTGCACAAACCAGGCAATAAAAAGCGAACAGGATACTTTCTCATACACGTACATGGTACAGCAGGCTCATAGCGGGAATATGAAATTTTGGGGTAACAAATGCTTTAAGTGATCTAGTGACCTGATCTTTGGTAAACAGAATCGTATTAGTTTAATAAAATGACTCTGTGGCTCCATTTACAAAATTTTAAATAAATATTTTTTACTCGCCCTTCCAGCGGTGGGCAGGTGACTAAGGCTCCATGTACGTGGACAGGATGTTTTTACAACTGCTCCTGAAAGATTTAACTTGACTGATGGTAACCTATGGTTATAACGGCCGTTTAGCCGCGTTTAAATGCCGCGTTTAGCCACGTCTTGAAGGATTTTGAAAAAAAAAATTGGGGTATAAAAGAAAAACGTCTGAAAACGAAATGCTGCTAAATGCGAGTTGCCGTGTTTAGCTACATTTGGCGCTTCAACTGCCTCTAAATACAGCTTTTGAACGCATTTTTTTGGGGGTTCAAGAAAAAGCCTCTAAACACAACAGCCTAGAAACGACTATAAACGAACCAGTGTACATGTACTGATAACATAGGAAAAGTTCAGGAGCAGTTGAAAAACTGCTCTTAAACGTTTGTTTACCAGCAGCAGTGTACATGAGGCCATAAAATGCAAACAGAAAAATGCTGCTACCCATACCACATTGATGACGGAGCTCCTGAGTGCTCGATCCACAGTTGTTGGCTGAGTAGAATAATGTAGGAAAGATGATCCACACACCAGTTGTTGCGCTTAAGAAATCCTTATTTTATTGGAAAGCCACAATTTACAAGTGCAGATAAAATCAGTTGACACATTTTGGCCACTAAGGCCTTAGTCCTAACCACTGCCTTATGACTAAGGTCTTACAGGTGACTAAACTCTTTGATGTTTTGCACAGCAACTATCAACTAGAGTGTCTATCACTGGCATTAGTTTCTTCTGTCAGCTGCTACATCACTACAGTGTTTTTCGTGGTGTCTATGCAATTGTACATGCATTTGGCTTGTTCTGCCTTGTCATAAAGGGACACCTCTTCTGCAGTGACAACTTGGACCTGTATGTAAAGTTAAATTAATACTTAAACAACGGTAGGCCTCCTTTTTATGATTGAATATTTGAGAGACATTATGTTTCCCTAATTAGCTTTTCTCTTGCATGTTTCTAGAACACATTAGAAAATTGTAAGGATAATCTGATTATGGTAATTTGCGGCAACAGCTCAGTCATTCGGCTTAAAACAGTTCAGGTTTATTGTATTAAGCATTTTAGAGGAATGTTTCACTAAATTTACTATTGCGGATTCAACCACAAAAAATACCTGCCCTTGTGTTGATGATATGGGGTTCACAAATCTGGTTTTCCTTTTTAAGCCGTGTACACACGGCTGGGATTCTCGTCAGGAAAAAAACGTTGTTTTTCCTGACGAGATTCCTGGCAAGATTTTCTTGCCGGCCGAGTGTACAGACGTGCGATTCAAAGGAACAACCCTTCTTTTGAATGGCACAAACGTGGGGACAACATTGACTATGACAAGCATGCGCTCGTCACATTTGATGCCATCGCCGCCATCTTGCTTCACCCTACCTATGCCTTGGAAGCTCCCGCGCATGCGTCAGTCATTTTGAGTATGCACAGGTTTCCACAGAGGCAGGTAAGTATACAGATGCTTTGGTTTCTCGGCAGGAAAACACTGCCGAGAATCACAACGAGAAAATAGAGAGCAGGTTCTTTATTTTCCTTGTCTACATTCTGGCCAGTTTTCTCGACGAGAAACCTCAAAGCCTCGTGCCAGCATTTTTCTTGCAGAGAAAACCGTGCATGTGTGTACGAGGCTTGAGCCAATAACCTGCTGGTGAAGACCTGTTCTGTTTTCTTGTTTCTCTAATTGAAGTATTCTAATCCACAACTGCACTTACAGGGCATCGTGCTACGCGCCTCCCAGTTCAAATGCTTTGATAACGCAGCAACGCACCAATATTATCTTTTTAATGTAGTTGAGTCGCATGACCCATGAAAAACGCACCATAAGAACAGTAATCGCAGTCAATTTTCTATAAAATCGCTGCAGGATTCATGGTATAATAGTGGGCAAAACATTTTCGGTGCCATTTCTTTTCGGCTGAATGCCAATAACACCATTTTCAGCAGAAATTATTCGGTGGCTGAAATTTCGGTGCATCTCTACTACATACGTTATAAATGTACAGTGGAACCTCCGATTGCAAGTAACGTGGTTAACAAGCGTTTCAAATACAAGCAATTAATTTTTTTAAATCCTGACTCAGGGGTTTAAAGAGGACGTGTTTTATTTTTATTTTTTTTAGTTTCTAAAGTTTCAATAGTGGCCTGCATGGGTAAAGGGGCGGGATTACATCATATGTTATGGCATATTTAATACCCCCCCCTTGTTTTTTTAAACAGATTAGATCATGGAATACTGATGCAAGAGGAAATTGGCAAAGTCTTGGAACGGGAAAGAAATTCTTCAACTGAACAACTGACCAGAGCAGTCCTGCGTGAGAAAGCTGCTACTGAGGATGAAAGACTTAAAGCTAAGACCTTTGTAAGTATGCTGTTATGGCTTTTATGGTATTTTCTATATCATTACTAAAAATCAACAATGGTTACTTCCTAATCTGCATGTTTTTCTGCATAATTGACAGCCTGGCAACTAGCATGTGCATAAGATGAACAGCAGTGCCAGGTACATTTAGAGACATATTTATTCCTCAAGCATGTAAACTTAAATGTGCATTTAATTTAAATCATAATTGTGTATATCTTAAACCACTCCCCCGGATGCTGATTTATGCTTGTATGATAACAAGATGGTAGAACCGAATGGGGTAAATTTTCTTCATGGATTATGTATGAGCTACATATAATTACATAGTTAGGTTGAAAAAAGACACAAGTCCATCACGTTCAACCATAAGAAATAAAATAATAATAATAATAATATCGTACACTCGCATGTACCCAATTCTATACCCACAGTTGATCCAGAGGAAGGCCAAAAAAAACAGCAAAGCCTGATACAATTTGCTACAGCAGGGGAAAAAATTCCTTCCTGATCCCCCGAGAGGCAATCAGATATTCCTCGGATCAACTTTACCTATAAATCTTAGTACTCAGTTATATTCTGTACATTTAGGAAAGTATCCAGGCCTTTCTTAAAGCAATCTACTGAGCTGGCCAGAACCACCTCTGCAGGGAGTCTATTCCACATTTTCACAGCTCTTACTGTGAAGAAACCTTTCCGAATTTGGAGGTGAAATCTCTTTTCCTCTAGACGTAAAGAGTGCCCCTTTGTCCTCAGTGTTGACCGTAAAGTGAATATCTCAACACCAAGTTCACTATATGGACCCCTTATATATTTCTACATGTTGATCATATCCCCCCTAATTCTCCTCTTCTCGAGTGAATAAATTCAGTTCCTCTAATCATTCCTCATAGCTGAGCTCCTCCATGCCTCTTATCAGTTTGGTTGCCCTTCTCTGCACTTTCTCCAGTTCCCCGATATCCTTCTTGAGAACAGAAGCCCAAATCTGAACTGCATATTCCAGATGAGGTCTTACTAATGATTTGTACAGGGGCAAAATGATATCTCTGTCTCTGGAGTCCATACCTCTCTTAATACAAGAAAGGACTTTGCTCGCTTTGGAAACCGCAGCTTGGCATTGCATGCCATTATTGAGCTTATGATCTGATTTGTTTATATTTGGGTTTGCGTTGTAGAAATCCTATTTTGTGAGAAACATGGAAGTTTCTGTTTCTGACAAATCCTTTCAAAAATGCTAGATACAGTAGAACCTCAGTTTAAGAGTAACTTGGTTTGAGAGCGTTTTGATTTGCAAGCAACTTTTTTTTTTTTTAAATTCTGACTTGGTTTGCGAATGTTGACTCGCAAGACGAGCAGAATTCAAGCTAAATAGGCCTGCAGTACCTCATGTGGCCTGAGGTACGGGGACGCAGGAGCCGAGCAGAGCCCAAAATAGGCCTGCAGTACCTCATTTGGCTCGGCTTCTGCGCCCCCGTACCTCAGGCCAAAGTGTCCCTGGGCCTTTTCAGGCGCTCTCTGGCGAACCCCCCCCCCCCACCTCTCGCCGCATTCGGTATTGCATCCCATTGAAGTCAATGCGGAACAAATTATTTTCGTTTTTCATTGACTTCAATGGGAAAACTCGCTTTGATATGCGAGTACTTTGGATTACGAGCATACTCCTGGAACGGAGTATGCTCGTAATCCGAGGTTCAACTGTATGTGGCTTTCATGTTGATCCTCTGGCTTCAATACTTAAAGGGGTTGTAAAGGTTTGTTTTTTTTATTTTCTAAATAGGTTTGTTTAAGCTAGTGCATTGTTGGTTCACTTACCTTTTCCTTCCATTTCCCTTCTAAATAGTTTTTTTTTCTTTGTCTGAATTTCTCACTTCCTGTTTCTCCTCCGTAAGCTTGCCCCCGACATCCATGGAGGTTAGTCAGCCAGAACAGCTTACTGAGGAGGAACATGAAGTGAAAAATTCAGACAAAGAAAAAAAAAACATTTTAGAAGGGAAATTGAAGGAAAATATTGCAACAACCACTATTTTATTCTCTATGGTCTCTACCAAAAAATAAATAAATATGTATGTGTATAATATTTATATATATATATATATATATGTATATATATATATATATATATATATACATACATACATACATACATACATACATACATACATACATACATATATTATTGTATGTATGTTTGGGGGTTTTAAGTAATTTTCTAGCAAAACAAAAAAACTTCCTAATTTACATATAGAGGTGTATTTCTTTGATGTAAAAGTCAAATTGATACAATGTTTAGACTTTTAAAACTTGGCAGACTGCCCAGACTGACTTTTTTAAAGGCTGACAACAGAAATTCTGCATACCGAAGATCAGGAAACCCTTTATCAAGATTGGAATTGGGAATAAATTGCGGTAACGACTCTTGACGATTAATCTACTCCTTAGAAGTTTATGGCAAAGCTCACTTGAAGCTTCATCGAAGCACCAAGCAAAAGCAGGTGTAAACAGGACTGTAAGCTAACCATTTTATTTAGTTATAGGAGCTTTGCCTGGCGTTGGGAGAGAGCTTTACCAAAGCCTGTCTGAAGCCTTGATATGAAGTGTAAACTAGCCCTAAAGGTATGGTTGGGATTTGAACCAGTGACTCTAGTGCTGCCAGGCATAAGTGCTATGTTTTATTCATATTTTCGTCCTGAGCATTATAAAATACATGCATACACTTTACATTCAATTTAACAGTTTAGGAAAAAAATATAATTTGAGGGAAAAATAAATGTAGCATCTTTTCTTTGTTTAAATAATCTTCAGTTGCACAGTTTGTATAATAGATGACCTAAAACGGCATTATATTTTGTCTACAGTCTGAATATGTCAGTGTTTTATGTGGTTTTAGAAGTGAATAATTTAATACAAAACATTATTAGATAAACATCAACATAATTGAGTTCCGTGAAACATTTTCCAAGGTATAAATTTAAATATCTGGGCAGATTCCAACTGGCAAGAAAATGCAGCAGGTGCACAAAGCACTTTGTAGTGTTTTCTCCCAAAAACTGCTGAGGGAAACATTTTTTTTAATACGGTTATCTATTTGAAATGATGTATCAATTAAGCAATTAACAGCCCGCTGCACTAATAAGTACTGCTAACATGATTAGTGCATCATAAATTGTAAGACTGAAAGTGAAAGGTGTGATAATCGGCTCTCAAGAAGCAGCATACAAACGACTAAGAATTCTCTTCAGAAACTTCAAATAAACAGATTCCAGCACCCAATGATATATTACATGTATGTCCTAGATGTTAAACATCTTATTTTATATAGTCTCACCATACAATATGTTAGCGTAACTATATTTTTGCGTATTTACTGAAATAAATATTTTTGGGAATTGTTAGTGCTGAATGGCTAAGTGCACCTTTAAAAAAAAAAAAGGCCTTAGTCTTTTATGTTTTCCAGTATCTACTATAATTTACTGATAAATATTTGCATACCCAAGACCAAGGGAAGGTACATTTTGTTTACTACCTGGTCTACACTAAGAGGCTGGGTCTTTTTTCTCTCTCTCTCTCATTGCATGTTGCATTTTGAGGGCAGGGATAGACCATGTCATTATTCTCAGTGGCCAGACGCCCATCCTAGAGTTTGGCACATGCTTAAAACTGCGAGGGTAAAAATTGTTATAAAGGCTGTGAGGGCCCTGGACAGGGTGGGTTTGTGCTTTTATTTTAAGGACAACTTTGTAAGCTCTTCTGATAAAGATCCAGACTAGATCATTCAGAAAATAAATCCGAACATGCACTTGCAAATAATGTTACTTGACTCTTTATTTAACTTGAAGCATAATTTCATCATAAAGGGAAAGTTTCGCTTTATGCCCTCCTCTCCCCCTCCTCCTCCTCCTACCCGAGCTCCATCTTTATCCAGCTTTGTGCAAAACGGCAACTGCTCTTCCGAATTTCTCCATTCTCATTGGATGAGAACACAGCAGTGAAGAGGGAAGGTGGCTGAGCCGCCCTCGGTGTTTGGGAGCCACGTCAAACGACTGCGCAATTGTCAGTGGTTAATATACAGTGGAACCTCGGATTGTGAGTAATGCGGTTAACAAGCGTTTCACAATATGAGCACTGTAGTTAAAAAAAATCCTAACTCGGTTTGCGAGTGTTGTCTCCCAAAACGAGCAGGATTCAAGCCAAAGCGGTGTGCAGTACCATGTTTGGCCTAAGGTTGGGGGGGGGGGCGGAGCCGTTCTGAAATGCTCGGAAAGACGGTTTACAAGCCTTTCCGAGGTTTGCAGAGGTCAGCTGAGCTGTCCTCGGGCCCTTCCGCGCGTTCCCGGGGCTCTCCGGCGCCCCCCCACCTCTTGGTCTTGCACAGAGCAGCCCAGATCCTCCTCTTTTTGGATCTCTTTGCTGCTCCTAGTCCCTCCCTCCTTTGAGTGCCCCTCAGCCAGCAGCTTGTTACAGGTTGTCACCCAAGCTGAGTCAGAGCTCTATGTATTTTTTCAGACACGGAGCCCGACCTGGCCCGCCCCTCGTTCCCCTGATTGGCTGATTGACTTTGACAGCCGTGGAAGCCAATAGCACTGCTGTTCTGTCTCAGCCCTTCAGGAGGAGTGTACTGGATGTCTGAGGGGATTGTGGACATTGCTGGAGAGAGAAGGGGGTCAGGTAGGTAATTGAGGGGTGCTGGGGACACTGCTACACACTTTTTTTTTTTTTATCTTAATGCATAAAATGCATTAAGACCCCATTCACACCTGAGCGACAAAACGCCGGACGCTTCTGTCGCTCGAGGGGAGAATTCCCATTGCTGTCTATGGAGATGGTTCACATCTCATAGACGCCGAACGCCTGTCGCCTGAAAAAAAGTCCCGGACCCTTTTTTTCAGGCGACATAGGCGTTTTCCAATTGACAGCAATGGGAAGACTTTGAGAAAAAAAAAAAAAAAAGTGAAAGTTTTGTACTCGCTGCAAAATACGCCGCTACACGCGAACGCGGCTGTCGCTCAGATGTGAATGCAGCCTTGGCTAAAAAACCTTCTGCCTTTACAACTCCTTTAACCACTAGGGTACCGCATGCCGTCAAATGACAGCGGGCGGAATACCCTATTGTTCTGACAGGACGTCGTATGACCCCCTGTCATTTTAAAGCCTCTAGGAAGCGTGCGCACCCGTCGCGTCACTGGGAACACAATGCGCGTGCCCAGTAACTGAGCAGGGACGTGGAGCTCTGTGTGTAAACACAGAGCTCCACGTCCTGTCAGGGAGAGAGGAGACCAATCTGTGTCCCTTTACATAGGGACACAGCATCGGTCACCCCCCTCCCCCTACAGTTAGAACACTCAATAGGCTACACATTTAACCCCTTCCCCACCCCCTAGTGGTTAACCCCTTCCCTGCCAGTCACATTTATACAGTAATCGATGCATATTTATAGCACTGTTCACTGTATAAATGTGAATGGTCCCAAAAATGTGTCCCCTATAATGTCGCAGTCCCGAAAAAAAACGCAGATCGCCGCCATTCCTAGTAAAAAATAAATAAAAAATAAATCATTATGTCCCCTATTTTGTAGGCAATATAAATTTGGCGCAAACCAGTCACTATATGGTTATTGCGATTTTTTATTTTTTTTACCAAAAATATGTATAATACGAATCTGCCTAAACTGAGAAAAAAAAAATATTATTTTTAAAAAAATTGGATATTTATTATAGCAAAAAGTAAAAAATATTGTGGTTTTTTTTCAAAATTTACGCTCTTTTTTTTATTTATAACCCAAAAAATAAAAACTGCACAGGCGATCAAATAACACCAAAAGAAAGCTCTATTTGTGGGGGAAAAAAAGGATGTCAATTTTGTTTAGGAGCCAAGTCGCACGACCGCGCAATTGTCAGTTAAAGCGACGCAGTGCCGGAAGCTAAAATCTCGTCTGGGCAGGAAGGGGGTGTATGTGCACAGTAGGCAAGTGGTTAAGCTTTTGTCCTCTGGAATTGCAAATCCACATTTTGCCCTGCAGAGTTCTTTCCAAATATTTCACATAAATCTAATTTTTGCTTGTGGATAGCCCTTTGCTAAGTGAAGCTTAGAGTATCACATTTGAAAAAGATGATTACATCGTTCATTAATGCAACACTGAAATTGGGTTTACTAACCTGGAGTGAATATTGCATAGATCATTTAGCTCATTACTCAACGCAGAAGACGTTCGTTGTTTAAGATAATTAAAGCTATAGAAAATTAGGATGTCCAGGAGCCAGAGAGCAAGTTAAAGAAAAATATTAGTTTTCATTTAAAGATGTAGCTACAGTGGATATAAAAAGTCTACACACCCCTGATTAAATGTCTGGTTTTTGTGATTTAAAAATAAGACAAAGATGAATAATTTCAGAACTTTTCCCACCTTTTTATTGTGACCTATAAACTGTACAACTTCAATAGTTTAGGTGGAGGGAAGTAAAATTAATAACCTAAAATAATATGGTTGCATAAATGTGCACACCCTTAACCACTTCCAGACCGCCCGCCGTCGTTTAACACTGCTGCTTTGAAGAGGAATACCGTTATTATGGTAGCAGCCAGCTACTATAACCCCAGTATCCTCTTCAAGATAAGTGGTCTGTGTGGCAGATTCGACACAAGATCACTTTTTTTGGCGCGGGCGGGGGTTCCTGCCGCTCTCCGGTGCCCTCCGCCGCTTACTGTCGGCAGTGACGGAAGCAATCAGATGCTTCTCCTGGCCTAACATGGAGACGAGCGAGGGGAAGATGGCCTTCACCCGTCTCCATATCATTGCAGGGCTGAAGTGACGTCAAAACGTCACTTCCGCCCAATGCTCTTAAAGGGACATTTTTATTAAAACATTATTTATTTATTTATTTATTTTTAATGACATTAAATTTATTTTTAGTTTTCTATTGCATTTTTGTGTATATATGTGATCTGAGGTCTTTTTGACCCCAGATCTCATATTTAAGAGGTCCTGTGCTGTCATGATTTTTTTCTATTACAAGGGATGTTTACATTCCTTGTAATAGGAATACAAGTGACCCAATTTTTTTAGTTTTAAAGATAAAAGGTAAAGTAAACAAGATTTTATTTATTTTTTTAACGCACCCCGTCCCGCCGAGCTCGCATGCAGAAGCTCCCACATACGTGAGCAGCTCCCGCATATGAAAACGCTGTTCAAACCACACATGTGAGGTATCACTGCGATCGTTGGAGCGAGGGCAAGATCGTCAGACCTCCTCCGTAACACAAAACATGCAACCTGTAGAATTTTTTTAAACGTTACTATGGAGATTTTAAAGGGTAGACGTTTGTTGCCATTCCACGTGTCACCTTCAGGTTGACATGTTGGGTATCGATTTACTCGCTCTAACATTCTCCTTCACAATATAAAAAAAATTGGGCTAACTTTACTGTTTTTCTTTTTCTTTTTTTTTTTTTTTAAGAAAAATGCATTTTTTAGATTAAGACCAATAATTAGGCAGAGAGCCAGAGCGGCAATCTGCCTTTCTGTCCGTAGGGAAGGCATTGATCCTTTGTTCTTGCAAAGGAACATGGATCAATGCCTTCCCCTGGTAAAAGCACCTCCCACACAGTACACAAGCACTGGCTAGGCACCAAGTTAACCCCTTCGCAGCCTGTGTCATTAGTACAGTGACAGTGCATATTTCAAATGTCAGTGTCTGATTTGTCTGCCACTATAAGTCGCTGATCGCTGCCATTACTAGTGAAAAATAAAAATCCATAAATCTATTCCATAGTTTGTGGACGCTATAACTTGCAAAAAACAATTTAATATACGCTTATTGGGCTTTTTTTAACAAAAATATATAGCACAATACTTTTTGGCCTAAATTGATGAAGATATTTAATTTTATAATTTTTTTTTTTATTCGATGTGTTTTATAGCAGAAAGTAAAAAGTCTCTTTTTTTTACTTGTCAGTTTTTTTTTTTGTTTTATAGAGCAAAAAATAAAAAACACAGAGGTGATCAATACCACCAAAAGAAAGCTCTATTTGTGGATAAATAAAGGACACATTTTATTTAGGTACAGTTTTGTACGACTGTGCAATTGTCAGTTAAAGTAACGCAGTGCCGTATCGAAAAAAAAGGCCTGGTCATGAAGGGGGGGGGGGGTTAATCTTTCAGATTAAGTTAGATACATTTTGGTTGTTTTATTCATGTACCGTAAAAGTGTGCATCAATGGTCGTGATTGTAGGTATCTGATGTTTTGTATAATTTTCTTTTAAAATCTGTTTTATTTTTGCTACAATAATTAGAAAATAGTACCAGAATGACTGCTGGGAATTTTTTTTAATGGAACAATTGGACATATCAACTGTGTCTTTGTGTATTTAAAAAGAAGATGGTGCAGCATAGTGGGATTTGATTTTCAATCCCCTTAAACATTTGCCGATTTGGTAACAAATGCACCTTTAAAGTGGATGTAAACCCACTCTCATCCTTTCTAAACTACTGCCATAGTGCTGATCTATAAGGATATACATGTCTGCTGCATGTATCCTTACCTGTCCAATGTCTCCCTTCAGTCTGTTATAAGAACTAAAAAACTGCCGATTCTGTGGGTGGATCTGTTGTCTGGAGCTCTGTGGGTGGAGTCGTGATGTCAATAGACTACCCGCCCTTCTCTACACTCCCTTTGTCAACATGCATTTTTTCCTATGTATTTCTTACACTGAATTCTGCTATGATCACTAACATCCAGTCAAAATCCAGAAAAGTAACCACATGACTTCAGAAAAGGAGTGGGGGTGGGAATTAAAATATAATGCCTGTTCCAGGCTAGTGCATGAGATATGTAAATAACTTGTCACTCACAGCAAGGGGGCGGAACGGACTAAGGGTTTTCTCTGTAAGTCCGTTTTATTTCACTGAACAATAAAATAGGATTGCTCAGAGCTGGATTAACTCTGTATGGCAAGACTGGGCACAGATGATAGGAAACCTTATACTGTACATTATGACATAAAATTATTTTTCGGGTTTACATTACAGACCAAAAGTTTGGACACACCTTCTCATTCAAAGAGTTTTCTATATTTTCATGACTATGAAAATTGTAGATTCACACTGAAGGCATCAAAACTATGAATTAACACATGTGGAATTATACATAACAAAAAAGTGTGAAACTGGAAATAAATTTCATATTCTAGGTTCTTCAAAGTAGCCACCTTTTGCAGCAGACACATCTCTAGAACTGTTAAGAGGAGACGGTGTGAATCAGGCCTTCATGGTAGAATATCTGCTAGGAAACCACTGCTAAAGAAAGGCAACAAGCAGAAGAGACTTGTTTGGGCTAAAGAACACAAGGAATGAACATTAGACCAGTGGAAATCTGTGCTTTGGTCTGATGAGTCCAAACGTGAGATCTTTGGTTCCAACCCCCGTGTCTTTGTGCGACGCAGAAAAGGTGAACGGATGGACTCTACATGCCTGGTTCCCACCGTGAAGCATGGAGGAGGAGGTGTGATGGTGTTGGGGTGCTTTGCTGGTGACACTGTTGGGGATTTATTCAAAATTGAAGGCATACTGAACCAGCATGGCTACCACAGCATCTTGTAACGGCATGCTATTCCATCCGGTTTGCGTTTAGTTGGACCATCATTTTATTTTTCAACAGGACAATGACCCCAAACACACCTCCAGGCTGTGTAAGGGCTATTTGACCAAGAAGGAGAGTGATGGGGTGCTGCGCCAGGTGACTACCTCTTGAAGCTCATCAAGAGAATGCCAAGAGTGTGCCAAGCAGTAATCAAAGCAAAATGTGGCTACTTTGAAGAACCTAGAATATGAAATATATTTTCAGTTGTTTCACACTTTTTTGTTATGTATAATTCCACATGTGTTAATTCATAGTTTTGATGCCTTCAGTGTGAAGCTACAATTTTCATAGTCATGAAAATAAAGAAAACTCTTTGAATGAGAAGATGTGTCCAAACTTTTGGTCTGTACTGTACATCCACTTTAACCCTCTTACACATAATCCAACTTTGCTTCACTACTAATGAGACATTACATAAAAAAAAAAAAGGTAAAAACTAGTGAGTAAAATTCAGTGTAAATGTGTTCATATATATTTAGTGTATATTTAGGCTGCAGGGAAGTACCACCTTTTTAAATACTTTATTTTGTGTTAACAAATGACATTTTTGACAAATTCAATTACATGAACTGATGTATGTGTAATTTAACATTTTTTTTTTTTTTCTGTGGTCTGAATAATTTATAAGACAGGTTTAATATATTCTTATTTCATCCAAGAAAGCATAAAAAAATCTTGTTTGAAATAATTTTTCTTTTTAATAGCAAGTAAGTGTACAGTATTCAACTCGCTCCCCCCTTTGATTGCTGCTGGTCTTTTGAAGTACGCAAAGTATGCATGACAAGCAACAACAAAAGAGGAATCACAACGTTGTCAGGTTTTGTCCTTGAAAATGACATGTGACAGATGCATGCATTTGGTTTAGAAGATGTTCCCCTTGACAAGCATCTCAGTGTGAAACTAGAAAGGACCTCACAGCAGGTTAGAGTAAACTCAAATTCTTTTTATCGCCAATCCATATATATACTTCACTGACTTGTATGGTGCAGTTTTCACATTCTATACAACGTTTGTTTGTTTTTTTTCTTTAGAGGTCGACCGATATATCGGCTGATTTTTGACACTTTTTAATTTATTGGCATCGGCCGATTGTTTAAAAAAAAAAAAAAAGCTGATTTACTTCAGCGCAACTTGCATTGACTTCTATGATATAGAAGTCATTTGCAAGTTGCCTGAAGTTTTACAGTGGAGTGACTTGTCTCTGGGCAGCCTGCCAAGTTTGAGAAAAGAATACAATATTGCTACTTATCAATGAACTGAACTCGGTGCGTAGAAGTTTTCAGTTTAACCATTTAACCACTTGCGGCCCGCCCTATAACAAAAAGACGTCGGCAAAGTGGTTTCAATATCCTGACTGGACGTCATATGACGTTGTCAGGATATTGAGCCGCTGCGTGCCCCCGGGGGCACGCATCGCGGCGATCGTTGTTGCAGGGTGTCAGTCTGACACCCCGCAACACCGATCTAGGTAAAGAGTCCCTGAAGGAGACTCTTTACCACGTGATCAGCCGTGTCCAATCAAGGCTGATCACGATGTAAACAGGAAAAGCCGGCAATCGGCTTTTCCTCACTCGCAGCTGTCAGACGCGAGAGCCGATCGGCTGCTCCTCTGATGGGGGGTTTGTGATTATCAGCACAGCCCCCTCCCGAGGATGCCCACACTGGACCACCAGGGATGCCACTAGACCACCAGGGATGACAATCAGAAATAATGGATGCCAATCAGTGCCCACAATGGATGCCAATCAGTGGCCACAATGGGCATCACTGATAGGCAGGCATTATTGTTTGGCACTGATTGGCATCCATTAGTACAACACACTACAGTACATTAGTGCCGCCTATCAGTGCCCATCCATGCCGCCTATCGGTGCGCATCCATGCTGCCTATCCGTGCCTATCCGTGCCCATCCAGCCCGCCTATCCGTGCCCATCCGTGCCGCATATTAGTGCCCTTCATCAGTGCCGCCTATCAGTGCCGCATATTAGTGCCCTTCATCAGTGCCCATCAATGCCATTCATCAGTGCAGTACCATCAGTGCCCATCAGTGAAGGAGAACACATACTTATTTACAATGTTTTGGAACTGAAACAAAAATAAACTTTAGTTTTTAAAAAATTTCGGTCATTTCCGGTTATTTTTTTGCAGAAAATTAAAATCCCAGAGGTGATCAAATACCACCAAAAGAAAGCTCTATTTGTGGGAACAAAATGATAAAAATTAAGTTTGGGTACAGTGTAGCATGACCGCGCAATTGTCATTCAAAGTGCAACAGCGCTGAAAGCTGAAAATTGATCTGGGCGGGAAGGTGTATAAGTGCCCTGTATGGAAGTGGTTAAAGACTAAATCTTTTCTGACACTTGTTGCTTACAATTAAAAATTCTGTATTTTCTTCTATAAAATCACTATATATATAATTTTTTTTTTAGCAGAGACCCTAGGGAATAAAATAGCGTTTGTTGCAATATTTTGTTACACGGTATTTGCGCAGCGGTCTTTCAAACTCATTTTTTGGGGAAAAAATACACTTTAATGAATAATAAAAAAAAGCTAAACAGTAAAGTTAGCCCATGTTGTTTTTATTTTTTTTCATCCAAAATTTTTGATCACCTGTTTTTGTGCCTGCTTCCTGATTCCCTTACCGAAGATGGCCGGGGCAGCACCCGAGGGAGAGGTAAGTGACAATATATTAAAAGTCAGCAGCTGCAGTATTTGTAGCTGCTGACTTTTAATAATATATTTTTGGGCGGAACTGGAGTGGGCAGACGCTATTCGGCTGCTAGTGGGGCTCTTATAACCCAGCTAGCGTCCGATTGAAGAGGTAAAATGCGCCCGTGTAGCACCGCTGCAGAAGCGCTTTGTAGGCGCTTCGGCAGCAGTGCCCATTCATTTCAATGGGCAGGAGTGGTGGAGGAGCGGTATACAAACAGGGATTGGAGCACTGGGTACAGACAGAGTCTGAAGTTTTAATACGAGTTTGGCGCTCGTGGATGTTTTACTCTACTTCACTACCTTAATGTGAGTTTTTTGGCAATGGCAATTGCGCGGTCATGCAACACTGTACCCAAATTAAATCTTTGTCCCCCCCCCCCCCCCCATAAATAGAGCTTTCGTTTGGTGGTATTTGATCACATCTCCGGTTTTTAGTTTTTGCGCTATAAACAAAAGAGCGGCATTTTTGAAAAAAAAAAAACACAATATTTTTTACTTTTTGATTTAATAAATGTCACAATTCTTCTTTTTTTTTTTTTTTTTTTAAATGGTTTTTCCTCCGTTTAGACCGATACGTATTCTTCAACATATTTTTGGTAAAAAAAAAAAACGCAATAAGCGTTTATTGATTGGTTTGCGCAAATGTTATAGTGTCTACAAAAAAAGGGATAGATTTATGGCTTTTTTTTTTATACTAGTAATGGCGGCGATCTGCGATTTTTTTTTTTTTTTTTTTTTTTTTTTTTTTTTTTGTTATGATCGTGACATTCTGACTGACGTTGGTTATCTTTTGGCTCAGTGTACTCTGAGATGATCACCTAGAACAACCATGCAGTCAGTGAAGTTATGTTGAAGTAAGAACTATTATTTTAGTACATATAGGGGGTTATTTACAAAGGGCAAATCCACTTTGCACTACAAGTGCAAAGTGCACTTGAAATTGCACTGAAAGTACACTTGGAAGTGCAGTTGCTGTAGATCTGAGGGGGACATGCAAGGAAAATAAAAAACAGCATTTTAGCTTGCACATGATCATTTCAGATCGACCCCTCAGATTTACAGTGACTGCCCTTTCAAGTGCACTTGTAGTGCAAAGTGGATTTGCCTTTCGTAATTAATAACCCCCATAGACTGCTAAATACATTTTCTCATCAGCAGTATATAGCAGTCTTGTGACTTCTGTCAGTGTCTGGTTAAAGCTTGTAGGAGGAGTTTTTATTCTCCTCTGACTGTCCTATGAGGATGCAGGACCCCTGACCCTCTGTCTGGACAGTACTGATTGGCCCTGTGCTAATCACATGCACACTCTTAAGAAAAAAAACTCTCTAGCAATACACACCAAACTGAGCATGTGCAGAGTACCTTCAAGGCTCTGTACCATCAGATTGGAGTAAGTGGAAGAAGGGAAGATCAGAGAAGACAGGATCAAACAGCCTTTTTCCCACAATGCAGAGGATTAACCCCTTAGGTTTCACAGCGAGTATAACAAGCATGCTTTACTGCATATACAGACTGATTTTACTGTAATGTGGTAACACTTTGAACTGAGTTGGGAAAAGTGCAGATTCAGTTTAAGTTTGCAACACATTTTTGTAGTACAGTAGTGAAACTAAAATAGCACCTGTAACATACACGGATGCATACATATGTGTGCCAAAAATATTTCCGAGCAGGCAAGTCCCATCCCCTTACAAAGTTGAGTAGTTATTGGTGAATTACAGTATTATTAGGGGAAATAGTTTATTAAACAAGGACAGGTTTGCTTTAATTTCACACCTCTGTACAATTGTATTTCACAGTTTTCATTTTTCTAATTATCATGTAGATAAACAGTAGGGATCTGAACATTAGGATAAGGAAGGGCAGTGCGAATTTGCCTTGGAGAGAAACATCCCTTGCTGTTTTTCTCTGTAGGCTACTTGGTTTTAATAAATGAAGAAGTTGAGAGCGCTTTATGATGGCTAATGTTGCTTTGTGTAAGCTAACAGGCCTGCATTCTTGGCATGCGTCAAAATTCATAGTTATTAGCATACATTTAATGAGTTTATTATTTTAACGATGTCATGTCAGTATATTAGCTAAAAGATGAAACTTGGGGAACAGTTTATAAAAACATTGACCACCCAAATTTAGTTTGCGCTGTAAATTGCTGCTAGCATTGTTCCTGCTGGTTCTTGTTGGAGGCTGCCATTTTCTGAAGCCCAGAGCAGTCGCTTCCTTATTGGAAACTTTCCCCTCTCCTTGGTATCAAAAACCTATATGTCACTTTCTGCGATTTAAAACATGTACATTTCCAGCCTTGATTGTATGTCTTAAAGCGTTAAAGCGGGCCTTCAGTAATTTTTTAAACTTTCCATCTATTAAATCCTCTCCCCTTGTTGTTTTAACTTTTGATAGTAAAACATTGTTTTTCTGCCAGTAAATGGCCTATACAACCCACTTCATGTTTTTTGTCTGGTCATTAGCCTAGGCTTAGGACATCATGCACAGCTCTCTCTCTAAACTATCATGAGATTTTGCCAGGAAGGGGGGGGGTTGAGTCGTAAGGGGGCCAATGAGAGCTGCAGAGCTGGAGATGTGCCTCTGTGTAAAAATACAGGAAGTGAACAGGCAGCAGCTTCAGCTGCCCACAGTTAAAATGGTTGCAGCCAGACTCGGTGGAAGGAGATTTCTGCAGCATATTTGGCAAGTACAGAATCCCAGTATATATAAAAAAATTTGAAAAGTGGTTGGAGGGAAGCTTCAAAATGGCAAAGATGTTTTTATAACAAATTATGTAAGCAGACTGCTGTTTCTCTTTAAGCTGGTCATACACGGATCAAAATTTGTCCGGGTTAGCAAGGATTGGCCGAATTTTAATCCAAGTATGGGCTCCTTGGTTATACCCAAGTCTATTTATCAATCCAGTCTTGTAGTCTGACAGTCCCTCTAGCACAGCAGGGGAGGTCACCTGCTTGTGTTAGTACAGCAATCTCAGTTTTTTCTTTGTTCATCCCACTAGGTTGAACGAAAGAAACATTTTGTTTTTACCCAACTTAAGTTTGACTCTTGTGTCTCCCTGGCAGCAGAATTTGTCCTGTCACAACTCCTCCTTTTCCTTTCTATCTCTAATATGTGTTTCCTCTGCACAGCCTGTGCGATTCCTGTTGCTTTCTTCACCCTTAAGCAACAATAAATCTTAAAGCTGTAATTTTATGAGCCGCTAGTGGCTCTGGTTTTAAGCCCAGTGCCAAGAATATAGAACAACTGAGCATGTGCAGAGCAGGTGACACCAGTGTATTACTGGATTATAAACAGTATAAAGACTTATTATTTTTTTTTATGTTTTACCTAGCTTTTCCATCAAAAGGGACTGACCTGATGTAATCTAGTCAGACTTTATTTTCTCACTAAAGTTCCTCTTTAACCTCCCTGGCGTTATGATTCTTTCAGAAAAAACATGCTGAAAGCGGTACCATTATTTGCAAGGAAATTTGGCGTTTTATATTGTAGGTCTGTAATTTTTAGAAATAACTCACTTAAATCTGACCAAAAAAGATTCTACTAGGCATCCCGGGTATGACATATTTTTTAAAAAACAAAATTATAAATTATAATATAATAAATAATTATAAATAATTATAACACATAATAATATAATTATAATAAAAATTATTCAATAATGTAATCAAATCAAAATCACAGAAATTTGCTCAGTTGCAGAATTGTTGCTGTCATTATTTATTTATTTATTTTTTATGACGAATTTCCCCGCAAATCGCTATCGAACAATTCTGCAAGTGATTATAATTTATTATCACTGTTTTTTAGCTGATCTAAAACTATTTTTGACATAAAGGGACACTTTTGGTTGCTATGGACAATCTACAGTTTGCAGGCAGAAAGAAACGTTTTTATTATATAAAATGACATGCATGACACAGGACAGACCACTAGGGACAAGGGGGGGGTGTTTTTTTTACATACAGTACTATAATCTATAAGATTACAGTATACTGTATGTAAAGTGTTTGTTTACTTTTTTGAATTTGGCGCCGTTCTCCGTCCCCGTGCGTCGTAACGTCGCAGGGAACGGAGATCGTCATCACACAGAGGCACTGTGTGAATCGAGCGGGGTCCCGCTCACTCACACAGCGCGGTGGCATCGCTGGATCCAGGGACAAGGTAAGTAAACCATGCCTGTGGATCTAGCGAGGCAAGCCCGAGTCTGACTCGGGGTTACTGCTCGCAGCAGGAAAATCTAACCCCGAGTCAGACTCGGGAATACCGCCAGGCAGGTTAATATTCCTAATAATATTCCTCCTTCTTGCAAAGTCTTTGACCTTTGGATAATTTTAAAGATTTTTTTACTTTTTGTTTTTGTGTTTCCTGTTGGAGAATTTTTTCACATCTTCTGTTCCGATGATGAATGCCAAATGATACATTTTTAAATCAAATTCTGAATAAAAAAAAACAATAACCAAAGCAGTAAGATTGCAGAAATGAAACGTATTTTGTGTACACATTAAATTTTAATAAAATTAGTTGTCAAAACATAAAATATTTCTACTGTTTAAAGCTAAATATTTTTTTTACAGTCCGCTTTTAGCCCAAAATACTGTACATAATAGCTTTTCTTGTGAACCAACTGTCATCATGTGCGATTTTTTTATTTCTCTATTGGCAACAGTGGTGGGGAGTGCTTTTCCAGGAATACTCTTTTATTAAGGTTTCAGTTTTTTATTTAGTTTTTTTACTTTGCCTAATAACATGAGTTGTCCCTACGTGTCTACTAGACATTCTGATTCATGGTTAAATTTCAGAGCTACGTCCGAGGCATAGAATGCATTTTCTTTTAGAGGGATATTGGAAATTGATGTGCATGTCAAAGCGAGTGTGCTTCTGAATTTAGAAATGGCTCTCTGAACATACAGAGTAATCACAACTTTTCTAGAGGGTGGTAAGCGAAAGGGAGAATGTATCCATTTGTTACTCCATTTAACTATTCAATATCATTAATAATTTGTGGTACGTCTGCTCTCTTTTCTGCATTACAGATGATAAACTACGGACAGTTTAATGAATCCTAGTTGAATTTTGTTATCATTTTTCTTTTCTGCTAAAGCAGCTTGTTTTGCAAGGTGAAGGGTGCAAACCTCCCCCATTTGTATTAGGAGGTTTGCTGTACATATATCTTGGTAATGTCTTTTTACTCATTCTTTAAAAAAAAAAAAGAAAGAAAAACCAGATGCTGGTAAGCTCATTAGATGTGTGTGCATGCATTTGTATTTATAGGTAGTAGGGATGCACCAATATAATTTTTTTAACACAGAGTATCGATACGTTTTTGCAGGTACTCGCCGATACCAGTTATCAATACCTATCGCCTAGGAAATGGGGAATTTTGGGAGGGGGGGGGGTGGTTGTTAGGGAGTTGGGTGGTGGCAGGGTGGGAGTAGAGGGTAAGTGAGGGCAAGGTAGATGAGGGTGGGGTGAAATAGGGATTGTGGCATGGGAGAGATGGGATGGAAAAGGCTGTGATCACTGGGGGGGATAGGAGGGTTATTGGGAGACATGGGGGCAGAGGTGACAGCTGGTAGAGATAAGGAGGAGGCAACATGCAAAAGTGACTGCAAGCGTAGTACAGGAGACCATCAGAGACTGCAGGCATGGTACAGGTACTCTATAGAGGAGCTCTCCGCTAACAGGATGGGAGAGAGCCTGCACCTCCTCCTCTCTGCCACTGACACTTCTGTCCTCCGCCTCTTGTCCCAGCCCTGAGTGCCGGGATTGGAGAGGAGCTCAGCAGCCACAATGTCCATGGTGGGGGACCACAACTGAAATTTGGGAAGCACCCCCATAGATTTGTCCGTATCACTTTCTCTCACAGGAGAGGAGCTGGCTGGATAGCAGATGGAGGAGGGAGAGAGCTCCTCTGCCCAGTACAACAGGATACCGCCATACAGTGTCTACATACAGAGCCTCTCCTGTTCCCTGCCTCAGCATCCAGCCAGGGAGAGCCCGGATCCAGCGTGTGGCTGGGAGTCAGAGCTGGAGGAGGGTGGTGTGCAGCAAGAAGACAAGGCTTGTGGGCTTTTAGGATGGGCGGTCTTGCACCTAGCGATGCCACTGGGAGGAGGAAGCAGGGATGGCACTGTCCGGAGGGGAGGAGGCGGCGGTCCACTCCCAAGCGACATCACTTACGATATCGGAGCATTTTCGCAAGTACGATACTCGCAAAAATGGCTAGTATCGGCACAGATGCAACGCTAATAGGTAGGTAGGTATGCATATCGTTGTGCTCATATGTTTACATACCCTGGCAGAATTTATGATTTATTGGTAATTTTTCAGAGAATATGAATGATAACACAAAAACTTTTCTTTCACTCATGGTTAGTGTTTGGCTGAAGCCATTTATTATCAATCAATTGTTTTTATTCTTTTTAAATCATAATGACAACAGAAACTACCCAAATGACCCTGATAAAACGTTTACATACCCCAGTTCTTAATACCCTGTTTTGCCCCCTTGAACATCAATGACAGCTTGAAGTCTTTTGTGGTATTTGTGGATAAGGCTCTTTATCTTTTTAGAAGGTAAAGCTGCCCATTCCTCTTGGCAAAAAGCCTCCAGTTCCTGTAGATTCGTTGGCTGTCTATCAATTTTGATCTCATCACTCTAAATTAGGGCTGCAACTAACGATTATTTTTATAATCGATTAGTTGTCTGATTATTGTTTCGATTAATCGGATAATAGCCTTAAAAAAAAAAAACGAATCTTTAAATTTTTTTGGGCCAATTTGTTGTTGGGCAGATTACAAAACACAGATTGCCGCAAAAACACATTACATGCTTTTCTGCAGCTTCTCCATTCAAGTATATTGAACCAAAAAAAACAAAATGGCACTGTTTTGAGTTTAAAAAGTCCTTGCCCTTTCCAAATACACAGCAGCTGAAAAAAAATCATGGATGTGAACGTGTCCCATAGGAAAACATGTAAATGAACTGTAGTGTGTTTCTGCAAAAAGCACTAAAAAACAGAGGTGTGAACCCAGGCCTGAGATATTTAGTAACATAATGGGGTTAAAAAAACAAATAAGTACACAGAGCAAATAATCACTACTGTAAGGGGTTAATTTTTTTACTGTGGGACTGTGAAGGTAATATTTACAGTAGCGATTTCCTTTTTGTACTAATAAAGGGCTAATTTTAGTTTTTTTAACCCCATTGTTACTGGCCGATTAATCGATTATGAAAATTGTAAAAGATTAATTTCATAATCGATTAGTTGTTTTGGCCCTACTCTAAATGACTTTGTGCCAGAAGGTTTGAGGCTTCTCTCTGTGCCGTTTGGCGTATTGTAAGCAGGATGCTTTGTGGCATTTGTGCAGTAATGTCTTTCTTCTGGCGACCCAACCATGCAGCCTATCTTTCTTCCAGTTCCTTTATTGTTTATCTTGATACAGCCACAACACCACATGTTTTTAGAGAGTCCTGTATTTCACCTGAAGTTATTTGTGAGTTTTTCTTTGCATCCCGAACAATTTTCCTGGCAGGTGTGGCTGACGTTTTAGTTGATCTACCTGACCGTAGTTTGGTTTCAACAGAACCCCTTATTTTCCACTTGATAAGAGTTTGAACACTGCTGAATGACATTCTCCATTCTGTGGATATATTTTTATATCCCCTTTCTGTTTTATACAGTTCATCTACCTTTTCCTGCAGATCCTTTGACAAGTATTTTGCTTTCCCCATGACTCCGAATCCAGAATGGTCAGTGCAGCACTGAATGAAAGATGCAAGGGTCTGTCAGGAGTCCAGAAACGCATTGACCTTTTATACACACAAACTAATTACAAGCAAACAGATCACAGGTGAGGATGGTTATCTTTAATAGCCATTCAAACCTCTTTGTGTCAACTTGTGTGCATGTTATCAGGCCAAAATCACCAGGGTATGCAAGCTGTAAACATAGTTAATTGATAATAAAATGGCTTGAGCCAAACTCTAACCATGAGTGAAATAAATGTTTGTGTTATCATTCATGTTCTCTGAAAAATGGCCAGGAAATCATAAATTCTGCCAGGGTATGTAAACTTATGAGCACAACTGTGCCCATTGATTTCCCAACAGCAAATATTGTAGACACACAACAATGTAGGAGTAATAACTAATAATTCTGGATAAATGTATGTGCTCTTCAGTGAATACAGTCACCTTTGTTTCCTAAAGTATCTCATGCTATTTCTTTTGCTCTTCCATAACAGTACCTGTGCATCAAGGCTGCTGCAAGCTCTTTACTGTGCTCTGACAATTCAACGCTCTCTAGCAATCCCTAGACAGCAGCTGTGGAACAGTTTTTTTTGTTATTTTTTTTGTACACAGACCAACATCTGTCCCAGAACTAGATTTTGACCCTGAAGGAACTCAGAACATAGATGGTGCCTGCCTTCTTGAAAGAAAACCAGATAGGCATTATCAGGGTGATTACTGTAGTATCTTTGAGGGGGCAGTAAAAAGCTGCAAGTGCCCATTCATATTGATACATTAATGAAAATAAAATTCACGTTAACACATGAAGTTGTGTTGGCATTCATTTTGAATGGCATCCCATTTTTTTTTCTGAAGCACGAGATTAAAAATGGGATGGGTTAAGGGCGCAGAGCACGGAGAACTAAGCCCACCCAGTTGTGTGATAATAGTGAATTAATATTGATTCTCTTCCCGGCCAATCAGGAAGCGGGTCTGAGACCTGTTTCCCGATTTGCCACTGAAGAGGAAGGAGGGGATGGAAGTCGCCGTGATGCCCGCGGAGGAGAGCAGGGAAAGAGGAAGCCACCTGTGATGCCTGTCGCCCGGGTGAAGTGCTACCCGCCATAGATGGGGTAAGTGCATCGGATGACCCGGCCAACTGGATCGAGGGGTGGCTGTGGGTGCACTGTTTAATGCTAGTATACCTAAATCAGTACTAAAAATTATCACTTACATGCAGGAGATTGCATATATAACGGGGTGGTTATTGCTCTGCCAAATTTCCTTTTTAATGCCTAATTGAACCCTCTTTACTTATTACTGTAATGTAGTCTTTCTGCATATACTGTAATAAATATATTTATATATTATTTTATTTTACTTTTTTTACATTTTGTACTATTGCAAGGGTTAAACAATAACTTGTGTTTACAGCATTTGGAAATTTCTACTTGTGCTTTTAAACACAATCCGCAGCCTATCTGTCCAAAACACACCCCCCTGAACACTGTTCTAATCTACATCACTGCTAAGGCAGTGAGAGTAAAGTTCATTAGAATTGTGTTTGGTGGGATCCATCCAACCACAAGAGAGCTTATGTGTTGGAGCCCTTTTCCAACTTTCCTATGCACTGGCAGCACAGAATTGTTTTAACCTTTGTTGCCGTACTTAATTGTTAAAAAAGAATACATATAATGCATATTTATTTCTGTATGTGTGGACAGACTGTATTACTGTAATAAAACTAGGAAGGCCTCGTGCACACTTCTTTTTTTTTTTATTTTTTTTACAGCTGCTCCTAAGGCCCCGTACACACGACCGAGTTTCTCGGCAGAATTCAGCCAGAAACTCTGTCGGAGCTGGATTCTGCCGAGAAACTCGGTCGTGTGTACACTTTTCAGCGAGGAACCCGTCGAGGAACTCGTCGGGCCGAAAAGAGAACATGTTCTCTATTTCCTCGTTGTTCAATGAGGAAAGTCGGCCCGCCGAGCTCCTCGGCGGCTTCCACACTGAACTCGACGAGGAACTCGATGTGTTTGGCATGTCGAGTTCCTCGGTCGTGTGTACGGGGCCTAAGGGTCTCACGCACCCAAACGCCCCTGCATGTTAGCCTATGTGTCCATGCACTCATAGGCTTTTAGCAGCGTTTAGTGGCAGGAGCTTTTAGAGTTTCGAAAAAAAGGCCACATTCAATGCGTCCAGGAGCAGCAGAGTTTGGACAGAAAAAACGATGGACACTGCTAAACATGTCTAAAAGCTAGCGCTTGAGCAGTATCTTCTTCTTCATGTTTTTGGTAAAAAAAAAATTGCAATAAGCGTTTGGTTTGCGCAAATGTTATAGCATCTACAAAATAGGGGATAGATTTATTGCAATTTTTTTTTATTGTGACTGTGACATTGCCACGGACATATTGGACACTTTTGACACATTTTTTGGACCATTCACATTTATACAGCGATTAGTGCTATAAAACTGCACTGATTGCTGTGTAAATGTGACTGGCGGGGAAGGGGGTTAACACTAGGGGGCGCTGAAGGGGTTAAATGTTCCCTAGTGAGTGATTCTAACTGTAGGGGGAGGGGACTCACAAGGGGAGGGGACTGATTTGTGTTCCTCTGTACTGGGAACACACAACGGTCTCCTCACCGCTGACAGGGCGTGGATTTGTGTGTTTACATGCAGATTCACGGTCCTGCAGTGATTGCGGCCAATCGCGGGTGCCCGGTGGACATCGCGGGCACGTGCACCGGAATTCCCGAGCGATGCCGCGTGTGCTCCCCCTACACGCCCGGGAAGCCCAGGACGTCGTATGACGTCCACCCAGGATGGGAGATCCCGTCTGTGGACGTCCTATGACGATTTTATTTCAGCACATTAAGATTCTCCCTTTACTTGTACATTTTCTGGTGAATAGAAATTGGTCGTGTGCTTGCTTTTTGGGCACATTTCCACAGTTCAGCTCTTTAGTGTGTCTTGGTGGATGCCTTCTATATTGCTGAGGGTTTGTTAGGATTATTTACCTAAAGGTTGAAGTATGGAATATGCAAACTCTTTACTAGCTAGTTTTATAAACTCTCTTGTTGGCTAGTTGGAATTAAACACCTGTTCCACCTAGCATTATCTCTTCCAGAGAGATGATTTAAAATACTAATTTACTTGCATATTAAATATAACTTTACTCACTAACTGCTCAGTGTCAGTAAAGTCCTGTTATTCAGGATGTCCTTGGACAAATTTAAAGCTTATTCCTTTTATGCAGCACACTGACAACACCCACCACTATATTATATCTTAATCAATAATATTGTTTCACAAATTACCACAACGACTTTATGTATGGGCTAAATTGCTGTTTGTAAATGTTAGATCGTATTAACCAAAGCAGCTAATTGCCAGAAGCACAATAACTATCTGGTTTGTGGAAAGCCCCCATCAAAATGTTAGAGCTGGCAGCCGCTTATTTCTGTCAGTGCTGAGAAGGAAATAATGACATTATAAATACATTTATTATACGAGCTGAATTCTTTTTAAAATTCATGTGGCTGTTATTGCATTACTACTGCACTGTGAAATATGGGTTATTTAATGCACTCAACAATATGGAGAAATAATTGTGCAGGGAAATATAATAAATATATAAATTGCTTACAGCTTTTTTTTTTTTAAAGACAATCGGTGTGATTATGGAACTTTCCAGTTTGTTAAAAGCACAGGTGGCAATCAAGTGGTTATTTTAAGTGTTGTAATTTTGTTAAATGCTGAAGGGTTAAAGTAGAATTATGAAGGGGGGGGGGGACTGCATTCTCTATATGATGTAATCTATTTGTAGCATTTGCACTGCGGTCTTTGTTTTCTAAATCCCACCTGCAACACTGTTGTGCTACCTGTTGTTTCTGTCAGCAGATCTGTTATTTCTTAATTGTGGCATACAGGACACCGTCACTAGAAGTCTAAACCATAGGTTATATGCAAATCACTTAAATATTGAGGAACATTACTCTCCCCTCTCCTCCTCTTTTTCGCATTACCCCCACGTACACTACATGAGCTGCACTCTGGTTCCGTTGAAAATCCCAACCATGATCTATCCATCTATATATGACTGCGTTTTTCCTCCTCCTTTTTTTTTTCCCCTAGGATATATATTTATGACAGATCGTCTTTATCCATATACAATAAATCTTAATTATTAGATCTTAACGCTGATAGATGGACTTCAATATTTATATTAATAAAATTATATTGATAAATGCTGCTCAGTTGCAACATATGAAATGCTGCGCTTGTAAAAAAACAAATATTTTTTTAAATTTCTTTATTGATGTATTTTGTTTACAGTATGTACATTTTGTAGTTTAAAAATTCTTCTGAATGACTGCATCTTGTATTTATCTCTATGCATCAATGTGTGGCAGAGCATTGAGATTCCTGTGCAATGATTGCACTCATCTGGCTTCAGTTTGGGGTGGGAGTTCTCTTTTCTTTACTGTTTTCTTTCAATTGGGTTTTTTTTTTCCCTACTCTTTCCTTCCCTACCTGAACGGTACAGCCCTGCTTAGGGAAGCACGCTGGAGGTTTGCTGGCCCTGCCCCTCCTGTGTGTGGATCAGCTTGCGAGCCCCTGTATGTATGGACCCTGGCCTGACCTGTCACTGCCTCCGTGCATGCTGTGCGGAGGCGCGTGTCATTGGTGGGAGGACCCCGCGTCTCGTACGTCCCCGCCCTCGTCACTGCCCTACCCAGGGAGAGTACGCTACGTCATGCCCTTCTGTGCACATGCACGCTACGGACGTGGCTGCGCACGCTCTGCAGACCTGGCTGACTGGACAGTCGGGGTTATGCAGGGACACGGCTACATCGCCGTGATTTGGGCAATTTCAAATGACGTCATTATCGGTGCGACGGAGACGCCGACATGCAGGTGGGTCTCCCCCCACTCCACCTGTTACTAACCAGCCCTTAGTGGACTATATATAGACCAGGTAAGCAGCTGTTCAGTGTACTGGCGCCACTCTGTTACCAGGGACACACTCAGCTATACAATATACTGCAACACTAAGGTAAGACGATTTCCTAGGATATCTACAAGCTGTGGGCTAATGCTTTGCTACAGATTTGTAGTTTCTATATTTACCACCTTAACCCCTTTTTTTACCCCAGTCTTATTGTATTTTATACATATTTGTTTTGTATCCTTTAGGACTTTAACGCCTTTGCCTATTATCCTTTCCATACCCATGGACTAAGGTCAGTTAGGTAGGCGGTTATTTAGACAGATTTACCTATCTGTTTTTTCTATGTCCGATTAATACACTGCATGCACTAGCTGGGTGTGTGAACATATACCTGGATCAGATTCATTGTTCTTTGCTTACCAGCAATCAACTGCCATACCACCGCATGCAATTGAGTTCTGCTTTTTCTTTATGGTAAGTCGCTTTCTCCCCCCCCCCCTACCTCCCCCCCTCCTCCCGTTTCTACAAATCTGAAACTCCTGATTATGTTTTTATGAAATTATTTTTGATATTGGTATACTGAAAATTATGATTTATACCTTCACAATACCATCCACAGATTATATTCTCCTATCTGGTTGAAACAATTTCCTTGTGAATTACAACCAGTGATAGGCCAATAAAAAGACCGTTCGTTGATTACCACCAACGCGGGATACCCCTTGTAAGTTATTTTCAACCTTCATAGGACTTTCCTGATTGTTCTATCACGCATTTTTATAGCTTATGCACATATCCTCAATATAAGAACCCCCACATGATATGACTTTTTTTCCCCCCCCTCCCCTTTTTTCCCCCCTTTCTTGTTTTCTTTCTTTTCTTTCTCTTTTTCTTTTCTTTTTTCTTCCTTTTATGGAATTCCCCCCTTTTATATGGAAGTCTCAGGGGGAGGGCTCTCTCTCTGCGTGCTTCGTTGCGCATTGCTGCATTGAGATAACATGTTTATAGTCCTTTATCTGGCTGTCCACCATGCAATTTCTGCAGCATGGGTGGACATCTATATGTACTTCTGTTGTAACATATTTTTATTGTTTTTCTTAAAATTTCTTAAAATGTAATGTTTTTCTGTTTTGTGATTTACATATACCTGTAGACTGATGCTGTTTCTTGTATATGTTTTATTAGAATGAAATATCTATGCTCCTGAGGAAGCGCTAATTCCATAAGCGCGCAACATGTCGAGCAAATCCTCCTAGTCCTCTGGACAACCATCCGGTCACTTGTGATATAACGTTTTTTATAATTATGCTTTTTATTTTAAGCTTTTTATGTTAGAACTATACAATGTATGTGAACCGTGTGTGGTAAACCAGTTGTCAATTGAACTTCACTTTGTGATTTTTTATTTATAACGGTTTCTATGATATTTCTATATTTATAATAAATTTTTCTAGTTTTCTACAACTTTTGTATCGTGTGCCTTCAAAGCCCAACTCACTAGTCCTTAGTTCAATTCTACAATATCGGGGCGGTGGCACATTTAATACCGGTGCATCCGTATTATCACCTTACGCTTGATGCACACCAAATTAGGTTTTTTTCTTCATGGATAGGTTATATGCTGCCACTTTTCGGATGAGGACGCTGGTACACAAGGATGTTGGGACAGCCCACTCCCAGCAATCCTCCATTATTTAAAGTAATGCAGTTGTAAGCTAAAAATTTGAATGCCAATTACTCACTATGGAAAGCCTCTTGGGAATTTGAGACTGGAAAAGGATCTGGGGGTCCTAGTAGATCAGATTCAGCTATAGCATGCAGTGGCAAGCTGCGGTAAGGAAGACTGACAGACTATTAGCAAGCATTAAATGTTTTAGCAATAGCTAAAACTAGCCATTTACTCTTGTTCAGCCACATCTTGAGTATGCAGTGCAGTTTTGGTCACCTGAGGGTGCAATGTTATTGAAAATATCGACTAGGTGAGGTACCAGTTTATCGTTATAGTTTTGATAATATTCTCTGGAAATACCATCTAGTCCAGGAGATTTGTTATTGGATAAGCTCTGAATAGTCCTTGAGAGTTTCAGATTTAGTAAAAGGGGAAGTGAGCGATTGTAAGACTGGTGCTGGGATCTATGGGAGTTTAATGGATTTAAGGAATCTAACATCTTTGTCAGTTTGAGGCTTTAAAAAAAATGTGCAATGTACTGTAATATGCTCCAAAAGCTTGTGCTATATCTTTTAGGATTTATCAGTTTATGCTGAGTGATTGGATGGATTTTATACTGTAGTTTTAATGTTGCTTTGCTTTGTTTAGACAGCTAGTAATTTCCCAATCGCCTTGATGGTTATGGGTTACTTTAAGGCACCCTCGACTCCTAATATGAATGTTAATTAATAGGGGTGCACTGAATGGAAATTTTGATACAAAACCAAAAATGCAGGATGCACTTAGCCGAAAAAGACAGTTTTTTTTTTTAAATTTTTTATATATTTCTTTCCAATTGTATTCAACGTTTTAATTAATATCAGTTTAAATGACTGTATTTATTGGCGTATAACACTCACTTTTTTACCCGGAAAATAAAGTGTAAACTGTGCCTGCGTGTTATACGCAGGGGGGCGTGTAACGTTTTTTTCCCCTCAAACTTCCCTCTTAGTTAGGGTGCGTGTTATACGCCGATAAATACGGTAATATGAATTTATTGTTGGCCATTATTGGCACCTTTAGTGCAGGAAAAACAAGAAAAATGCAGTCTGCAGTCTCTGACCATCTCCACTAGTATGTCTGCAATCTCTTACTTAAACACACCGCTAACAGTATTGGCAACATTTCCATTTGGTGCACCTCTAGCGGACATGATGCATGAGTTGGCCAGAGACTGCGGACATGGTACATGAGATGGCCAGAGACTGCGGACATGGTACATGAGATGGTCAGAGACTGCGGACATGGTACATGAGATGGTCAGAGACTGCGGACATGGTACATGAGATGGTCAGAGACTGCGGACATGGTACATGAGATGGTCAGAGACTGCGGACATGGTACATGAGATGGTCAGAGACTGCGGACATGGTACATGAGATGGTCAGAGACTGCGGACATGGTACATGAGATGGTCAGAGACTGCGGACATGGTACATGAGATGGTCAGAGACTGCGGACATGGTACATGAGATGGTCAGAGACTGCGGACATGGTACATGAGATGGTCAGAGACTGCGGACATGGTACATGAGATGGTCAGAGACTGCGGACATGGTACATGAGATGGTCAGAGACTGCGGACATGGTACATGAGATGGTCAGAGACTGCGGACATGGTACATGAGATGGTCAGAGACTGCGGACATGGTACATGAGATGGTCAGAGACTGCGGACATGGTACATGAGATGGTCAGAGACTGCGGACATGGTACATGAGAGGGTCAGAGACTGCGGACATGGTACATGAGATGGTCAGAGACTGCGGACATGGTACATGAGATGGTCAGAGACTGCGGACATGGTACATGAGATGGTCAGAGACTGCGGACATGGTACATGAGATGGTCAGAGACTGCGGACATGGTACATGAGATGGTCAGAGACTGCGGACATGGTACATGAGATGGTCAGAGACTGCGGACATGGTACATGAGATGGTCAGCAACTGCAGACAGGGCACAAAAAAAAGCAGAAGGAGTTTTATTTTTGCTTGGAACTCTGCTTTAAGAAGATCTTCCTGGTGGGTCGAGGATTGGAGGCTTTTTAGGTACAGTGTGTTTGAGAAAAGTAATTTATCTAGAATTAAGTATCTTCCCAAATGGTCAACAACAAAAGATTTAAAAGAAAGGGTTGTGTTATCGTGGGTAGAAAAAAAAGTATTGCATTTGTCCTCTCAAAAAGTTAGATTCTGGAACACTGATAATGTCAGAAGATTTTGTTATGGTCTTTTCATAAATGATATGCCATGTTATACTGAGGTAGGTTTATGCAAGGATAAAATACATGGTAAATGCATGGTACTTTTTTAGAGGAATATGTTATCCTCGAGGAGAAGGGTATATCCTCATGCAGGGTGTGCAGTTTCTGTTGTTTGGAGATACTCGGATTGAATGCCCCAAGATTTCAAAAGATGAAGACCTGTTTCAAGTGTGGAGAAAGAAAGAATTTCGCCTTGATTGATTATCAATTTGTCTGAGATACCCCATTGGTGAGGTATGTTATTACCTTTCAGTAGTTTGGTAAGTGGAGTGAGCTGTTTTCAGTTTGCAAGGTGGCTTGAGAGAAATTGTTATACATCATGAACTCCCAATATGGTTCTGGGAGAGATGAGACATTGCATACTGCTTTCTTTTACATGGAATAAGTTTATACAAGCAAATACATCTTGAGGTGACTGTTTACGTAGATGTGGAGGTTTTGTCAGATGATGTGCTCAATTGCCACTTCGTAGTGTGATGAGGATGGTGGTAGATAAAGGAGGAGTTCGAAATTTTGACTAAGGTCTGCCAGAGGTATGTCCTTTCTGATGCATCGAAATGGGATGTTGTGGCGAAAATTTCCCAGTCTTTGTAGGTTTTCTATTAGATCCATGTGGCAGTCTAGTAAATCATTATGAGCTTTTGCATAATCGCCCATTGTATTCTCCATGTAACTGATTGTATCTCCTGTGTGCTGTATGTCCCCTTTAAATTGGTGTAGGAATGATCGCAGGTCTTTTGGAAAAGCGTCTCTTTGGGGTAATGGCATGTCCTGTAGCGTAGTGTTCAGTATTGGTTGGTTATTAGTATGGAAGGTTGCCTCATGTAATCAAGGCCTGACATTCCTTTCCTGACAATTGAGAGGGTATATTTATAAAGCAAATGGAATGGAAGGCTCTCGCGCTATCGGTGCTATAAACCTAGGGGGCACTGCTGCGGTCACCTGAAATCTGTCCTAGCCAGAAAAGAGTGAATGAAATAAGTAATAGTGACTGCGCTGTGTGACTGGGGAAGGGTGGAAACAAAGAAAAAATCCCACCAGGGTGGTCGCTGAAAGCAATATCCGATCTGGGCGGTGGAGTTGAGTGTGCTTGATAAAAACTTCTCCCCGCGTCACGAGTTCCGAAAATAGCCGAACTGGGAGTCTGCTCTATACTGGGCCTGCGCAGTCAGCTCTACACGGCTCCTAGTCTGTGCGCAGGCGCCGTATAGAGCCGACTCCCAGTTCGGCTATTTTCGGAAACTCGTGACGTGCCTTATATGCCGGGGGGAAGTTTTTATCAAGCACGTCAATCATCTGGGCTAAGTCCCAGATGACATTGCGCCGCTGCATAGGAACGCCTACTCCCGCGGGAGTGAGTACCCGGAAACCGGGTGGAAAAGAACAATAATACGGTATGTACAGAAAAAAAAAAAACGCATACTGTACATGTCGGAAGTATGCTGAATGTAATGGTATATACATGTTTTTAGGGTGAACCTCCACTTTAAGTGTGTACGGTGTTGTCACTTTCTTTTTTTATTAAAAGGTGTATGAACACTTCAAGTATTGCCCATATAAGCCTCTGTGACAGATACAAAGGTGCAGATTTCTAGTTGCAACTTTAACCTGCACTGTGTGCACAGGTTAACTGCTATTTAGTATACAGTTTATCAGTAGCCATATACAAAATACTTACCAATTACCTGGAAGTGTTTAAACACATTTTTCTTTCTAGAGTGACTTTTACTTTTTACTTATTTGTAGAACAAGAATGCATAACCATTTTATTGCATCCTCTGAAGTTCCTAATGCTTGTTTTTTTTATTTGTACCACTGCAGGTAGAGCTAATCCACATTTTACAAGTAATAAATGCCACTTGTTATCCTTTAATTTTACATTTTTCCCAGCACACCATTTCAACCATTTGCTCTCATTTTTAGAAAGGCATAAACTTTATTTTTAATTTTCAGCTAAAAGATTGGTCTTTTATAGATCCCTCTGGGTCTAAAGGAGCTTTTTTTAAAGACTAAACACATCCTACTTCAAAGGGCATGGATTCCTTTTCATCACTAGAAATAAAAGGAGTCTTTCCGTTATTCCTATTTTAGTTGGGAGAAAAACTATCCCCGCTGTTAGCCTGTTTATCTGGTTGTCAAACAGTAAATATTCAGAACTTCTGTATCATTGTCTAAAAATTCCAAGGACACTGACAATGGTAAATACAGTATTTCTTTGTGTGAATTAAAGTAACCTAAAATGAGTCAGGTAAAATATTACAGTGGAAAGAAAATATCTCAAACACAGTAATACTCAATATTTTTAAGTCCCTTTTCCAAACAATATATGAACATGTTGATTTTGTAATGCAACATACCGTAGTTACATAGTTACATAAGTAATCAGGTTGAAAAAAGACACAAGTCCATCCAGTTCAACCACAAAAAAAATAAACAAACAAAACAAAAAACACAGTACAATCCCATACACCCAACTCCATACCCACAGTTGATCCAGAGGAAGGCAAAAAACCCCAGCAGAGCATGATCCAATTTGGTACAGCAGGGGAAAAATCTATAAATCTTAGTACTCAGTTATATTCTCTACATTTAGGAAAGAATCCAGGCCTTTCTTAAAGCAATCTACTAAGCTGGCCAGAACCACCTCCGGAGGGAGTCTGTTCCACATTTTCACAGCTCTTACTGTGAAGAATGTATATTGGAAAATACTGCGCAGGTCTAAAAGAACGTGAATAGTGATGACACTATAATAATACTAAATGAAAAATAAAGAAATAATAAAAATAATAAAAAAGCTGCTGCAGCTCGTATGTCAGATAAACATAGAAGTATAAATAAAAAGGTAAAGCTGCGCTGCAAAATGAATCAACATAAACAATCAAGTATGCTGTATGTGATGCACACAAAACACCAGTGCAATCTGAATAAAAGCAAGTGGAAAATATGTGCGGAAGTCCATATGAAGGATGTATCACAGAAAAATTCAAAAGTGACAAAGTTCTCCGAATGGTTGAAATTAGATGTCCAGATAATATCCTGTGAATCTGTATAGCAGATGACAGAATCCCCCACCACTTAAGTTCTAACTGCTTACCAGAGCAAGAAATTAGTCAGGCATGTAAACACATAAGCCAGTTTAAGGGATCCGGGATATGCTGTCACTCTCTCTCTATTTTCACCAATCTTCTACATCAGACTCATCTCTCTCCATAGATATGACCCAGAGGAGAAAAACACTAACATAGTGTGATATCGTTTTAAAAAGTTTAATAGTAAAGGTATTGCACTCACATGTATGTAGTTAAAAAAGTGCGTGTATCAATAATAGCCGGCCGGCTCTACTGTCCGCTCGTCCTTCCGGGTAGACAGCGTGGTACGAATCGTGGTGACGTCAGCACGCTGCTCCTCCCTACGCCGTTTCGTCACAACAATGACTTCTTCCCTAGTTGTGACGAAACGGCGTAGGGAGGAGCGGCGTGCTGACATCACCACGATTCGTACCACGCTGTCTACCCGGAAGGACGAGCGGACAGTAGAGCCGGCCGGCTATTATTGATACACGCACTTTTTTTATCTACATGCATGTGAGTGCAATACCTTTACTATTAAACTTTTTAAAACGATATCACGCTATGTTAGTGTTTTTCTCCTCTGGGTCATATCTATGGAGAGAGATGAGTCTGATGTAGAAGATTGGTGAAAATAGAGAGAGAGTGACAGCATATCCCGGATCCCTTAAACTGGCTTATGTGTTTACATGCGTGACTAATTTCTTGCTCTGGTAAGCAGTTAGAACTTAAGTGGTGGGGGATTCTGTCATCTGCTATACAGATTCACAGGATATTATCTGGACATCTAATTTCACCCATTCGGAGAACTTTCTGTCACTTTTGAATTTTTCTGTGATACATCCTTCATATGGACTTCCGCACATATTTTCCACTTGCTTTTATTCAGATTGCACTGGTGTTTTGTGTGCATCTCATACAGCATAATTGATTGTTTATGTTGATTCATTTTGCAGCGCAGCTTTACCTTCTTACTGTGAAGAAACCTTTCCGTATTTGGAGATGAAACCTCTTTTCCTCTAGACGTAAAGAGTGCCCCCTTGTCCTCAGTGTTGACCGTAAAGTGAATAACCCAACACCAAGTTCACTATATGGACCCCTTATATATTTGTACATGTGGATCATATCCCCCCTTAATCTCCTCTTCTCAAGAGTGAATACATTTAGTTCTTCTAATCTTTCCTCATAGCTGAGCTCCTCCATTCCTCTTATCAGTTTGGTTGCCCAGTGTTGTTTTTAATAAATGCTTTGTCTAAAATATTTTTTTTTTGGCACAGATACAGGTGGTAGCACTGAGAGGATACTAATAAAAGATTGTAACTTTCTAATACAGGGCCATTGTTGAAGTGTACGTAAAGGAAAAACTTTTTATTTTAGTTATTTTTTTGGGTTGTTTTTTTTTTAAAGGGGTTGTAAAGGTTTGTTTTTTATTTTCTAAATAGGTTCCTTTAAGCTAGTGCATTGTTGGGTCACTTACCTTTTTCCTTTGATTTCCCTTCTAAATGTTTTTTTTTTCTTTGTCTGAATTTCTCACTTCCTGTCCCTCCTCGGTAAGCTTGCCACCATCATCCGAGCCGTTCTGGCCGGGGCTTAGTTAGCGTGCTCGCCCCCCCTCCCTTGGGACTACATCCCTGCGTAGAGATGCTGTGTTCACATTTCGAAGGGAAATCGGAGGGAAAGGGTAAGTGAACCAACAATGCACTAGCTTAAAGGAACTTATTTAGAAAATAAAAAACAAACCTTTACAACCCCTTTGAGTTGGATGGTTAAACCCTCTGTCAATTCTGAATTGTTTATGCTTCTGTTGGGTAGAAATTACCCTTCATTTGTCCTGTAGACAAATTGGTTCTCTAGGAAAAAAAGTGAAATCTCCCCAGGAAATTTTAACCCTGCCCTACTCAATCCCATTTCAACTGCCCAGACTTAGACAGGTTTGATTCCTATTGGTTAATGTAGGAAAATAAATGTGTAGGAAGGAAATAATAAGGCATTGATTACACAGATGTACATAGCGGAACGCCTGTGCAGAGGCCGAGTTTGTCCGCACGGGAATGCACAAGTGATACCATTTATATCAATTGGGACTTAGCTGCTCCCAGTTCGACAGTCATGCGAGTCGTCGTGCATTCAGGGACCCATACCTACACGGCTAACAAACTGGGAGCAGTGGTTGTTTCCAGGCAGTCACTGTGTCCCAATTGACGTGAATAGGACTGCCTGCACAGGGATGCACGGAACACCGATCAGAGACGTTTGGATATACCCGGAAAAACTCATATAATGAATCCAGAATTAAACATTTTGATTGATGGCAACTAAATACTCCTAAAATGTAGTAGTTTTTGTTCAGTTTTACTTTACAGCACAAGCGATTTAATTAAAGTCCAATACCGCAAAAAAAATATTCCAATAGTACATTGCCTTACTGTACATCTGTTTGTTTTGTACCACCTTTCTATAAAAAGATAAAAACTTTGTAAAAGAAAATGTATTCCAATAATTTGTATGTAAGAGCAAGAGCCAGCAACTCCAAAGTCCTTGATGCAAAAAAATTGCATATGGCCTTTGCATATGAGCATTAAAAAGCAAAGACTGATGCATTTCGGTGGGAGCCTTAGTCATAGCATTGGCCGCACATGCTCGAAATGACTGACGCATGCGCGGTAGCTTCCAAGGAATAGGTAGGGTGAAGCAAGATGGCGGCAACGGCATTGAATCTGACGAGCGCATGCTCGTCGTACTCTATGACGTCACCGCGTTCGTGCCATTCAAAGGAACGGCGGTTCTTTTGAATTGAGTGTGTGTACACTCGGCCGGCAAGATAATCTTGCCAGGAATCTCGTCAGGAAATTTTTTTTTTTTTTTCCTGACGAGATTCTGGGCCGTGTTTACAGGGTTTAAGGCTCCTGCTGAAACGTGTCAGCTGTTTGCTTTTTATTTTTGCATCAAAGACTTTGACTCTTCTCTCTTATATATTGTATTGAGTGTGGGAAGACACACTGAGCCTTGGCACTTGTGCTGCAGACTGCACATATTTTATCTTTCCCCAATAATTGTATGCCTTTACATTACAATTTTGTATATGACTTCCTTTTTTTATTATACAAGCCTTTTATTTGTATTTTTCTAGAATAAAAAGTTCTTCATTTTGTTTTTCTCACTATTTAATAAAAGTGCTTTGAGCTATTAAAGGGGTTTTCCACCCATTTTGTAAGTTTATTAAAAGTCAGCAGCTACAAAAAGTGTAGCTGCTGGCTTTTAATAAACCGACACTTACCTGCTCCACGGCTCCAGCGACGCGCCGGACGGGGCTCCGCTCCTCGCCCCCCCTCGCCGGCCGGCGTCTTCATGCTCAGTGTGGGCACCCGGCCGTGACAGCTTGCGGCTTCACGGCCGGGCACCCACTGCGCATGCGTGAGCGGCGCGGCCCGGCGAGGCCCAATTTAACCCAATTTAGCCTAATTAACCCAATTTAAGACAAGAATCCCAATTCTTGTCTAACTGTGCATATGCTCATAGATGATTTTCTGTAGCACATATCCAGTTAGTTTGGTATGGACAGATGAAGAATAGCCATGCTTTAAAAGAAGACAATCTAACACCATCACAGTAAGGTCCGTTCACATGTTGCTTAGTGGTAATGCGGTTTTCTGCCAGGTATTTTTAGACAGTGATTCACAAATTTTTCTGCGTGGCATGTGTTGGGTAGCCCATTTGTTTTGAATGGTCTTCCCTATGTATGTTTTTCATCCAAAGAAGCTCTAGGACTAAATTTTAGCCCAGAGCCAGGCATGAATTTACACTAACTTTTTGTTGAGTGGCAATCGTGGCAATATATTAATCGGTATTTGGTGTGCCATTCAGAAGGAAGTGCAGACTACCATACACAACACATTGGTATAACATATGAGGCAATATCGTACGGTCCCTTCCCTGAAGACACCATCTGTTATATGTCGTTTTATGATTTCCTATAATTAAGAGATCACGGCCTTCCGGCAGGAGGCAGTGTGTGAGGCAGTGTGTGATTGTGATTGTGGTGGAGGTCTCTATCGTCACCCCTTTTTGGATATGGTGGACCAATAAGCACTTGGGAGATCATTGGAATTGACTAATTTCTCTATTGGGACTTTTTTTTTTTGGAGTGTGATGAAGTCTGATTGCCTTGGACACTTATATTTTTATCACGTGTAGATCACTGGTTTGTTATCACATTATTTTTTCTGCACTGGTTGTGCTGCCTTCAGTGCAGTCTGTATTACGTTTATTAGCGCAACCTTTTCTTTTTGTCACGTTGTGTTTTGCTGCGATTTTGAATCGCAAGCAGAATCGTGCAAATTCTGCCAGCAGCGATTCTTAATGGTCCTATTGTAAAAATATGTGTAAATGAGTTAGACCTTAAGCCTCGTACACACGATCAGACTTCCATCGGACAAATCCGTGGATTTTTGTCCGAAGAGCGCTGGCCGTGAACTTGTTATACATACAGACGGCAGAACTTTTTCAGCCAACATTCACAAAACTATGTGTGTTTCTGCTCTTTAGCGCCACCCTTTGGGCAACTTCTGCTATTGTTGCCTTTTATGGTTCGCATTGGTTTGGGGCATGCGTGTTTGTACTTTGGATTTTAGTCCAATGGGCTTGTGTACACACAATCAGATAATCGGACGGAACACATTTGTTGTCGCACAATTTGAGAGAATGACCATCCAACATTTGTTGTCGGAAACTCTGACAACAGTTGTCTGATGAAGCATACAGACGGTCAGATTATCCGACAAATCACGTCCATCACACAATTGTTGTCGGAATATCCGATCGTGTGTATGGGCCTTTGGAGTGTAAGCTCCTTGAGGGTAGGGACGGATGTGAATGTACAATGTATATGTAAAGCGCTGCGTAAATTGACGGCGCTATATAAGTATCTGAAATAAAAAATAAATTATAAACAAGGGCCTAAGCCAAGTTTTGTTTGTACACTTTATTGAATGTGTAATTGAACCAACATATCCATGTTTTTCAGTTGTCATGTTCATGTGCAATTTGATATACCTTCGTGAATATTTTATGTATTTTCCCTTACCTGATGACTCAATGTGATGCCAGAATAGGAATATGCTGCTTGTGTAATGTATGATGCAGTTAAGATAGATCGCCATTTAGAACGTTTGACTTTATGCCCTTAACCATTTGTGTAAATCTGAATAATGGTAAGAGGGGACTCGGCCCTTGACCTTTTATATCTCTGTGGGAAAAGAACTCTGCCTGTAATGACTTTTGCATTAGCATGCTTTTTTTTTTTTTTTTTTTTTACAACTTCTGAACACATTATTTATGGAATTTTTTTTAGCAGACATTTCTGTTGTTGGCACATGCTACTTTTTGATTTTGATATTTTTTTAACTATAAACAAAAGTGGGAAAATTATTCTGATGTAAAACTAATTGTACGCCTTTATTCTGGAATCCTTATTCTACAGCAAAACTGAAAGGTTGACTAATATTTCTCTCAATTGCCAGCTACGTGCAATTACTGAGATGTCAGATGCATTCAATTGTTAGCAGTACGTTTTTCTACTGAGACCTTTATTTTCTGAATAAAAAGAGTAAATTGACAGTACCTATTTTTTTTTTATATAGATCTCTCTCTATCTAGCTATCTATCTAATATCTTAAGGAAGCCATGATTAAAAGTGTAAAAAATTAAATAAAAATCTCTATCAAAATAACCACTTCCAGCCCAAGGCCGTCATATGGCGACCTTGACTTTCAGTGGGGATATCTGAATGATGCCTACAGCTATAGGAATCATTCAGATATTATTTTCTGCCAGCGATTCTGTGCACCATAAGAATGGTCATAGCGGCAGTTCCGCCGCTTGTATTGTTATTACAGGCGATGGGAGGTGACATCCCCCCTCCTGCCGCAATCCGGTGCTTCTCTGGGCTCTAAAGTCATCTCTATGACCGTCGGAGGCTCGGTGCGACGTTATGATGTCACGTCTGGGCCACGGATGTAAACAATGCCATTATCGCTGCTAATGAGTATGAGATCAGTTAATTTTTTTTTTCAGTCTCATGCATTTCAGCATGGAGGAGAGATGTGGGGTCTTATTAACCCCGCATCTCTCCATAAAGAGGACCTGTCACGATAGATTCCTATTATGATGCAATTGCTATTGCATTGCATGCTGGCTTGACGCATCTTGAGCACTCAAACACATATGTTAGGATGTTATTTATTGATTTTAGCTCTGCATTTAACAGAGTAGTCCCTGACAAATTAGTGAAAAAGTTAAAAGCTTTGGGCCTATGTCCATTACTGCGCTCATGGATTATGGATTTTCGAACAAACAGGCCACAAATGGTGAGAATAGGATATCAGATGTCTAACACTAGTATTTTGAATACGGGGTACCCCAGGGATGTGTGTTAAGTCCGACCCTGTTTACATGGTTGACGCATGACTGTACTCCCATGTGTCTAACACTATAGTGAAGTTTGCTCATGACACCACTTTAGTGGGACTCCTACAAGATAATATTGAGACAGCTTATAGGCAGGAAATTCAACATTTGGTTGAGTGGTGTAGAAAATGATTTACTACTCAATACTGCAAAAACGAAAGGAATAATAGTGGATTATAGGAGATCATTGCCCGGTTTATATAGGTGGAAAGGGTGGACACTATTATATTTTTGGGAGTGCATATTACAAGGGAGCTGTCATGGTATGAAAATGCCTTTTCTAGTGTAAAAAAGCACAGCAGAGACTGTTTGTTTTTTCTTCGGAGACTGAAGCAGGCTGGATTGCCCTTAAGGCTTCTGGTCAATTTCTATCAGTGTACCATTGAGAGTATTCTTCTCCACTTCGCTGTAGTGTGGTATGCCAGCTGCAGAGCCAAGGATAAGAAGTGCCTGTCTCGTGTGGTGGAAACAGCACAGCGGATCATAGGAACAGAGCTACCGAATTTGGACACAGCATATGCCAGCCAATTAAAAAAGCCGGCCAAAGCTATTAGTATCGATCCAACCCATCCAGGTTACAGTGTGTTTGTCCCATTGTCATCAGGAGTATGTATGTGTGGTTTTGTTGAGAAGTGTTTTATTGCTGCTGTAAAGAGTACCCGGAAAAATGTTGTATGTATACAGTGACAAAGTATATCTCGCTTCAAGGGGTGTTTACATTCCTTGTAATAGGAATAAAAGTGATCAAATAAAATGTAAAGTGTAAAAAAAAAATGTTTTTTTTTTTTTTTTTTTTAAACCCTCTGTCCCCGGTAGCTCACGCTCAGAAGCAAACCCATATGCAAGTCCTGCCCACATATGTAAACGCCGTTCAAACCACACATGTGATGAATTGCCTCACGGGCATCAATTCTAGCACTAGACCTTCTCTGTAACTCTAAATTGGTAACCTGTAAAAAAAATTAAAGCGTCGCCTATGGAGATTTTTACATACCGAAGTTTGGTGCCATTCCATAAGACATGTTGGGTATCTATATACTCGGCGTAATATCTTTCACATTATACGAAACAATTGGACTAACTTTACTGTTTTTATTTTTTAATTCATGAAACTGTTTAAAAAAACGCGTTTAAAAAATTATTGCGCAAATACTGTGTGAGATAAAAAGTTGCAGTGACTGCCATTTTATTCCCTAGGGTGTCTGCTAAAAAAAATACATACAATGTTTGGGGGTTCTGAGTAATTTTTTAGCAAAAAAATATATGAGTTTTACATTTAGGAGAGGCGTGCCAGTATAGGCCCGGGATGGAAGTGGTTAATGTGCTAAAAAAAATTCAGATATTTCCAATAAAGTCTCTATAGCAATCATATGTGCTAGGAAACCTTAGAGTGGAGTTCCACCCAAAAATGGAACTTCCACTTTTTGGAATCCCCCCCCCCCCCTCCGGTGTCACATTTGGCACCTTTCAGGGGGAGGGGGAAGCAGATACCTGTGTAATTTGCTCCCACTTCCAGGCATAGATCACCGCAGTGATCGCAGAGACCTATGCCTACTCTGTCCCCCCTTCTGTCTTCTGGTGAACACACATGTCCCAGAAGACAGCAGGAACCAGTGAGGACGCGCAGCAGGGAACCGCAAAGTGAAGCCGCAAGGCTATTTAGAAGCCAGCGGAAAAATCTTCCCATTCATATACATTATTTCAGCCATAAATGTCAGGATCATGTAAAGAAAGTATAAATCACAAAGAGGGGGCAGGGCCTCTTTGCATACCATAAACCATAAAATATATATTTTTAAATAAACATATAAAACAACTGCACTCTCATATTCCAGTGCCACACATGTTGGGCACTAAGAGATAAAAGCATATTCCTATAGACAGAGCGCTGTTGCTTCCCTCTTCTATGATAAAAATATTTGAATCGACAGAAGCAGCTCTCTTGTTCCAGCTAGCATCAGTTTCTATGAGAAAAATGATGACGTTTATTAGTTTCATGACATCAGCCATCCCTAGCATGCTCTGGGCTCTGTTACACACAAGGGGCCACATTCTCGTAGATCAGCGTATTGTTGTGCTGGCGTAACGTATCCTATTTACGTTACGCCTCCGCAACTTAGACGGGCAAGTGCTGTATTCTCAAAGCACTTGCTCCGTAAGTTGCGGCGGCGTAGCGTAAATAGGCCGGCGTAAGCCCGCCTAATTCAAATTTGGAACAGGGGGGCGTGTTTTATGTAAATAACTTGTGACCCGAAGTGATTGATGTTTTTCACGAACGGCGCATGCGCCGGCTGTGGAATATCCCAGTGTGCATTGCTCCAAAGTACGCCGCAAGGACGTATTGGTTTCGACGTGAACGTAAATGACGTCCAGCCACATTCACTGACGACTTACGCAAACCACGTAAAATGTTCAAAATTCGACGCGGGATCGACGTCCATACTTAACATTGGTACGCCGCATGTACTCCACCATATAACAGGGGTAACTTTACGCCGGGAAAAGCCTAACGTAAACGGCGTATCTGTACTGCGTCGGCCGGGCGTACGTTCGTGGTTCGCGTATCGAGCTGATTTACATATTTCTAGGCGTAAATCAGATTACACGCCCCTAGCGGCCAGCGTAAATATGCTGCTAAGATCTGACGGCGTAACAGACTTAAGCCGGTCGGATCTAATAGAAATCTATGCGTAACTGATTCTAAGAATCGGGCGCATAGATACGACCGCCCAGACTCAGAAATACGACGGCGTATCTGGAGATACGCCGTCGTATCTCCTTTGAGAATCTGGGCCATGGTCTCTAAAAAAAAAAAAAAAAAAAAAACAACAAAAAAAACACCTGACCAGGAAATGTAACCTCTTTCTGCAATCTTAAAAAAAATTCTACAACTTCCCATCAAGATGATTTAGATGCGCCTTAATAACAGCTTATCGGGCTCAGTTTCTGGTACTCCCAGGGGACAGTATGGCCTTCGCTTTTCGTATAACAAGCATCTGTATGCCAGATTTGCAAAGCCGCCACCTGGACTTCTGTTCACGCTTTTTCCAAGTACTACCAAGTGGATATTCACGTCTCGGCTGATGTGAGCTTCGGTCTCATTTTTCCTCTGATTATCTGATTATTTTATTTGGGTTTCTTAAACCCTTGTGTTTCCTGTGGACCTGTGTGCCCACCCCTCCGTTATAATCAAGTATTCTGTATCTGAAGTTGCTTTGCTTGGGTACATCCCTTGTTCTATGAATAAAAGTCTTTTTTGTCCTGTACTGTGTGAGTAAACGAAAAGCACTTATGACTTGCCTATAAATTCCTCATCTTGGAACACAGAACAGGACACAGGCCCCTGTACTCTTTGATTACCAATTTATTGCTTGCTAAAAAAAATCTAAAGCCTCATGGAGTGGGCGAAGTTATATGAATATGCTCTTGGGGCAGCCCTAGCCAACTTTTTTCCAGTGTCACCTGAAGTTAGTAGCATTATGAATGCGTGCCTGTATTGTACTGTCATGTACTGTACTCCAACATAAGGAATTTACAAGTACCGTAAGGCCCCTTGCATACTGCCCTGACTTGAAAGTCTTGTGATTTTTGCTGTGATTTTTGCCACTATTTTAGGGAATGTGGACCTCAACTTGCATCAGTCATATCTGTGCGACTTGAAATCGCACAGATATGAATGGTACTCATTGGAAATCATGGGGTATGACTTGTCATGCAAGTTTGCAGTCCGAAGTCGCAGGACAAGTCGCTCAAGTGTGAAAGGGGCCTTAGTCAAAATTCCTATTTTTTATCTTTGTGACTTTTTCATAAATCGGCTCCTTACTGTTCCTTCAGTTATTGGAAAGAGGCTTCCTTATTTTTGTTTTTTTTCAAATTTTTTATCTGGTGTTGTTGGTATGGAATAGTTAATGTAAGCCACTTTTTCTAAAATTGTGTTGCGGTTTCTAAAGCAGAAAATCACTTTATCACCTCCTTTCTTGATAAATGTATCAGTAGACAAATTCCTCGCTGTGTATATATGAGTGCCATCTTGATAGATGTGCCTCCCACATCAAAACCTGTAATCTGATTTATGTAAGGCTCTGCACATGGCAAATCAGATTGCAGAAGATAAGTTACAGGGGATGTGCTCTTTGCACTATTGAGTAGTGTTGGTAGACGGCTTAAGTTTATTTACAGACTTAAAACAAAATGTTAACATCTGCTATGTGAATCCAATTTCTAGTTATTTGCTCTTATTATTTTCCCGATTTAAAGTACTATTCTATGTCTAAGCATATATTTCTATCTTTTTTTTTTTTTTTTTTTTTTTTATATATTGCATAAGACGTGCCAGAGGTGTTTGTAGTAATAATGCATTTACTATGTTTAGGAGATGTAAGTATTATGTACTTTTATGAAATTACTATAAATCTGTTAAGAACAATTATGATCTTTTATGGAAATATGTGATTTTGTAAGGACTGGCAGGAAAATAATCAACTTAATATATTGCATATTTTTGCATATCTTGTTCCATTATGCTTCTATAGCTTATAGGAAACGTGTCAGGATAGAAATATAGGGACCACTACCACTGTCCTGGTTTTGAAAATGAATTTTTTAAGGTACTGTTGTTATCATGTTTTTTTCTTTTTTTTCTTTACATCATATTTGCACTTTATACTGTTGGTTAGAGATCATCAGTTACTAAGATGTAGAGAGCAATATGGATACAATCATTGCTTTTTCTTTTTCTTCTGAAATTACTAGCTAACTATTTAGCATATATAGCATTCAGTACTATGTAACACAACATTATACAGTATATTAGATGAGTGATTAAGGCTATATAATAAAAAAACATGGCATATAGAGTGCAGTGGTCAAGACAGTGTAACGTATAAAATATCATACAGGGTGCAGTGTTCAAGACTATGTAACAGAGTATACCACAGAGGACTCTGTATTCAGTGTTGCCCCTTCATCAGGTAGCATACCACTTAGAATTTGGAGTGCAGAGTCCAGGACTATGTAAGACAGGCTTGACAAATTTGCTTGGAATCTAGGAGCCAAACAAAAAAGTTAGGAGCCAGGAACGCTCCCGGTCTTTCCGAGCTTGCGCGCAGAAGTGAACGCATATGTGAGTAGCGCCTGCATATAAAAGCAGTGTTCAAACCACACATGTAAGGTATCGCCGCGATTGGTAGAGTGAGAGCAATAATTTTAGCCCTGGACCTCCTCTGTAACTCAACATGCAACCTGTAGAATTTTTTAAATGTCGCCTATGGAGATTTTAAAGGGTAAAAGTTTGTCACCATTCCATGAAGCGTGACATGTTGGGTATCCATTTACTCGGCGTAACATTATCTTTCACAATATAAATAAATAAATATATATATATATATATATATATATATATATATATATATATATATATATATATATATTGGGCTAATGTTACTGGTGTCTTATTTTTTATTTAAAAAAGTGTATTTTCCCCCAAAAAGTGCGCTTGTAAGACGCTGCGCAAATACGATGTGACAAAGTATTACAACGACCGCCATTTTATTCTCTAGGGTGTTAGAATAAAAAAAATATAATGTTTGGGGGTTCTAATTAGAGGGAAGGAGATGGCAGTGAAAACAGAGGGGAAGCTCCATTAGCATTGCTGGTTGTCTTGTCATACCAATGGCCACCACAAGATGGTGCCAGATCACAGAAGGAAGCATAGGCCTGCAGAATGCCACAAAGACGTGGCCTCAATTACCGGCCCGACGCGAACTTGCGGCGGGGAAGGTGGGGCTGCACGAAGACACACGATACCCCAGCTGTGCCACCCCAGGTCGCTAATTCTAGTCGCAATTGCGAACTGGTGCCCGGGTTTTGTCGAACCCTGATGTAAGATAGTGTAACAAGTATAGAGGTCTCCCAAATATGTAGCCTGAAGATTTCAGAAATCAAGACCATGTAACATGCAGCTGTGTAGAGTTCACTGTCAGGAATATGTATTGTATTAAGTGCAGCAGTCAGAAATATGTTATTGTGCAGTGAAGCTTGCAGTGGTTGCCATATGTTGGCAGTCAGCATGCCCCCTTACACTGGTTTAGGGATCTACCAGTATATCATTTTTTCGGTGCCGATATGATACAGATATTTCGGCCACCTCTCAGACTGATGGTCGATAATGTGTGCCAATATTCTGTACATTGCAAAAAAAAAATTTTACACTTTTTTTTAAACATTTGTATGTCTATTATTACTGTCACAAGGAATGTAAACAGGCAGGGACAGGTACTCTTTATGGAGGGATCTATAAGATCCCAACCCCCTGCTCTGCACTCGAAAGTACTCAAAATGTTAGGATCTGCGTTTTTGAATACTGCAAGCATCACCCAGGTAAAACACCTTGAAGCAATATCCGCAATATCTGGTACATTTGTGCCCGATACCAATGCTTCAACGAATGTGTGATGGCAGGGTTTTGTCAGAAAATCCGACCGTTTTTGTGTGCTCCATCTGACAATTGTTGTCGGATTTTACAACAACAAATGTTGGATAGCATGCTTTCAAGTTTTCCAATGACAAATGTGTGCCGTCGGATTATCCGCTCGTGTGTACACAAGTCCGTCGGAAAAAATCCCAAGTACACACACTCACCATAAGATAACATTAGCAGAAGTTGCCCAAAGGGTGGCGCTAAAGAGCAAAAAAAAACCACGTAGTTTCTGTTTGTTGGCCTACAAGCATTTTGCCGTTTGTATGCAGAACAAGTTCTCGGCAAACGCCCTTGGGACAAAATTCCACGGCTTTGTCAGATGGAAATCGGATCGAGTGTAGGAGGCTTTAGAGTTCTTTTTTTTATTTTATTTTACCTTTAGGCATCTGGTGTTAAATTCTCAGGAATTGGCTATGAATACAAGATAGTCAATGCAGACAGGTAGTGCTTCAGCTTAATATTTTCCCTCCTCCATGCCACCCCTTGATATGTAAGACTTATCTTAATTGTTTTCTGTAGTAAGAAGAGCCATCATTTCGCTATAGACTGTCAAGTGTTTGAAGTAATAAGTATGTAATTGGACAAGAAAGAAAAACGATTACCCCCAGATGGGACTTTTAAGGCCAGACTCCAATGTATATATAAAATTTTTTAATTTATTAGATATTTGCACCAAGATGGGTAAACACTTAATTACAGAGTAATTCTGGATGTTGGATTACAGAAATCTTCTGGAACAGTCAGAAATTATGTATAATAAGAATAAAAAACATATAAGAAGTAGTGATAAAGTGACACCTGGGGCACACGTCCCATGTGTGAACCCAGGAGAAAATAGGAAACAACAAGAAAGTACTCAAATAAAACCTCGTGAAGATACAATACAATTAGATTAAAAAACACTCTGTAGAGAGTAGTAGAGAAATGCCCGACGCGTTTCTGGTCTATTGATGGAGCAACAGACCTTCATCAGGGGCCACAGGAGTGTGTGATTACAAGCTGTTTTTCTCTCTCTAAAAATAAAACACACATCATTATATTATATCATATCATCAGGTGTATATGGATCCATATTTTAAGTAGTTGTTAGAGATACCTCTACTATAATGTATATGATCAACATACCGTTTGTGGTAAACCAGGGTTTGAAAATTGACCCTCAACTTGTCGGTTTAGGATATCCCCAGGGCCGACTTATGGGGTCTCATAAGTAAGAAAAGAGAAAGGGGAGGGATGGCTCCGATTGATCCCAAACACACGGTATCCTATTGAAATTTAAGGATATAGGGAGTGGAAAAAGAAATAAGAGAAAAAGGAGAGAAAAAGGAAAAAAGGGAAGAAGAAAAGAGAAAAGAAAGAGAAAGAGAAAAGGGTAAGGAAAGAAAGAAAGAAAGAGAAAAGAAGAGAAGGGGGGAAAAAAAAAAAAAAAAAAGGAGGGAGAAAGCGGAGAAAGAGGAAAAAAGAAAAAGAAAGAAAAAAGAGAGAAAAAATAAAAACATGACAAATGATCCAATGCATAAATCCTTGGTCATACTGCTCATATTCATGATAGAAACAATAATTACCCAAATGTAGGGCTTGTTAGGGCAATAGTGCAGCAGGTCAGGGGGTTTTCTGAGTCCAATGCGGACGATCCTCTTAGAGTTGCTAGGGGGAATCCCGAGCTCTATATGTAGAGAGGAACCTGGTGCCGAATGCCTGTAGAGCAGACGTATATAGATAGAAACTGAGGCATGCATGGTAAGGAGAGGTACATGCTAGAATGAGGTTAGGTTGGTTACAAAAAGGCTTGTTTGAGTATAAGGTAGAACAGGCACTCACCGTGATTGGGGTATTGTAATACCAGCGTTACTCCCTTCAGCTCGCAGGGTGCTGGGAGAACTGGTCATATGTTGGCTCTATTTATGGGGTGGACATGACCTGGGAGGGCCGTGTAGCTCGGCCCCTCCCAGGGATTCTGATCAGATGGGATTGCCATCGGCTGTTTACAATCGTTTTGCTGGAGGGGGCGGGATGGGGCTAGTGGGCATGGCAAGTATGTAATTGTACCTGCCGAGACACCTTCAGTATTGGACCTTTTCTGTTGAATCTTCATTGAATAGCTGCGTTAATCCATTTTGAAATGTGGCCACCACATACTCTTTCCTTTTACCCTCCTATTTGTCCAGCTGTGAATTTAGATTGAATTTTATATATGTATAGCTTAGCCTGTTACTTTGAGCCACACACATTGCTTACCATCTCCTGCCAGGGAAGCACATTCCTTGGCATAGTGTTTTTTCATCCTGTTTTGAAGCAAAACTGTTTGCCCTTTTCCCATGTGCCGTTCCCTAAATAAATAAAAAATACATTCTTATTGCACACTTGTACTTGCCTTCTATGGCCTTTTTTTTTTTATAAAGCTCTTGTTACTCTTGGTTTTTTTTGTGTATTGTTTTTTTTTTTGTTGGTTCTCCAAAGTCCTGAAGTTGAAGGTCACCTATGTAACAGCTGCGCCTCTTTTGACCTTTCATGAACTTGACCTTCTCTTCTTGTATATCAGTCAAACCAATCATATGTTCCTTTATGCTCCCTGACCTTTTGTTTCTTACAATACAAATAAATGGAGTACAACAGAAGACTTTTGGGTATGATCAAGTCAGTGTGTCAGAGGACTATCCTATAGCAAAAAAGGTTCTCAAGCTAGCAGAAAACAATATTCTGGAATATTATATTCAAAAGTGGTTTTGCGCTCCCAAATGCTAAAGTGCTAGTATGCCTTTTAACCCTTTCATGCCTAAGCCTATGTATGACATTTGGTGTTTACAAGTTAAAATCCATATTTTTGGCTAGAAAATTACTTAGAACCCCCAAATATTATATATATTTTTTTAGCAGAGAATCTAGAGAATAAAATGGCGATTTTTGCAATATTTTATGTCATACGGTATTTGTGCGGCGGTGTTTTAAACACAACTTTTTGGCAAAAATTTACTTTCATGAATTTTAACAAATGAAAAAGTAAAATTAGCCAATTTTTTTTGCATAATGTGAAAGATGATGTTACGCCGAGTAAATAGATACCAAGCATGTCACGCTTTATAATTGCACGCACTTGTGGAATTGCGACAAACTACGGTACCTAAAAATCTCCATAGGCGACACTTTAAACTTTTTTTACGGTTACCAGGTTAGAGTTAGAGTAGGTCTAGTGCTAGAATTATTGCTCTCCCTCTGACGATCGCGGCGATACCTCACATGTGTGATTTGAACACCGTTTTCATATGCGGGCGCGACTTCCGTATGCGTTTTCTTTGCTGCGCAAGCTCGCGGGGAGGGGGGCGCTTTAAAAAATTTTTTTTTTTGTTTTCTTATTTATTTATTTTTTATAATATTGTGTGTTTTTTTACATTTTGATCACTTTTATTGCTGTCACAAGGAATGTAAACATCCCTTGTGACAGTAATAGGTGGTGACAGGTACTCTTTATGGAGGGATCGGGGGTCTAAAAGACCCCCGAGCCCTCCTTTGCACTTCAAAGTATTCAGATCGCCGAAAACGGCGATTCTGAATACTGTGTACTTTTTTAAATCCGGCGCCATTGACAGCCGAGAAACCCGGAAGTGACGTCATGACGCCGCTTCCGTGGTTTCAATGCAGAGACTGAATCAAAGCCGTTTACGGCTTAGTGTCAGTCTCCGCCTGGACACAGAACGCGGCGAATGGAGGATCGAGTCTCCCGGTGGGACGGGAGGCCCGGTCAGAGCGGCGAGAGGCGGCGGGAGGGGGGGGGGTGTCCCCTCCCGCTCGTCCGGCATAAGCCACATTGGTTGTTATGTTTGGATAGCCGATTGCCGGCTCTAAACAACAGTGGCTGCAGGCATCATCCCGTTATAACCCCCGAAAGCCGAGGACGCATATATATGCGTTGCGTCGGCGTGAAAGGGTTAATCTGTTTGCTTAGCTATTTTCAGAATCAGCATATTCTATCAAACCATATATAACATTAACAAAACAAACAATGCATCAGTCCATAAAGTGTTCTTTGGTATTAGATTGCTTGCATATGCTCAATCTTTTATAAAAAAACAGGCTGTTCACATATCCAGTGAAAAAATATAAATCGCGCTACCTCTAAAACATGTGAAACAAATATTTGAATCACAAAACTATGTGATATATATTGATATAAATCATAAACTATGTGTTGTATGATGCTATATATAAATCACTAATATACCAAAAAACGAGAGGTTGATAGCCACTAGAGGGCACTATATAGCACTCTCGTCCCTAACAGTGATAAATGAACATAATTTTTTTTTTAGATCATATCATTGGATCAATAAATATTAACCAAAAATAAAAATATATATAGACATATAAATAAAACAAATATTGTAGCAATAAGGTCCATAAATGTTTAACACATGAAATGCCAAACGCCCGTGCTCTGTGCCAAATTCCAAAATCAGTTAAAAAAAGTGTCCAAAGAAAAGTGATGTATCCTCCACCAAACTATAGATTGGCTCCTTACCAAATCGCCATGATCCCTTATGACAGGGCATCATGAACAGCATATAATAGGTAGTCGCTTCCAGTCTTGCAGTTCAGACAGATACGATCCATAACATTGGATCTCATCTTCACCAACATCAATGCCCACCATGTAAAAAACAATAACGGCTCCACATAGCGCATTAAATGAGTAAAAAAAGATTTATTAAAAGTTGTGTTGCACTTACAAACATGCAGTAAAAAAATTCCTCGAATCTGATGTGCCGGCCGCCGCCGCCACCCAAGAGCTCCAAACGTTCCCCCAGTGGACGGGTGTCTGGGAATTTGTGTACCGGCCGGCACATCAGATTCGAGGCATTTTTTTACTGCATGTTTGTAAGTGCAACACAACTTTTAATAAATCTTTTTTTACTCCTTTAATGCACTATGTGGAGCCGTTATTGTTTTTTACATGGTGGGCATTGATGTTGGTGAAGTTTAATCACTTGTGGATGAGACCCAATGTTAAGGATCGTATCTGTCTGAACAAAACCGTTGTCCGTTCTCTCCTGCACACAGAATCTGCTGCTAGAGACTGGACCGGAGCAGCTGCAGAAAAGGTATGTAAAGCCGTTCCCCCTGCTTTTAACCCTTAAGCTGCCAGAGCTATTTTTGCTTTTTTTTGGCACACGTTTAAAAAATAATTTTAGGGCCCCCCCCCCCCCCCAACACATTTTCTATGTTTTCTGAAAGCCAACACCCTAAAAAAGTGGTAGTTTCATGTCACCACAAGGCTCTAGGAAATGCATAATTTCAGTTAAACATACACAGTTAATATTATGGTACACAAATGCAATAAATTACCCATGTTTTGATTAAATAAAAAAGGTGAGATTGCACCGAGTCAATATATGCGCAACGCGTCAAACCTTAAATCTGCATGCCCCCATGAAATGGCAACAAGCTTCAGTACCCTATATTTTATATAGGCAATGCTTAATTAAGGCATTGGTTTCGCTTTAAAAGTTGGAGGCTTTAAATATTGGGGGGGGGGGGGGATTTATGTGCTGGGGTGTAACTTTTCTGTGATTCTTTTACATTTATCTTTTTTTCCCCCATCACATAGGGCACAAATTTCCACTAGGTGGTGATTTTTTGGTGACCGGTTATTTAATGAGACATCCAGGGTCTAGAAAACCCTGAATGTTCTCCCTGTGCTCCACTCAATGTAATGCAATGCAGATTGACGTTGCAATACATTCGGTCTCAAGCTGCGTACACACGACCGGTTTTAATGTCTTAGAAAAAACAACATTTTTCTCGACGTGATTCTTGTATACACACGATCGTGAAAAAAAAAAAAAAAAGTGCTCGAGCAAAGAGCGGTGACGTACGACAGCACTATAAAGGGGAAGTTCCATTTATATGGCGCCACACTTTGGGCTGCTTTTTGCTGATTTCGTGTTGGTAAAAGTTTGGTGATAGACTATTCGCGCTTTTCAGTCTTTGTGCTTTTCAGTCTGTTACAGCGTGACAAATGTGCCATCTCCATTACAAACGCTAGTTTTGCCAGAACGAGTGCTCCCGTCTCATAACTTGCTTCTGAGCATGCGCTTTTTTTTTCCGTCAAAACCTACACACGATGCCAAAAACGACAATGCGAAAAACGAGAACATTTAGAGAATGTTATACATTTTTAATGGCCATTTTTCACGTCGAGAAAAATGCTCTGGAGCCTACACGCGATAGTTTTTAATGACCATTTAAAAAAAACAGCATTTTTTTCGTCATTAAAAAAACGGTTGTGTGTACACGGCATCAGCCTTACTGGCCTGGGGAAAATTACATGGGGAGCCGGAGGTGATGTCAAACCTGACGCTTCTGGCTCAGCAACAAGAACGGAAGGAGGGCAGACATGCATGTGCTCAGCTCCCTACTCGATGCCCATCTGCGGGGCCGGGACCAGCATAACAGGTGCCAAGCAGAGCCTGGGATACATAGCGGGGACACCAGTTTATCGGGGGGGGGGGGATGTGAAACAATCTGGCAGGGCTGGACTGCTTTCCTCTGACAGGTGGCAGTCTGCTTGTTATATTGTGTATCTCACAAGTGAGTACACCCCTCACATCTTTTCATGTGACAACACTGAAGAAATTACACTTTGCTACAATGTAGTGAGTGTACAGCTTGTATAACAGTGTAAATTTGCTGTCCCCTCAAAATAACGCAACACACAGCCATTAATGTCTAAACCACTGGCAACAAAGTGAGTACACGCCTAAGTGAAAATGTTCAAATTGGGCCCAAAGTGTCAATATTTTTGTGTGGCCACCATTCTTTTCCAGCACTGCCTTAAAGGAGTTGTAAAGGAAAAAAATGTTTTTTACTCAAATGACTGTTTACAGGGTATAGAGACATAATGGTTAACTGATTCCTTTTAAAAACGATTAAAAATAGATAAAATCATAATGTACCTGTAGTTTCAGTTTTGTTTTTGCATGTTATCCTGCCTCTGTGCTGTATAGAGCCATAGAGAAGTTATGGTTTGGAAACGAAACTAGAAGCTCCCGGTACTGTGGTCATCAGGAAACAGACAACCAGGAAGTGTCCAGAACAGAGCAGAATTATAGCAACATCAGAGCAAAAACTAACAATGAGGACATGAAACCAGGACTGCAGTAAGGTAAAGGAAGCTATTTAGCGAAAAAAACAAAACCTTTAGTGACCCTTTAACCCTCTTGGGCATGGAGTTCACCAGAGCTTCACAGGTTGCCACAGGAGTCCTCTTCCACTCCTCCATTACTACATCACGGTGTTGGTGGATGTTGGTGACCTTGCGCTCCTCTACCTTCCCTTTTAGGAAGCCTCACAGATACTCAATGGGGTTTAAGTCTGCAGACATGCTTGTCCAGTCCATCACCTTTACTCTCAGCTTTTGGCAGTGGTCGTCTTGGAGGTGTGTTTGGGGTCGTTGTCATATTAGAATACTGCCCTGCGGCCCAGTATCCGAAGGAAGGGGATCATGCTCTGCTTCATTATGTCACAGTACATATTGGCATTCATGGTTCTCTCAGTGAACTCTAGCTCCCCAGTGCCGGCAGCCCCAGACCATAAGACTCCCACCACCATACTTGACTGTAGGCAAGAAGCACTTTTCTTTGTACTCCTCATCTGGTTGCCACCACACGCTTGACACCATCTGAAAGAAATAAGTTTATCTTGGTCTCATCAGACCACAGGACATGATTCCAGTAATCCATGTCCTTGGTCTGCTTGGCTTCAGCAAACTGTTTGCAGGTTTTTTTTGTGCATCATCTTTATAAGAGGCTTTCTTCTTGGACAACAGCCATGTAGACCAATTTGATGCAGTGTGCAGTGAGAAATGACAGACTGACCCCCCACCACCCCTTCAACCTCTGCAGCAATGCTGGCAGCACTAATTTCCGAAAATCAACCTCTGGATATGATGCTGAGCACGTGCACTCAACTTCTTTGGTCGACCATGGCGAGGCCTGTCCTGAGTGGAACCTGTTCTGTTAAACCGCTGTATGTTCTTGGCCACCATGCTGCAGCTCAGTTTCAGGGTCTTGGCAACATTCTTATAGCCTAGGTCATCTTTATGTAGAGCAGCAATTTGTTTCTTCATATCCTCAGAGAGTTCTTTGCCATGAGGTGCCATGTTGAACTTCTAGTGACAATATGTGAGAGTGATGACATCAAATTTAACATACTGGACCCCTTGTAACACTTTTGTTGCCAGCGGTTTAGACATTAAAGAGGAAGTAAACCCTCACGATTTAAAAAAAAAAAAAAACACCTGCAAGAGAAAGGCATAACGAGCTAGTATGCACAGCATACTAGCTCATTATGTGGTACTTACCTTAGTTCGAAGGTCCCGTCCACCGCCATGTCCCCTGGAGCTTCTTCCTGTTTTTGCCGCTCCGGAGCGGCGATGACGTAGCTCCCGCGCATGTGTGAAAATGCGGCATTAACCCAAATAATGCCATTCACAAAAAGGCACGCTCTGTGTGCATGCGCCGTAGACATCGATGCCCGTTTTTGTGAAAATATCTCCTTAACCGTGTAGGTTAAGGCGATATTTCTTGCACCTACAGGTAAGCCTTAATCTAGGCTTACCTGTAGGTGCAAGTTGTGTGGTTGGCTTTACAACCACTTTAATGGCTGCGTGTTGAGCTATTTGGAGGGGACAGCAAATTTACACTGTTATACAAGCTGTACACTCAATACTTTACATTGTAGCAAAGTGTCATTTCTTCAGTGTTACATGAAAACATATAATAAAATATTTGAAAATGTGACGTGTGTACGCACTTTTGTGAGATACTGTTTATACACACTTAATCCTGGTGTGTCTAAAAACTCCTTCTGTCAGGTTTTTTACCATATAGGGACCTGGCAGCAAAAGGGGTTAAAGTTACTTTCTTCCTTCCTGTTGTGTCTTGGAGACAGAAAATGAAGGAACAGCACTCTGATAGGATCCAAAAAAAGATTGGGGTCCTAACTATTTCCTGCTCTATTCATAATTAAAAAGAAAAGTTTTGGATTCACATTTAGATTAAAGCAGTATTAAACCCAAAACCATAATTGTATGTGGTGTCTGGATTATTTTTTTTTTTTTCATATTTTTAGGTCTGTCAGCCCCCCCCCCCCCCCCCCCCCCCCCTGTTCTTCACCTGGTAATCTTGCAATTAATAAACCCTCCTGTATTAGAGAGCACAGGGGGCACAGCAGGCAGCAGCATTGTGGGACTTGGGGGGGGGGGGGGGGGTGTTTAAGAAAATTTAATGCACAAATTAAAGCTAAACTTCAACACACACTTTACTATCAGTTACAGCACACCGTGTCATTTTGAGATTAAGGCTTTACATGAATAAATAAAAGCTGATCAATGTAAGGTTATTTTATAGATTATCCAGTTAGTTAAAACAGCTGATCTAGTAAAGATGATAGGAGTGCAATAAATGTGTGTAATGAGTAGATTTGCTGACCCCAGCCTGCTTTCGGGTAACAATTTGCTTAATTTGGCATAAGTGGCCTACTTCACATTTTTTAAAACTATCATTGTGTACCTTGATGCCTCCAAAGGTATGATTTTCTGGCGGCTTCACACTGTCCAGCTGCACTTTGGGAGAAAACACAGCTAACCCGCACATAAAACCCGTAGATTTTAATTGTGTACTGTGGCTTGGGTGCGCTTTTCAGAAAACGCACCAAAACTTTTGCAAGTGCAGCAGGGCCGTCTAAAGCCGCTCTTAGGCCCAAATGTTATTTATCACTGGATGTTTTGTAAATAATAAGTAATGGAATAAATAATGACCTAATATTTGTTGCATAATGACGTTTTTTTCCTTTTTCATTTTGCAATGCTTCAGGAGTTAAATGCACAAGTGAGTAAATAATTTGTGTATCTGCTCTGTCATATTTGATACATGTCTTATCATTTATATAGAATATTTAATACTGTTAAGGCTGAACTCTAGGTAAGATCTTTATCGCATACAGTACTTGCATTTTTCAAGCTTGGGAAAATGGATGTATGCATGTTTTATACCCTAGGGCCCGCTGAGATATCTGACAATTATTGTAGTAGTTGGTGTTGCTACAGCGATGGCTTTGAACTTTCAGGTCCTGTGCAAGTGACTTCCCCTTCTGCACACTGACCACAGGAGGTTGCTTGCTAAGCATTGCCAATATAGAATGTGGTGGAGAGAACAGGGTTTGGAGAATCCACAATTTCCAGTGGACCCTCAGATATGAAATATGGTCATATCATTGGTCCAAGCTGTATGTATGCAATAGAGGTCATACGTGGCGTTTTCACTGCATTAATGAGTAATACAGTTATTCTAACATGCATACAAGGAACATATTGTACCATCTCAGGGTTTATACATGCTTCAGCAGCAGCACACCAGACCAGCCCACTTACAAAAACATTGCTATTAGTAATTTGATGTTCAGTTCAAAGTGTGTGCGTCCTTTTTCTGCCTACTGCAGTTTTCACCCTGGTGTCACATTGACGTCTTTCACCAAAAACCTTCACTCTTTTCAGTGTCTCTCTTAGTTTTTGTCTAGCATTCTTTCTATTTCTTCATTTTGATCACTTGAATTAGGAGCCTGATGTTCCTGCAATTTCTTGCAGACATGAGGTGGAAGGACTGTAGTAGCAAGTGAGAGGAAATGCATCAAAAATGCATCAAAAATCCTTCTTAAATCGTATATAAACCTAAAGCTAGAAAATTATCTCTGCACATTAGCATGGCCAGTTTGAGTTCCTTCTTCCTTCCATAGGTCCAACAGGATGGCATTGTGATTTACTGTTTTTTGCCCGACCTGTAAATAAGGGACTTTGGGCCAGATTCACGTAGAACTGCGGCGGCGTAACGTATCGTAGATACGTTACACCGCCGCAAGTTTTCATCGTAAGTGCCTGATTCACAAAGCACTTGCAATGAAAACCTACGCTGGCAGCCTCCGGCGTAAGCCCACGTAATTTAAAGGGGCGTGTGCCATTTAAATTAGGCGCGCTCCCGCGCCGGACCTACTGCGCATGCTCTGTTTCAAAATTCCTGCCGTGCTTTGCGCGAACTGACGTAATTTTTTCGAACGGCGACATGCATAGCGCAATTCCGTATTCCCGGACGTCTTACGCAAACGACGTGAATTTTTTTAATTTCGACGCGGAAACGACGGCCATACTTTATACAGCACATACGTGTGCTGTGTAAAGTTAAGGCACCCAAAACGACGACTAACTTTGCGACGGGAAACTAGACTAGCAGCGACGTAGTGAACGCGAAAAACCGTCGTGGATCGCCTTAACTCCTAATTTGCGTACCCGACGCTGGTTTACGACGCAAACTCCTCCCAGCGGCGGCCGTGGTATTGCATCTTAAGATTCGACAGTGTAAAACAATTACACCTGTCGGATCTAAGGGCTATCTATGTGTAACTGATTCTATGAATCAGTCGCATAGATACTCTGAGAGATACGACGGAGTATCTGAGATACTCCGTCGTATCTCGGCTGTGAATCTGGCCCTTTGTCTCCACCCCCAGAACCTGGGGAGGAAGAGGAAATTTAATGGTCACATGACTGCCATTAAAAAAATAATCTAAAAAAGTTATTCAAAATGAATACATTTATTTAATTCATATGGCGAGTTTGAAGAAACTCTGGTGAAATGTGAACATGAATGCATAATCTAAATTGTTTATATGCACTTTATGTAAAATTGCATTATTTTAATGTACACCAGAGATGGATTATTGTCTTCTGACCCTTTTTGCTTTATTTCTTTTCCGTTGCTCTTTAAAGTTTACCATATGCAACACAGCTTGTTTTTAAATGCATGTGTTTAAAATCTAGAGGATATCGTTTGACCTGAAGGTAAAAATGTCTGGGATAAATACGCTGCCTTACTACCTATTTAATTTACATTTGCAGGCAAGGAAACTGGAGGAAAAGGAGCGTGATCTTAAGAGGCAGGATGAATATTACAAGGAGCAGCTGGCAAGACTGGAGGAGAGGGTAAGTGTGAGCAATGAAGTGTTTCTACAAATGTACTTTATAACTGGAGTAGGTCTTATTTCTTATGGGTAGGTACAGTCACATTGAGCATTGTGCACAACAAGCAAGCATCTGCATATATGGTAGTCATCAACACTATCTCTTGATAACCCATCAGACTCATGGCAAAGCTATTCTGAGCAAAGTTGTCTGATTTTTAGAACACTGAAGTGTGCAATTACAGTTAAAATGTGTCCTCCCTGGTCAGAACAAGGTTATAGCTTTAAGGTCAAATTAAACTTAAAGATCACACTTGTTCAACTTTTATTACAGAAGAGCAGAATGTCATTACTGCTTCTTCCTTCCTGTCAGCATTAAAGTACACTGACCCTGTATGGGTAGCTTTGCGTCATGATAATGTGAATGCTTCGCATGCACAGCAGTGATGTTTTTGTGGCTTGTCCATTCAAGTGGCTGAAGAGTATGAGCCTAGTATGAAGACTGGGAAAAGATGGTCTTCCAGCACTGGAAGGAATTGCTTGGTAGGTACCGTAAGTCTGCCATAATGTGCTAATATAAGGCCTGGAGGCCTGTTTTAATGCAAAGGTTTATGTTGTTTTAATACTCTGAGCCAGTGAACCTGAACAACAGTATGTAGGCAGTGGAGTTGTAACTCCTTAATTGCATACTTTTCATTGGTCAGTATATCAGATGGTGTTGGATCCACTGGATCAGCATTGCAACTAGGAAACTAACATACTGGATTATATTGGATTCTTTTAGGGGCAACAGGGTCAACAGTGGCTTTGTTTACTTCTAATCCTACAAATGTTAGTTTAACTGACTCAAAGCACAGACATAGATATGGATTTCTGACTTTTCCCTAGTTTTCATGTTCCAGCTCTAAGACTTGGGGCTCGTTCACACCAGCTGCAGCATTGTAGTGCAATGCCTAGTGCACATAGTGTGGTCCAGCCGAGATCAGCGCGATGTTGTCACACAGACAAACCTCAGAAAATATAATTGCCGACTGTGTGGTGTGAAGCAGTAGATTGCCTCGTACTGCTCTGAAAACCAGTAGTATGCACATTATTATTATTTATTCAGCGCACACCACCACAAAACAGTGGTGTAAACCAGGCATATAGGAAGACGAGGCATGTTGCCCTGTCAGGCGGTGCGTCTGAACTGGAATAGTCACCCAACGTAGTCCTACTGCATCTGGTATGAACCTAACCTGAAATTATTTAAACCAGAAGGTCTGCGTAAAAGCCAGGCATGTGGCATTTTGAGAAGGAGGTGAACAGTGGCAACCTCTGTTTTTCTGTTAGGAATTGTTTCTCTCGGAACATGAACAGAGAGTCTCCAGGGACCATCTTGTCCCGCGTATCAGGAACGGTCAGTGCAGAGGCAGCAGGAGGTCAGTTTGTAGATCAGCCAGTGTAAACCAGCACCAGTAACCTGGTTGCCAGCTACACCAGTGCAGAGTAATCTAGTACCATTGATGGCTGAAACCAGTGTGTTGATCGCCAACCAGCAACAGTAGCAGTGTCTTCAAGTATATGTAAGCAAAATATATGAAAAAACTGTACACTACTGATTAGATCTTTAAAATTCTTATTATGATTGTTGAAAGCAGTCCTGAGCTTCAATTCACACTGGCGTGACCTGAGCATTTAAATTTGCATGGCACGTCTTGCCCCATAAACGGAACTGTTATAATCGGTGCGAATGAAGTCACTCTGACTTCTAAAACAGTTCCTGCACTACTCTGGTGTGATTTCAACACGACTTGCATTGACTAATGTTAAAGAAGTCGTATGCAAGCCGTGATGAAGTTGCGCAGGGATGTCTGATTCAAAGTCGCAGCAGTGTGAACAAGGGCTCAGTCAGATTCATAGGCCAGGTATGCACCTGTGGAAACATTAGCTTAATAATGAGAAAAAGAAGGAAGAAGAAAAATACCGCGCTCCCTAGTGGTGTTTGGACACTGTGATTAATTGATAAGTAAGATGCACTTGGCAATATAGTAGGTGCAATAAATATATGTATAAAGCTGCATTTTTAAAATGTGAGACAGCACATCAAAAATCAAGAACAAAAAAAAAAAGAAACTGCGCTATAGATCCAAACATAAATATGAATAAATATGATGAAATGTAAACAAATAGCAAATAGATTCAAATTGAACACAGATGAAAAAAATCTTAACAGTGTGTAGCGTAATGAAACAAACAGAATAAGTCCAATAGCAGCACTGATGAAAATCCTTATTGTGTAACATTCAAAAGCAGCTCCGCAATGGTAGGAGTGATAGGAAATGAACCTATTTTATCACCGATAGCATATGTGCACCTCCGCCAGATAAAAAGCTTGCTTACCAGAACACAGGCTGTATAGAGCCTATCAACGGTCAAACCTGGGCAAAGTTTCTCACACCAATAAAAGATAGATAGGGGAAAACCAGACTGGATGGGAATTATCACCTCAGTAATCGCGGAGATCCTCATTCATGACCCAAGAAAAAAGAAAGCACTCGCATAGCACAATACTGTATGTGTGCATTTAATATAAATAAGGCAGATGTACTTAAAAAAATCTGACTTTTAAAAGACAATAAAAACGCAGGAGTAAAGCCGGCCGGCGTGCAGAAAACCCATCCACTGGGCGATGATGTCAGCGCGTCAACTTCCCGGCGATCGTTTCGTCTCACACAAACGTCGTCACAGGGCATCCTCTGACTTAGTGGTTGAAGGGGTCTGTGTTAAAGAATTAGGTGTATGTCACCAAGCATCCTGCTCAATTGCAGCAGCCCAAACAGTTATTCAGTTGTTAATAAGACAATTTTATACCCATACATTTTTGTATTTGCTTTTAATAAAGAATTATTCAGCTTAATTGTGGAGCGTATACATCCAACAGGTTACATGGCCAATTATCTCAATTCTTTTTACGCTACTTGCAAGTGTAAGAAATAACTTAAAATTACAACTTTTCTTCATTTCCCAAAACATTGTGGTAAAGAAACTTAAACACTCGCCATGCTCTCTTACTAAATACCTTGAAGTGCCTTAGTAGGCAAAAAGGGGTCATTTTGTTAAGTATTTATTTGCAAAGTTTTATATTTTATTTTTATTTATTTCATGTACTTATATAGCGCCATAAATTTACGCAGCACTTTACATATACATTGTACATTCACATCAGTCCCTTCCCTCAAGGAGCTTACACGCTAAGGTCCCTAACTCGCATTCATACATACAAATACTAGACACAATTTAGACAGGATCCAATTAAGCTACCAGCATGTCTTTGGAGTGTGGGAAGAAACCGGAGTACCCAGGGGAAACCCACGCAGGCACAGGGAGAACATGCAAACATGCAGGTAGTGTCGTGGTTGGGAATGTAAAGACAAACCCAGTGGAGAATAAATGCCACTAATACAAAGCTATATATTTCTAAAAAAATGATATAAAATGTATCCTGCTACAGCTTTGCGTGACCAAGTAATTGTCAATCAAAGTATTGGTCCGTTTTGTTGCAGCCGCTGAGCCCTTTTAAACTAAATGGCGGACTGACAGTGGCCGCTGCTGATCACATGTAGCCACACACAGCGATTAGCTGCAGTTCCGTTACTGATGTCCGAGCCTGGACTACCAATTGCATAACCCAGTCTTTCCTGCAGCAATATTTTGGGCCGCAGGAATCCAGAGACTGCAACAAACCGGCCGTGTGAAAGGGGCCTTACAGTACTGAAAAATGGGCTGGACAGAAAAAGGGGTTTACAGTCTAATGAAATTTTTATGGAATTGTGGGTTAACAGATTTTATTCACATATAATAAAAAGAATGTGTGGTGTTTTTCATATAGTTTTCTTTATTATAATCAAGACTTAATATTAAATATTCATATTATTCAGTCCATCCAGTAGATATAATTAAACAGAATATAAAATTGGTTAGCCTAATTCCACCTTGGGCAAAAGATAAATTAATGGTTCTCCCACAGCTTCTAAATTTTAAACAACTCTGTCCGCTATACTTGTTATGTAGGCACAACGTTGGCACTGTCCACAGCCTTATCAGTTCATTGGTGCAGCATCTGTCAGTTTCAACCCACTTCTGTGATCACAGGGCGTAAGAAGGTTTTTTTATGTGATCACAGGGCTCAAGAAGATTTTGACCACCAAACATGCCCAGATCCCTTGGCTTACAGGAGATTGCTGCAGAGAGCTGAACAATGTTAATTTGCGGTGCTGCTCTCTGCAGCGTGTAAAATCCATCTACCACTTGAGCAAGAAAAGGGGCGAAGAGCACCTGTGAGATCACTGGACTGAACTGAAGACGCCACCAAAAAATGTAGTATATCGATAAATTTTTTTTTGTTCTTTTTTTTTTTTAAAAAAAGTGCCAGAAGGGAGTGGGGAGCTGAACCCAAAGTTGGGCTTTAACAACTTTTTAGCCTTAAAAATGTTCAAACCACACGTGAGGTATCTCCACAAACGTCAAAGCAAGAGCAATAATATAGTAGCTCTCTTCTGTAATTCTTAAACTGGTAACCTGTAGAAGTTTTTAAAGGGTCAACTATGGAGATTTTTAAAGCGGGGGTTCACCCTATGAACGCAAATTTTTTTTTTTTTTTTCTGCTACCATAAAATCAGGCATTGTAGCGCGAGCTACAGTATGCCTGTCCCGATTTTTTTACCCCAGTACTCACCTTGTACTCGTACATCGAAGATACCGGGGAATGGGCGTGCCTATGGAGACGGAGGATGATTGACGGCCGGCTCTGGCGCGTCACGCTTCTCCGGAAATAGCCGAAATAGGCTTGGCTCTTCACGGCGCCTGCGCATAGCCTGTGCGCAGGCGCCGTGAAGAGCCGAGACCTACTCCGGCTGTCTTCGGGGAGAGTGACGTGCCAGGGCCGGCCGTCAATCATCCTCCCTCTCCATAGGCACGCCCATTCCCCGCGGGAGCCGAAATCTTTAATGTACAAGTACACAGTGAGTACGGGGGTAAAAAAATCGGGACAGGCATACTGTAGCTCGCGCTACAATGCCTGTCTCGATGGAAAAATGATGTAAGTGAGGGTGAACTACCGCTTTAAGTACTGAAGTTTGGTGCCATTTTACGAACGTTTGCAATTTTAAAGCATGACATGTTGGCTATCTATTTACTCAGCGTACCATCATCTTTCATATTTTACAAATACATTTTGATCTATAGATATTTCTTTTCATTTATTAGTGTATTTTTTCTCAAAAAAGTGCATTTAAAAAATTGTTGCCCAAATACCGCTTGACATAAAAAATTACGACAGTCGCTATTTTATTCTCTAAGTCCTCTGCTAAAAAATGTATAATGTTTAAGGGTTCTAAGTAATTTTCTAGCAACATTTTTTACATAAATAAGAGACGTGTCAGAATTGGCCTGGTAAGCAAGTGGCTTAACAGGACAAATAAAATCTATAGTTTTTATCTACTGTTGCAACTTTTATTTTTTTTTAAAGGAGACGTCCAGGCAAAACCCAACTAACGCTAAACCTGCTCTGTACCACATTCTAAGCCTAACCTATCTAACCCTGTAAAGCAAAACTCGCTGTACTTATTTTGCACGCGATTGGGGCCGGTCTCCAGCGGAGGAAGCTGTGTGCAGGAGAGACCCACAGACTTACTATGGGGCTTCCGTTGTTGGATGCCTCGCCTGCATCCGTCTACACAGTAAAGCCGTGGCTGATGCTGGAATCGGACCAGATCGGCTGCAGGATAGGCAAGTACAGTGGTTTTTGCTTTACAGGGTTTGATTGATTAGGTTTAAAATGTGGCATAGAGCAGGTTTAGCATTAGTTAGGTTTTGCCTGGACTTCTCCTTTAAAGCGGTTGTAAACCCGCATGAAATTTTTTATTTATTTTTTCCTCCTGTAAGGGAAAAGTCATAATGAGCTAATATGCACCGCATATTAGCTCATTATGAAATACTTACCTCGGAACTAGTGCGCGCGGGAGATTTAAAACTCGGCAAGGTCCGGCGGCTGCCGGTCCTTTCGCCGTAGATCCCCCCTGCGCATGCGCAGCGGCGCATTGCGAGGGGAATATCTATCTCCTAAACCGTGCAGGTTTAGGAGATATTCTCCTTATCTGTAGGTAAAAGTACAAAAAGTGGGTTTACAACCACTTTAAGCTAAAGCCCAGAACACAAATACTTAAAGCTGGCTGGTTCAGCAAAAACCTAATGACTGGCTTCTGTTGGGAACGGTCATGCTGGGAAACCAGCGTTTCATCAGTGCTTGCAGCCAATTGGAAGAGGGGACAATAGAACAGGGAGAGATCCTTGACTTAACATTGCTTGTGTTTCTGTGGGAACCTGTCAGCTATACATTTATACCCAGCCTAACACTGATCAAACTAGAAAAAAGTGCTTTTTAAGTCTTGTCGTGTTTATGAATTGCATAAAAAAGAAAATTATTTTGATAGGACAGTATCACCAAAAAGCCTTTGTGGTAGAAAAAAAAAAAGATTTATGTATTACTTTATCTTAAAGCGGAAGTTACCCCGAGTTACGAACTCCCGCGTTACGAACGACTCCTACTTACGAACGGCCTCAAATGCCGGCCATTTGTGCTCCACGCTGGATACCTTTTTAAGCATCTTTGGACACTGCTGTACTGCGCCCCAGATAACATAACATAACAAGTGCCCGGAATATCCCACATCCATGCACAGGCGGCAGTTACACTTACAAATGCTGTGTTTCGACCGGAAGTTACAATTACAAATGCAGTGTTGCGACTTACGAACAACTTTGACTTACTAATAAACCTACAGTCCTTTATTGTGTTCGTAACTCGGGGACTGCCTGTATATCTTTACATATCTGTGATCTTAAATCCCTGTATGCCAGAAATGTTTGAATATTTTACCTAGTAAAATATAAAGCCAATCATGGTATAAAATGTGAGTTTCTGAAGATGTGAACATCAACCTTCTTGGCTGACATCATATCACTTGGGACTGCAAGATATTTTAAAAGTGACAGTCATCATCTGCTTGTGGATGTGTATAATAATTTCTCCTCATAAGGAGCAGGCTGAGCTGACACTAATCTGTTCTCTTGTCATCAGCCTTTATTATTATTGCTTCTAGTTCTTTTCCTTTTAGCACAATATAGGAAGCATCTAATTGGAAAAACCAAAGTAATCAAAAAGTCAATTAATCATATAGATGAGCTGTGACACTTAGTGATGCAATCACCAGGAAACATTGCTATCTAGCTGGCAAGGTATTAAAACGTGCCTTTTCATTTGCTTATACTGCAACAATTTCTATGACATTTACTGCAGAATAAGTGGCCTTGACACAGTTCTCATTGACTGTTAAGCAATCAGATAATTCATTTCAAAGTCTGAAACTTGTTTGAATAGTTGGATTTTTCTTCTGCTCTTGGTTTATGAATACTTGAAAAGAAACATTCTTTTTGGTATTAAATATTAGGCCTTGTTCACACAAGGCGTACCAAAGCATATGCCCATGGAGACCGTGTTTACCTGCACAGGAATGCACAGGTGTTCATGCATCCTATTGCTGCCATTTGTGACACAGCAGTTACACAGGCAGCTGCTGCTCTCAATCTGTCATTCATCTGGATGCATCTTCCTGATCTCACACTGTTAGCTCAGGGACATGTCACACCCACACATATGTCAAATTGGGAGCAGTGACTGTGTCAGTGCAGCCACTGCTTCCCAGTTGGCATCAAGGGGACTGCCTGCAAGGGGATGCACTGATGAACGCCTGTGCATCCCCGTGCGAGTAAACACAGACTTCTATGGGCTTATGCTTTAGTTCACGCCATGTGAAAGAAGCCTATGGGTTAAGGAAGGTTTACAAGGTTTGCCAATGTAATTTTTTAGGAACCATATACACATAATGTACTTTCAGTAAGTATACTTTTTATGTTTAAGTGTTTGTAAACCCTCACATATACCCAGTGAAGTGAACCGGGACATTTTTTTTTTTTTAGCTTAATGTAAGCAATGCATTAAAGTGGATGTAAACCCACTCTCATCCTTTATTAACGACTGCCATAGTGCTGATCAATAAGGATATAGATGCCTCCTGCATGTATCCTTACCTGTCAAATGTCTCCCCTCTGTTAGAGCTGCACGATTCCGGGAAAAATGAGAATCGTGATTTTTTTTGCATAAAATTAAGATCACGATTCTCTAATCATTAAATACAGTATATGTAAATCTGACGGACTGTTTACATGTTAAATTTTAAAAGCCGCAGCAAACCTGCCGACCTTACATGCTTGCTAATGTGAACGAACACCTCTGATTTTCACATTTAACTAAATGTGTAAATCGGAGGTGTTCTGTCACATTAGCAAGCATGTAAGGTTTGCGGCTGCTTTTAAAATTTAACATGTAAACAGTCCGTCAGATTTACATATACTGTATTTAAGCATATAAGCTCAGTTTTGTGTTGAAAATAACTGAAATTTAAAACTCTGTTGGGTGTAACAAGATGTCCGCTTGCCCCATTCTCACTAACATTACTGTGCAGGAGTGTGGGGTGGAGCAAGACGGCAGCGAAGCAATTTCAAATCCTGATGAGACAGCCGCCGCCGGGTGTACCAGGATGGCCGCCACTTCGGAGCTAGGCCAAAGCCGGGGACTTTCCTATGGCCGCACCGGAAAATTGCGGGTCATCCAACCTGGAGATCGCGGGGAGGGGGAGTTGGTGTGTGAATCGAGATCGCGATCTTTTCTTGATTAATCGTGCAGCTCTACATTCTGTCTGTTATAAGAACTGAAAAACTGCAGATTCTGTGGGTGGGTCTGTTGTCTGGAGCTCTGTGGGTGGAGTCGTGATGTCAGTACACTCCCCACCTCTACACTCCCCTTACACTGAATTCTGCTATGATCACCAACATCCAGTATAAATCTAGAAAAGTAACCACATGACTTCAGAAAAGTGGAGGTGGGAATCAAAAAAAAATGCCTGTCACCAAGCTAGTGCATGAGATATGTAAATAACCTGTCACTCACAGCAAGGGGGCGGAACAGACCAAGGTTTTTCTCCAAGTCCGTTTTATCTCACTGAACAATAAGAGGATTGCTCTGACGTGGATTAACTTTGTGTGGAAAGACTGGGCACAGATGATAGGAAATCTTTTCAGCCCAGTACACACGATCGGTTCGTCTGATGAAAACGGACCGATGGACCGTTTTCATCGGATGAACCGATCGTGTGTGGGCCCCATCGGTTTTTAATCCATCTGTGAAAAAAAATGGAACCTGTTTTAAATTTTTCTTATGGTTAAAAAAACGATAGAAAAAAATTGATCGTCTGTGGGGAAATCCATCGGTCAAAAATCCACACATGCTCAGAATCAAGTCGACGCATTCTCGAAAGCATTCAACTTGATTTTTCTCAGCACGTCGTAGTGTTTTATGTCACCGCGTTGGACACGGTCGGATTTTTAACTGATGGTGTGTAGGCATGACTGATGAATGTCAGATTCATCGGATATGCGATGAAAACATCTATCGGATTAGATTCCATCAGATATCCAATCGTGTGTACAGGGCTTTCCTCTACATTTTGACAGCAGAAAAAAAAAGTGGATGTAAACCCAATTTTTTTTTTTTTTTTTTTGCTGTCACAATGTAGAGTAAAAGATTTTCTATCATCTGTGCCCAGTCTTGCCACACAGTTACTGTAAAAAAAATGTTTTTAGGTTTAGTATCACTTTAAATTTTGAATAAAACACTTGTTGGTCATATAATGAGTTAAAACCTGTTTTCCGTGCACCAGACTGTTAGGGATTATAAACGAAGAGTTAAAAAGACAACAATACAAAATATATGAAGCTGTAAGCTAATGCCAGCTCGTTTACTAGATTTAAATAGTATTATCAGTCCTGCCTGATGCAGGAAATAGGATTTCACCATTATGATATGTCAGGATTTTCCACAAAATCAAATTTATGAAACCCTAAACATCCATCTCTACAGCAGAGCAGCTTTATTCTCAACACTTTCACAGTAATCCTTTTGGTAAGATATATTCATAGCCGTTGTGCAATACAATGATAATGTAATGATCTTGTCTTTCTCTGTTTAGGGCTTAGCCAATTGTCTCTATTGTTCAACAAATACCTATTGTTGGTACTTGGCTTATAATGAGAATAAGAGCTAGTGTTTGTTCAATATTGAAGGTTAGTCTACCCAAAGCCCATATTCTATTATTGGGTAGATTCTTATACTCATTTCTTTTGGAGATTTTCTCTTTCTGTCTGGTGAAAACGTTGTCACCAGGGCAGCAAGTGAGACAAATTTCTCCTGTGGAGGCTCATATAGCAGGAGTTTAAACTCTTCCACACTCTCTCCAAAAAATGTTTTTATATGTTTTGGCTGGATGTACACTTCAACTAATTTTGCTTATTTGAGGTGTGCTGCATTTGCATCTTGTGTTGCCTAGTTTTAGATTTAAACTGAAAAATAAGGGTATTTAAGTGGTTGTAAAGGTTTGTTTTATTTTTTTTAAATAACAACTTGCCTCCACTGTGCAGTTTGTTTTGCACAGAGTGGCCCTGATCCTCGTCTTCTGGGGTCCCTCGACGGCTGTCTCGCCTCCTCCCCCCAAGAGCTAACTCCCCTTTGGGAAGCACTCTCCCAAGGGGGTTGGCTTGCGGGCACGCTCCTGTGTGATACAGTCGGCGGCCAAAGCAGCCTAGTGTATCACTCGGCCCCCTTGATTGACAGCCATGGGAGCCAATGGCTGCACTGCTATCAATTATCCAATGAAGAGCTGCCTCATGCTGGGGGAAAGCATTGCAGGATCGCGCCTACCGAGTTTCGTGGCCCAGGTAAGTAAAACTGGTGGCCGGAGAGTGCAAGGTGTTTTTTCACCTTAATGCGGTTTATCCGCTGACACCCGTAATCACATAGGGACCCATGTATGTCCCGTTTTCATCCGCAAACGGACGGATGAAAATGCGGACATACGGTCCGTACGTGTGAAAGGGCCCTAAGAGTCTCTACCTACGATGAGAGGGGGTGTGTGCCTTGCCTTCAATTGGCAATTTTAGCCATCTTGGCTGTATGCCCAGACATCGCACTCTGTTAAACAGGAAGAGAACATTTCCTAGCATGATCTGAATTTTCTAAACAGTATATAAATGTGAAGACAGCATATAGGCATGTAAAACATTTGTAGGGAGATTTGGTTCATCTCTGTGTATCATCTGAGGCTATTCACTTCACTGGGTGTATGGAGGGTTTACATTCACTTTAAATGTAATTGTTGTGCCTCCATCTTGTCTGAGTTTAGAAGCCGATCTTCCCTGCACAGAGCTCTTAAAATGATTTGTAAGGCTTGTTTGTTATTTAAAAAAATTATTTAAAACATGTATACTTGCCTGTTCTGTGCAATGATTTTGCTTTGCACAGAGAGATCCCCATTCTCCTCTTCTGAGGTCCCCCCGCCTGTGCCTCTGGCTCCTGCATTCAGAACGCCCCTATAGCAGGCCGCAAAGTTTAGTATAGCGTGCCCCCTATAGCAGGGTAAAATAATTTTTGCATTTGGAATCGCTTAATAACTTCCTTCTCCTGTCCAGGGCTACATGCCCCATGATGCATTGCTCCTCACATTCACAAGTTCTTAGGTGCTTACTAGCATGTATGGACTGTGTACTGAGCTCTGTGTGCTACATTGTGTATACTGACATGTGTGAAGGGTGTACTATATGTGTGCTGCACTGTATTTTCAACATGTAAACAAATAATGCATTCTGTATGCAGGCCAACTAATCAGCTGATCAACTAATCGATAATGAGATTAAGTCAGGTTTCCTCCTTCCACCTTAATCAGTACATTGTCGTGCCTTGGTCCTTGTCCTCCTTCAAAGCACCCCAAATAGGTCTCTCTACATTGTTTAGACTTGGTACTCACAGTGCAAGTTTACTTGTATACCATATAGGCTTATGCAAGGGCTGGCCTTCATCTCATTCCACCAACTTTTGTTGGATTAAGCAGGCTGTCACAAAGACTTACAGTGCCTTGAAAAAAGTATTCCTACCCCTTGACATTGTCCACATTTTGTCATGTTATAGCCAAAAACCTAAATGTATTTTATTGGGATTTTATGTGATCGACCAACACAAAGTGGCACATAATTGTAAAGTGGAAAGAAAATGATAAATGGTTTTCAATTGTTTTTTTACACAAATAAATGTGAAAAGTGAGGCGTGCATTTGTATTCAGCCCCCTGAGTCAATACTTTGTATGTCTAGAGAGTGAAATTTTTTGCCTATTCTTCTTTGTAAAATAGCTCAAGCTCTGTCAGATTGGATGGAGAGCGTCTGTGAACAGCAATTTTCAAGTCTTGCCACAGATTCTCAATTGAATTTAGGTCTGGACGTTGACTGGGCCATTCTAACACATGAATATGCTTTGATCTAAACGAGGGATCTCCAAACTACGGCCCTCCAGCTGTTGCGGGAGTAGAAGTCCCATGAGGCATTGTAAAACTATGACATTCACAGACATGGCTAGGCATGATGGGAATTGTAGTTTCTGATTAACTGGAGGGCCATAGTTTGGAGACCGGTGATCTAAAACATTCCATTGTAGATCTGGCGGTATGTTTAGAGTAGTTTTCCTGCTTGAAGGTGAACCCCCCCCCCCCCGCCTCAGTGTCTAGTCTTTTGCAGACTCTTAACAGGTTTTCTTTTAAGATTGCCCTGTATTTGGCTCCATCCATTTTCTCATCGACTCTGACCCGCTTCCCTGTCCCTGCTGAAGAAAAACATCCCCACAACATGATTCTGCCTCCATGTTTCACGATGGGGATGGTGTGTTCAGGGTGATGTGCAGTGTTAGTTTTCTGCCACACATAGCGTTTTGCTTTTAGGCCAAAAAGTACAATTTTGGTCACATCTGACCAGAGCACCTTCTGTGTCCCCCACATGGCTTCTGCAAAAAATAAAACTCAGCATGTATACCTTGCTGAGTCAAAAATTATCATACTGTATTGTATGAGCATATCTTTCTAGAGACATGTTCTGTAAATGTAACGTTAATTTTTAGTTTTATATTATTTACTTTAGCATATGTCCTTATACGGCTGATATTCTGTCAATGTCTAAACTCTGTAATAGAATAGACATAGTACTGACTGAGTATTATGCTGCTACTGTATATGAGAATGGACCTTGGCCTTTGTGTTGCTGTGCACTTCTCAAAACCATGCAATGCTGTGTTTCTTCTCCACATACTAGAATATAGTGCTTGACATGGTACTTCAATTTTTAGTGTGTGTGACACTTTGATGAGAAGGTTGCTGGCCTGACTCTTGGAGATTAGACAATTTCCTGCCAATTTTAGGATGTCAAATCTTCACCTGTCAAAAGACCAAATGACTTCCAAGAATATTACATCTAAGCAACAATTCCTCCACCCACAGTGTCTCAGGGTTCCCGTATGCCGTACAGTTTTCATCTACACCAAATGCTATTTTCTTATAATCATGACAATAAATGTCCGTCCTTTGTTTCATAAAGCACAGATTCACATTTTAGTTGCTTTCTTTCGAAGACTTATGTTCTCTTAGAATGTCTTCTAAATTATCTTAAGTTATTTTTTCACAGTTCTTTAATTCACTGTGTTTCTGACTTCCCCAATGCTTTAGGTGTTATTGGTTATCTAGCTAATGACATGGGGGAAAACCCTTGTGTTTACAGGCATAATTGCCAATCACGTGTAGTGTAGAGTAACGCCCCATGTACACTGCTGCTCGACGTTCAGAGGCAGTTGGACGCTTTTTTTTCAACTGCCCCTGAACTCATTCAATGTCATCTTATGTGTGCATGTACACAGGGTCGTTTATAGTCATTTCTAGGCAGTTGAGTTTAGAGGGATTTCAAGCGGCAATCGCTTCTAAACGTGGCTAAACGTGGCAACCCGGGTTTAGCATTGTTTCTTTTTATAGGCGTTTATCGTTTATTTTAAAAAAAATATATATATATATATATATATATATATCTGTCAAGTTAAACGTCCCATGTACAGTACATGAAGCCTAAGGACCTATTCACACCAGTGTGCTTTGGTAACCTGTGGTATGTTGTTGGTATGCTGCGGTTAAGTTTATTGTGAATGACACCCCAGTGCACCTTTCTGATTCACCTGATGTCACCTGCATTTTGCAGCAGACATAAATATATTACTGTGCACTTCTAAAAATGCTGCTCGAGCAACTTTTGGTCTGTTGTGGTTCTGACTGGTGTGCATCCTAATACTGTCCACAATCTCTGAAAGGGGAACATTGTATACGTCAGGGGTCTTTAATTATAAACAAGGGACCGGTTTATTGCCCTTGAGATTTTAGGGGGCCGGACTATAGCCAGTGGGAATGAAAAATACAGTCCTGATGTCAGTGGGAGTAAACAATGCCACATCTTTTAGTGGGAAGAATAATACCCCATCACTGGTGTCAGTGGCAGGAATAGTGCCCCATTGTTGGTGTAAGTTGGAAGTATAGTGCCTCATCATTGGTGTCATTGGAACAATAAGGGGCCCCATCATTGGTGTCAGTGGGACAAATGGTGCCCTGTTGTTGGTGTCAGTGAAAGGCATTAGGCCCCTATTGGTAGTTTCAGTGGGAGGAATAGTGCTCCATTAGTTGGTGTCAGTGAAAGGCATTAGGCCCCTATTGGTGGTTTCAGTGGGAGGAATAGTGCTCCATTAGTTGGTGTCAGTGGGAGGACAGTTTTTCAGTGGCAAGAATTATGCCCCCACTGTCTGTGTCAGGAAAAATAGTGCACCAAGGCCTGATTAAAATCAAGCAAAGGGCCATATCCCGCCCCTGGGTGCAGTTTTTTGTAGACCACTGGTATACATGATCTTTTAACATGTAGCCTACCCACACAACGGATAAATCAAATATTTTTAGAGCTCTGCCGACAAAGTGTTTTTTTCAACTTTTTTTACTAGTAATGGCGGCGATCATCGATTTTTTTTTTTCCCCCGGTACTGCGACATTATGGCGGACACTTCGGACACTATTGACACATTTTTGGGACCATTTTTATAGCGATCAGTGCTATAAGAATGCATTGGATTACTATAAAAATGCCACTGGCAGTGAAGGGGTTAAGACTAGGGGGCGGGGAAGGGGTTAAGTATGTTCCCTGGGTGTGTTCTAACTGTAGGGGGGTGGCCTCACTAGGGGAAATTACTGATCTTCTGTTCATACTTTGTATGAACAGAAGATCAGCATTTCTCTCCCTGACAGGACCGGGAGCTGTGTGTTTACACACACAGCTCCCGGTCCTCGCTCTGTAACGAGCGATCGCGTGTGCCCGGCGGCGATCCCGCCCGCCGGGCACACGCACAGGAGTTGGGGGCGAGCAGCCCTAGTGGCCTGCGCGAGAGCCGACGTATAGCTATGGGCTCTCGCGCAGGGGAGCCGACCTGCCGCCGTAAAACTATGGCGGCTGGTCGGCAACCAGTTTACCGGTTAGAGGTGTGACTGCCATTGACCCCTGCATTATTTGATCTTGTATGCCCATAATGATGTCTTTCTGGTAAGCAGTTTGACTGCACAGGGTGTGGTGTGTTTTCATGTCTGCACACTAAAATCTAGGTGGAGGTCCTTCGTTTCAACTACTTTGATGACCATACTCATTTTGCCCCTCTCACATCACCTCCCCACAGCAGTGTCCTCTGCCCCTCTCACATCGCCCCCCCCACCGCATTGTCGTCTGCCCCTCTCACATCACCCCCCCCCCCCCCCCACCACAGCATTGTCCTCTGCCCCTCTCACATAACCCTTCACAGCAATGTTGTCTGCCCCTCTAACAGCAGTGTCCTCTGCTTCTCTCACATCACCCCTCACAGCAGTGTCCTCTGCCCCTCTCACATCTCTCCCCCCCCCCCCCCACAGCAGTGTCATCTGCCCCTCTCACATCCCCCCTCCCCCCACAGCTGTGTCCTCTGCCCCTCTCACATCACTCACCCCCACAGCTGTGTCTCCTGCCCCTCTCACATCACACCCCCCCACAGCTGTGTACTCTGCCCCTCTCGCAGGAGTTTCCTCTGCCCCTCTCGCATCACGCCCCACAGCAGTGTCGTCTGCCCCTTTCACATCACCCCCAACGGCATTGTCCTTTGCCCCTCTCACATAACCCTTCACAGCAGTGTCCTCTGCCCCTCTCGCATAACCCTTCACAGCAGTGTCCTCTGCCCCTTTCACATCACCCCCCACAGCAGTGTCCTGTGCCGCTCTTGCATCACCCCTCACATCAGTGTCCTCTGTCCTTCTCACATCACCTCCCCACAGCATTTTCCTCTGCCCCTCTCACATCACCCCCCACAGCAGTGTCCTCTGCCCCTCTCGCATTACCTCCCCACAGCAGTGTCCTCTGCCCCTATCGCATCACCCACAGCAGTGGCCTCTGGCCCCCTCACATTACCCACAATAGTGTCCTCTGCTTTCCCCTGTAGTGTCCTCTGCCTCCTTCACATCTCCCCCCCTCCCTTTTCATTACCCCCTCAACAGCAGTGCTCCCTGCCCTTTTACATCACCCCCCCCCCCCCACACAGTGGAGATCTCTGCTTTTTTAACCCCCAGTAGATTTTTTTTATCACGCACACCACACACACACACACTAGGGTAGCCTTTTTACACCCCCCCCCCCCCAGTAGTCCTTTCTGCCCCCTGGGTCTGGATGGGACAGTGACTTGGTCTGCCATTTAGTGATGACTGCCATAGATGATTGGGCCTGTACAGGTTTTTGTCAGGCTTGAACACATGTGGGTTTGGATACTAGTCTGAGCACATCATCCATGCTCATCGCTGTTAAAGAATAAAGACTTTCATGTAAACATACATTTCAGCAGGCGCTAAATTTCACTGAAGAAACGACACACAGCATGCAAAGATGTTATGGTCACTTATGTACTTAAACTGCAGGTTGTATGACCATAAAGTACCTGCCTTGTTGCCTGTGTTATGAAGTGCTAGGCATTCTAATATGCTTCCTGCTGTTATGATTGAATTACTTTGAAACCGTTGGATGATCTGTCACAAATACAACCGATCAAATCAACCCTCACCTGGGTAATACAATTCTTAAATTGTAGGTTTATGTTGGAGTACAGAGAAAGCATGTTTGCTGTTGCTAATATTTCATGCATTAATAGGTTGTCAGTCCACAAAAATCTGAGTTTTCGCTTATCAATGGACACTGGCAGACTAAAACGTCTAAAGGTTTTCTAATCTCCTTCCTTAGTTTATAGCTCTGTGATCTCCATTGTGAGTCTGGCTCTGCCTGCTGCATTCAGTGTCTTTAAAAAACAAAATAAAAAGAAATCCAAGAGGTATTGTAATATTGAGACTATTTTGTGATAATCGTGACAGGTGGGTGGGGGAAAATTCACTCCAAGAGATTCTATTAAGCCCCCATAAAAAAAACAAATCAAGCTTTTAGTGAGTAATTCAGTCGTACCCAAAACTCAAATTCCTATTGTGTGCTATGTTTTTGTTCTTCTCTGCATTTACCTTGGTTGGCCTTATCTATATGTGCATATTTACATTGCTGAATGCCTCCTAATGGCACATTTATATTAATATTTTTGTGCAGTGCTCCAATCTCATTTTATCTTTAGAATTTTATCTTTTTTTTTTATGCATTAAGTAGACTTGTGTAAACAAAATATATATATATATATATATATATATATATATATATATATATATATATATATATATATATATATATATATATATGTAATCAAATGTTCTCATGAGTTTACATCCGATTTATGTTTTAATTTTGGTGCAAAAGAAGTTTGTTTGTAATATCTGAACTTTTTCAGTAGTTGATTTGCTTTTGTGATGAGCATGAAATAAGTGGTTTGTGCAAATAAATTCTAAAGACCATTTTATTCATCTTTGAAATGCAATTTAGAATATGCATGTTATGATATCAGTTTGCATCTTTAATTGAGGTTTTATTTTATTTGTGACATTTATGTCTCTGCATACCCAGCCAGCTTCCTTCAGCAACCACCTGCTGACTCCTAATGACAGTGTGTTTTTAAGCAGATTTGCAAGTGTTCTAGAAACCTGTGTAAGGTGTGGAGTGTACTAGAATTGGGGAGGGGAGCTGCTGTTTGAGCCAAAAAATGCCTGAAAAGCGCTAGTTTTTCACTGTTTAGGCATTTTCCATTGAGGTCTATGGGGACCAAAACACTCCAATCTGCCTGAAGAAAATAAGTACTTTTTTGAGCAACAGGCATTTTACTAGAGGTGACAAAACACTCAAATGTGAACAGGGGCCATTGAAATGAATGGGATTATGATTATTGAGCGAGCTGAAAATGCTCAAGTCTAAACGGGGTCTAAAGGATACGTTCACCTTTTGTAACATGTTACATGATTCACATATATTCAGGGTGTGACATGCACACTCCCCCCCAATCCCCCATTCTGACAGCTGGGGGGGATCATCTACCCCCTGCTATATGTCACAATCTGCAAAAAACACAGCTGTGCAGGGCGCTACCCACCCAGCCACGTCATCCATTTTTTGTAAAGGTGAACTTATCCTTTAACTACTTCCCATCCGCACTATAGCCTAATAACCGCTACAGCACAATCTTATTCATATGTCGTCCTCCCTTAATCATGATGCGACTCAGCTGATCACAGATCGGAGTAAAGGGCCAATCACAGCTGTCATTGGACACAGCTGATCAAGATAAAAGCAGAAGCCAGTTATCGGCACTCCTTTACTCACGCTATTAGCGTGAGGAGAGGAAAGACGCTAGCCTTTTTCTGTTAAAGGGACATCAACACTGACAATCAGGGCACTGATTATCAATGTCCTGATTATAAGTGCAGTCCCAACAGTGCTGACAATCAGTGCTGCCTCATCAGTGCAGCCCCATCAGCGCACACCAGTGAAGGATAAAAATTACCTGTTTGCAAAATTGTATGTCAAACCCTATGAAAAATGTTTTTCTTTTTTTTTTTTTCTAAAAATGTTTTTTCTTTTTTTAGTTTTTGAGCAAAAAATAAAAACCCAGTGGTGATTAAATACCACCAAAATAAAAATGTCATATAGGTACAATGTTGCATGACTACGTAATTGTCATTCAAAGTGTGGCAGTGTTGAAAGCTTAAAACTAGCCTGGACAGGAAAGGGGTGAAAGTGCCCAATAGGCAAGTGATGAAAGTGGCCATATTGACAGAGCAAAGCTCATCTTGAATGCTGCTTTCAGAGATGTTCTGCCAAGCACTAATTTCTGCTCAGCGAATTTACATTTTACTGTATATGTAATACTTCAACTAATGTTGACGCATAAACACTGGCTTTAGTAAAGCCCCATGTGCCTTGAGTAAAACTAAAGCTGGCTTCACACTGAGGCAGTTTTCAGGCATTTTAGCTCTAGAAATAGCCTCTAAATGCCTTCCATTTATTTCAGTGTGACTTTTCACACTGGGGTGTCCTGCAAGCAGCATCTTTTGGGGTGGTTTGGGAGCGCTGTTGTATAACGCTCCCAAAACGCCCTGCACATTGAAATGAATAGGCAGCGATTCCAAAGCGCCTGAATAGCACTTCAGAAGCATCACAACACAGGCGCTTTTTAACCCCTTGGGGCGCTAGCGGGGGGGTGTTAAAAGTGCCCTGCTAGTGGACAAAAAGTGCTGCTAAAACATGGAGCGCTAAGGCTCGGCGGCCCCAGTGTGAAAGTAGCCTAAAGTTTTTCACCTAATGAATAGTTATATTTTCTATTCCTATTTTCCATTTGATTGTACTTTACGGCAGCAAAACAATGAAGGACAAAATCTGATGCGACTGTGTATTTATGCACACACATATATATGTGGGTGTGTGTATATATAATGTGTGTGTGTGTGTGTGTGTGTGTGTGTAACATGAGGAAATTTTGTTTGGAACCCGAGGTTGGATGAGCTGTACTTTGTTTTTACTTTCAAACTCCAACTGTATTTAGTCTGTTTGTTTTTTTTGTTTTTTTCTTTTCATTTAATATTGTTCTCCCAGACTAGTTTCCCCACACTTTTTTTTGTTTTTGTTTATGATAGCAGATAAATACATTTTGTATAGACAGAATATCATCGTTGTGTCAGAACTACCCAAAAATGCAAAAAAAAAAAAGTATTGATCAGCTCAGCTGTTGTGTTCAACTTTATTGATCATTCTAGAGAAAGATAAATCTTAGCCTAAATAATATAATAGTGAATGCTGGTATTATGGGGACAGTGACTTGATAGAAGGCCATTCATCATCTCAATTTGAGTCATTTTTACTCCCACTAAAGATCCTCTCTGCTGCATTGCCTTGTACCTATTGATAGAGTACAATTCATAGGCAAAATATAAAGCGTTAAAGGCGAACTCCATAGAAAAGGATTCATTCTGTTTATTTAGCTGCAAAATGAAGGAAATGGTTTATGATGATTTTTTCCCCCCCATTTCTGTCGTGATTAGATCTAATTTTCAGTAAAAAGTTATTGTATTGAACACCTTTTTTAAATCTTCTGTTTCTTGGCAGTTGAATAAACGTAATTTCTCAAAATAACAAGTCTGTTATTGTGATCGTTTTTGGCCCTGAAAATCAGCATTTGTAATGCAATTACCTTGCAACCCAAAGAGCCATTTATTTGTTGTGTTCAGTATTGAAATAAATGGCTTAAGCTGAGCTAACGCTATTAGAAACATTTCTGTAGTAACTAGTTATCACTAAAAAAATCATTAAGTATAGGCTAGGATAAATCATTAGGATTCTGGCAAAATGGCTGCTGAAAATAGGGTTTTGCTGTCATATGTGAAAAATAAATTATAAATCAGTTACTCTAACCCCTTTGCGACTACAATACTCATATATGTAGACTGGCCTTTTTTTCTGTAGGGCCGCACATATGTATATCTGTCTGGCAGCACACTCCCAGCACAGAGACTTGGGTCTAACTGGGAGCTACGGGTCCCAAACTAACGACTGGGACCCGGATCTGCTGGGTTCCAGGTCTCCTGATCACTGTGATAGTGATTCAGTCAGTCACAGCTATCAGTCACTGTGAAGCCCGTCCCTGTGTTTTCTCTCTCTGAATGAAGGAGAGAGAAGTATCTCCCTCTATCCTTGCAGAGAAAGACAAAACATAATGGTGTTTAAAATACAAAACAAGATCAAGGTTTGATCTAGGTCAGTGCCAGGGTTGGTGTTTGAATCATGTTAAGGTTGTGGTCAGTTTATTTTGTTACATAGTTGAAATAAAGACACCAGTCCATCCAGTTAAACCTGTGTAGGTGTGCGTGTTCTTATTCATTTCTCGTATCCCTGTATACTGTGCTCGCTAAGATATATGTCCAAGAGTTTTTTTAAATTATCAATTAGGGTTGTCCCGATACCAATACTAGTATCGGTATCGAGACCGATACTGAGCATTTGGGCGAGTACTTGTACTCGCGCAAATGCTCCCGATGCCTGACCCGATACTCCCCCCCCCCCCCCGAGAGCTGGTGGAGAGGGGGTGGAGTGCGGGTTGAGAGGGGGTGGAGAGCGGAGCAGAGCAGTCCTCGTATGGAAGAGAGGAGAGCTGCTGCCGCTGCGCCTAGTCCCCTAAGACAAAGCCCGCGCCCCCCCCCCCGGGGAACACACCAGCTTTCATTTGAATAGCTGTGTGTTCCCCGCTGCGCCTCATGTATAGACACTCCCCCTTGCCCAGAAACTTTGACAGACAGATCACCCGTCCCAGGATTGGACGGGTGATCTGTCTATCAAAGTGCCCGGGCAAGGGGGAGTGACTGTCTATACATGACGAGGCACGGCGGGGAACACACAGCTGTTCAAATAAAAGCTGTTGTGTTCCCCCAGCGCAAATTAACTAGATGTCGGCAGCGGCGGGGGGGGGGGGGGACTTGGCTTTGTCTTAGGGGACACATGGCTGCATCAGGGACAAGGCTGCATTTTGGGACACAAGGCTGCATTTAAAAAAAAGTATCGGTAATCGATATCGGCGAGTACATGAAAAAAAGTATCGGTACTTGTACTCGGTCTTAAAAAGGTAGTATCGGGATAACTATACTATCAATACTTCCTACGGATACCACCGATTGTGGACGTGAATTCCACATCCATACCGCACTGACTGTGAAAAACCCCCTAGGCAGTTTAAGGCAGTGGTTCTCAACCTCAGTCCTCAAGTACCACCAATGGACCATGTTTTGGGAACTTCCCTTGGAAAAAATAGCTCTTTTCAATACCATGTTATTGATATTGATTTAAAGCAGCTGTGCAAAGTTAAGGAAAACGTGGCCCATTGGGGGTACTAATATTCTGCTAGCTTTGCTTGCTGCCGCTTGGCGTTGCATGCCATTGCTGAGTCTGTCATCTACTAGGACCACCAGATCTTTTTCTATCCTGGATTCCCCCAGAAGTTCTCCCCCTAGTAAGACCACACCACCGATCGCCGTGCTCTCCCGCGGCTTATCCTGCTGGATGTCGTATGACGTCTAGTCAGGATAACGCAACCATCGGTCTTTCTGCTATAGGCTGGGCGGGAAGTGGTTAAGAAATAACGGGCCTTCAAAGATTTGGCTGTCGCCTCGACCCAGTCAATATATGTATAGTTGAAGAATATATGGAGAGTTTTGGATATGATTAAAAAAAACAAATCTAACATACACATATGTGGTATCCTTGTGATTGTCTGAAGAAGGAGAATTCATTTTGGGTTGTTCTTTGATAGTAGGTTATGGTAGTAGCAAGAAATCTACAGCTAAATTTAAAAGAAACAAAATAATTGTTTACTATTTTGGGCCAGTTTTCTATTGATGATGATAAAAAAGAAAATCGGGAGATATCCATTACCATTTACTACCAAATAAAAGCCCAATTTGTTCTGAAAAAAAAAAAGTGTAATCGACCTGGATTCACAAAGTTGTTGTGATGATATGTACATGTCAAGGTTGCAAAATAGTTTCAACCGGCTCAAAGGGGTTAAGCAGTAATCCATTTGTAGCATTAGCATGTGCTGATCAAATATTTATTATGTTTAATGTTACCCTGATGAAGGGGGGGGGGGGGGAAATGTGTTTTTAAGAAAATATTTGGGTGATTTCATTGCCATTGGCCTTAAAATATATGGATTCATTTGAGTTTTTTGTAAGTTTTTTTTTTTTTAAATACTAATTGCACCTTTAGCAGTAGCTGAGCATCTCTGCTTACCCGATTTCATGTTATTCTTAATGTATAAATTCAAAAGTGCTTTAAAATTACTGGACATTCCAGATGAAGAAATAGTTCTCTTATGAGATCCTTTGATAAAAACTCAGCAGCCCTTGGCTCAAAAAGTCATTTTGCAGTCACAGGTAGTATCATAGGCTGAGCGTAAATAATACATACAATAGGACAGACTTTGGGGGCCCTGGCATCGACATTTGCTTGTTAAAGTGGAGTTCCACCCATAAATATAACATTACATCAGTAGTTTTAAAAAAAATTTTTTTTTTTAGATGCCTTCAAAGTGTTGTTGCTAGGCAGAATAGTTAATCTTCCCACTTCCTGCACCTAGGTGCTTAATGCTTCCTAACCTACACCGCACAGACTCCTGGGAATGTAGTGGGTGTAACTTTCCAGGAGTCTGTGCAATCCCCAGTCTCAAAGAATGTGACTTGGACAGCACAGGTGCTGAAACCTGATCTGACACTGCTTGTGCAGCACTGAGCATGTTCGAGATCTGCAAGGCTGAAATCCAGGAAGTCATACAGTCTGGCTTCATGATGCCCACACTTAAGATGGCCCCAGTCAATTTCTATTTTATAAAGTGTCTAAATGCTGTAACAACCTAACAAAACGGACCTTGGTTTACAGGCCAACTTTACTAGAATACATTAAGCTTGTGTATTACAGGGGTATTTATATTTAAAAAGTGAAATTGTGGCCGAAACTCCGCTTTAATATGTGTATGAAATGCATGCATATGCACTTTTTTTTTTTATTATTATTATTGTAAATGTGCACGTTTTAGCTATCTAATGTTTTTAGACATTAGATATGTCTAGAATCTGTAACGGTTTCTCTATTTGAGTTTGTTCTTTACTAGGAACATGCTTATTGCCATCAAACTCCTTCAAATGTCAACTTGACATTCGTTTGAAAACTTGTCAGTAAAATTACTGCTTAAGAGCAAGCACCACATAACATTTATTCCTCTTCTCTTTACCCCTATATATCTTATTTCTCTTTTATTTCCCTGTCTTTTGGTGTAAGCCCCTTCTCTACTCCAGTCAAATCAGAGCTCATACTAATTAAGATTCTTTACCGCGGAAGCAGTTGGATGGGACTTAAAGCCCCTAGTAATATAGTCAAACCAGAACAAAAAGAGCACAAAAAGGGGGGGTGTTTTGTCCAACACATGTAATAATTGTAAGCACATTGTTGTGATTTACTAGTTTTAATTTGATGATATTGCCGACATGTTTTATTCAAATAAGATGTGAAACGACGTTACAATGGTAATTGTTAATACAGCATTTTGTTGAGTCTCATGTTTGTCTTTTTGCAGAGTGCACAATTTTATAAAGTTACCACTGATCAATACCAGGAAGCTGCAAACACTGTGGAGGCTCGATTCAAGTAAGTTATCATGATGTCTTCATATGTCATTTATCTAATATGTGTAACTGAGTTACCGGTTAGCATGGCTTTTTACTTTTTCTTTTTTTTTTTTTTCTTTTTTTATAAGAAATGTAATCGCTTTAATATGCTACAACCCGAATTCCAAAAGTTTGGACGCATTTTAAAATCCACACAAAAGAATTCAATGATTTGCAAATCTACTAAACCCATATTGTATTCACAATAGAAACATAATGTTTAAACATTAAAAAAGTACAATTTTAATAAAAAAATACAATTATTTTTAAAACTGATTGCAGCCACACGTTACAAAAAAGTTGAGACATGCCAACAAAAAGCTGGCAAACTAGGTGGTACTACTAAGGAAGAGCTTGAAGAACTTTTTCGCAACTAATTTGGTTAATTGGCAACAGGTCAGTAACATGATTGGGTATAAAAAAAAAAAAGCGTCCCAGAGAGTCAGACTGTCTCGGAATAATGCTGGCCATACACTTTACGAAAAATCGAACGAACGTTCGGCCATGAGCGCAAACCATATTGCCATTATGTAATGACCGATAAATCATTCAGTGGACATAAATAAAAAAAATATTGGTTCGTGTTTTTTTTTTACATATCCCTAGTGCAGAAAGTTCGCACGGGAAACACATTAACCTTCCGATTTATCGTTCGTTCGGCTGAAAATTTCCAAACTTGTCCCTTTTTTTTTTTTTTTGGGCTCAAAAACGTCCCGATTATCGATTTTGTGCCCATTAACTGTTCGAAAAATGAACAAACTGTCTGAGCGACCGAATTTCAGCCGATTTTTCGTATAGTGTATGGCAAGCATTAGAGATGGACAGCATTTTCAAACAATTTCAGAATAATGTTCCTTACAATAAAATTGCAAAGACTTTAAATATATTATATCGTCTACCGCAGGGTCAGCAACCTTTTCCCACTTTCAATGTATGTGAATGCCGTATTCACCTGCTAATAGATGAAGATAATAATACTCCTAACACAGTAATAATAACGGTACAAGTTTACCTTTTAAGGTGCTTCACTAATACAAAGCCAGTTCACCCTGAAGGAGCATGTGGCTGGGGATTTGGATTTTACTGCCCACTCCCCCATCTTGGCACCCAAGGGTGGGTGACGCCAGCCGTGCCAGCCAGCATGTTCTGGAGATGGGTTCCCTGTCCCCAGTAGTGTTGGGGGTCCTGTGAAGGGGTCCCTGCCTCCAGGGGTGATGAGGTCCCTGCCCCCAGGGGAGAAGGAGCCTACACTTGGCTACACTTAAATCTCCACTGTGTCTATGTAGTGCAGCCATGGTTGTCACACAGACTGAATTTCAAGATGTTTGCTTTTTGTCCATCTCTATTATTTGGTAGTTGAGGGAATTCGTAGTTTACAAAACAAAGATTACAATGTTTTTGCTGCCTTTTCAGCTCACAGGAAGTCAATAAATCTGCATTTCTGGCAAGATCAACGTGTATTTTTTTTCTACTTGCTAAAATTATTCTTGGTGGTTGTAAACCCTTATAAACCACTTTTAGCTACAGCTAACCCCATAATAAGGCTTTCCTGTAGCTAGCCTGGATATCTCCTAAACCTGCACATTTTAGGAGATATCCCCCTGTGTCTGCATGTGCCGAAGTCATCAGCACATGCGCACTGAAGCTTCAGTTGGACTGTGCCATTACCGGCGGCTCACGCACACATGCGCTCTGTGATGTCACGCGTCTCCGGCCAATCACAGAGCAGCCCCCGAAGGAAGAGGGGCAAGAAGATGGACGCAGCCTGCAAAGGAGACAGCGATGGATTAGTTTGCACGCAAGTGTCACATAATGGGCTAGTAAGCGATGCATACTAGCCCATTATGCTTTAAATTTGCAGGGTTTGCTGTGAGCTGTGTAATCCATGAGATTATCAGATGAATGATCTTCGTTTTTTTCCTTCCTATTAAAATGCTAAAGTACGAAAATTCTAGTACGATAAAAATTCGAAAGTAATGTATTTGTATTTTTGAACGAAAACTGTACAGAAAAAACATAAATCGTACAAATCTTTTGTCGTAAGGAAAAAAAAAATTGTGTTTGTCCCTTCCGAAAATTTTGGACGAAAGCTGTGTACAACGATCAAATTATTGTACGATCGCTTCAAAAGCAGTATTTTTTTGTTTCTCATTGTGTGTACGGGGCTTAAAATTAAAAATTCTCATTGTGTGTACGGGGCTTAAGACTAAAAATGGAAACCAATGTAGTTTCCACATCTAAGGATTGGTAAGTTACGTTTATATTACATTTTTATTTTTGGGTGTAGTAATACTTGTAGCTGGTTATGAATTATTTTTGGAGGTATTGTAAATACTATAGGGTTGTTTGAAGCTGGTATCCTGTGTATGGTTAAGCATTCATGTTGCGCTGCCTTTGTCATTTAAATACAGATTTACACTGTTCAGAATGCTTTTAACCACTTCTCTACTTTGGGTGTTTTTTAGATTTGGTGTTTACAAGACTAAAACATTTTTTTTTGCTAGAAAATTACTTAAAACCCCCAAACATTATATGTTTTTTTCTAACACCCTAGAGCAGGGATATGCAATTAGCGGACCTCCAGCTGTCCCATGAGGCATAGCAAGACTGACAGCCACAAGCATGACACCCAGAGGCAGAGGCATGATGGAACTTGTAGTTTTGCAACAGCTGGAGGTCCGCTAATTGCATATCCCTGCCCTAGAGAATAAAATGGCGACCATTGCAATACTTTTTGTCACACCATATTTGCGCAGCGGTCTTACAAGCGCACTTTTTTTTGGAAAAAAAATCACTTTTTTGAATTAAAAAATAAGACCGCATTAAATTCGGCCCAATTTTTTTATATATTGTGAAAGATAATGTTACGCCGAGTAAAATGATACCCAACATGTCGTGCTTGAAAATTGCGCCCGCTCGTGGCATGGCGTCAAACTTTTACCCTTAAAAATCTCGATAGGCGACGTTTAAAAAATTCTATAGGTTGCATTTTTTGAGCTACAGAGAAGGTCTAGGGCTATAATTATTGCTCTCGCTCTAACGATCGCGGTGATACCTCACTTGTGGGTTTGAACACTGTTTTCATATGCGGACGCTACTCACGTATGCGTTCGCTTCTGCGCGCGAGCTCGTCGGGACAGGGCGCTTTAAAGAATTTTTTTTTTCTTATTTATTTTTAATTAATTTTATTATTTTTTACACTGGAAAAAAAAAATGATCACTTTTATTCCTATTACAAGGAATGTAAACATCCCTTGTAATAGAAAAAAGCATGACAGGTCCTCTTAAATATGAGATCTGGGGTCAAAAAGACCTCAGATCTCATATTTAGACTTGAATGCAAAAAAGAAAAAAAAAAAATGTAAATTTGAAAAAATGACAACAAAAAAAATGTCTCTTTAACCACTTGACACCCGCACGCTGTCATATGACGTCCAAAACGGGGACCTGTTATCCTGGGTGGACGTCATATGACGTCCTGGGCTTTGCGGGGGGATATCTCAATGATGCCTGCACCCGGAGGCATCATTGAGATATAATTTTTTAGCGGCGGCGATCCTGCGCACCGTAAGAACGATCATAGCGGCGGTTCCGCCGCTAGATCGTTCTTACAGGCGGCGGGAGGGGACATCCCCCCCCTCCCGCCGCCATCCGGTGCTTCTCCGGGCTCTCCCGTCCCACCGGGGGCCCGGAGAGATGATCGCCGTCCGCCGGATGTTTGCGATAGAGAAGACTGGTGACCAGATGGTCACCAGTCATCTCTATGACCGTCGGAGGCCCGGGCGCGATGTGATGACGTCACGCCCGGGTCCCCGTAAGTAAACAAACCGCAATTGCGGCTAGTTTGAATGAGATCTGTGAATTTTTTTTCACGATCTCATTCTTTCCAGCCTGGAGGAGAGATGTGAGGTCTTATTGACCCCGCATCTCTCCTTAAAGAGGACCTGTCACACACATTCCTATTACAAGGGATGTTTACATTCCTTGTAATAGGAATAAAAGCGATTGAAAAAAAAAAAAGTGTGAAAAAAAGTGTAAAAAATAAAGAAATATGTAAAATAAAAAATAATAATAAAAAAATTAAAATGCCCCTGTCCCCGGTAGCTCGCGCTCAGAAGCGTACGCACACGTAAGTCCCGCCCACGTATGTAAACGTCGTTCAAACCACACATGTGAGGTGTCGCCGCGTGCGTTAGAGCGTGTGCAACAATTCTAGCACTAGACCTCCTCTGTAACTCTAAACTGGCAACTTGTTAAAATTTTAAAGTGTAGCCTATGGAGATTTTTAAGTAACAAAGTTTGACGCCATTCCATGAGTGTACGCAATTTTAAAGCGTGACATGTTAGTTATCTAGTTACTCGGCGTAACATCATCTTTCATATTTTACCAAAAAATTGGGCTAACGTTACTGTTTTGTTATTTTTTAATTTATGAAAACATTTTTTTTACAAAAAAAAGCTGTTTGAAAAATTATTGCGCAAATACGGTGCAAGATAAAAAGTTGCAATGACCGCCATTTTATTCCCTAGGGTGTCTGCTAAAAAAACATATATAATGTTTGGGGGTTCTGAGTAATTTTCTAGCAAAAGAATGATGATTTGTACATGTAGGAGAGAAGTGCCAGAATAGGCCCGGGAAGGAGGTGGGTTTTAAAGCCCGGTATTGAAGTGGTTAAGACGCTGGGTGGGACTGACGTTTTGACGTCACTTCCGCCCAGCAATGCTATGGGGACCACCTTGCCCTCACTCGTATCCCAACAGAGCAGGCTGAAGCACCCGATCGCCTCCGCTACCGATGGCTCCGGTAAGCGGCGGAGGGTGCGGGAGAGCGGCGGTCCCCTCCCGCTGCCGATAACGGTGATCTCGCGGTGAATCAGCCGCGGAGACCACTGTTATCTTTTACAGGACCGCTCACACTAAAGATGGATATCTCAGTTGTGGCAGCAGCTGCTGCCGTTACCGAGATATCCATCTTTAAAGTGCCGCCGTATATAGTCGTAAGGCGGTCGGGAAGTGGTTAAAGAAGTTAGTTTCTGCCACAAATAAACTTGAGGTTGAGCACACTTTTGACAAATGCTGTATCTATGCCGAGCCTTAAGAAACATTGATCAAGTTCCCAATGATCAAATGCTTTATCTCTGTAGGATGATTATTCACATTGATCACACTCTAAAAGATCAGGTTCAGTGGGCTCCTGAGTTGTGCAAATTGCATTAAAATAACATTACTAAAACATGTTACTGTTTTTAATGCAAGAATAATATTTCAAGCAGTTGCATTATAACCATTTTATTAGATTATGAAGATGTCTCCTTCTTAATGAAAAGTTTACACAAGAAGGGGAGAATGTGATATTACAGGAAGAACATGGCTTTGGGCAAGGATTTAGGCTTTTACAAACTAATTACATTTCTACATTTGTATTAGCTTTCCTACCCTTTGTAATTAATGGAATGGTAGCAGGAAAAGAAGCAGATGCTACAGTAACTTTGTATTCCCCACGGTCATCCAAGTCAAAGTATTATGGCTTTATTACTGTGCTATAATCACTATAATTAACCAGCAGATATATTATTTTGCTTTAAGATTGTTTCCCCTTTTATTTTTAGTTTCTTGTACCATTTCAGGAATATGGGAGTGAGTTATGATTATGTGCTGTGATATGCATCCACTGGATTTTATGTACTTAATTCGATCAGTGTTATCTTCCAAAAAAAAATGAATAGTTTTATGTACCAGAGCCACTGTGCAATTGCCTTGTTTATGCATTAGGACTGCATTGAGCAAGGTCCAATGCATATAATGTGAATGAGCCCTTCTAGTTTCTTTATAGTATAGTAACCACATATTTTAATAAATTATACAAGGCCTGTGTCAACCACCTGAGAATTGGGAATGACTCCCACATCCTTCATTATAAGTCTATTAACCACTTGCCGACCCAGCTTGCACGGCTGGGTTAAGCGATGTTGCCTTGCATCGCTTTGACTTTTGGCCACTAGGGGCACGCACATGCCCCCAGAGCCGATGCAAGTGCCTGGCAGGCACGATAACCGACAGGCACCTTCGATCGCTTGTGACAGAGCTAGAACCGGAATCTGTGTGTGTAAACACAGATCCTGGTTCTTTTAGGGGAGATGAGACTGATCGTGTGTTAATACAAAGTATGAACAGCGTTCTGTCATCCCACTTCAGTTAGAACACAGTGAGGGAACACAGTTAAACCCTTGATTGCCCCCTAGGGTTCACTGGCAATGATATTTATACAGTAATCCAGTGCATTTTTATAGCACTAATCGCTGTATAAATGTGAATGGTCCCAAAAAATGTTCAAAAGTGTCCGATGTGTCTGCTGCAATATCGCAGTCCCAATAAAAATCGCAGATCGCTGCCAATACTAGTGAAAACGACCCCCTATTTTGTAAACGCTATAACTTTTGCGCAAAACAATCAATACATACGTTTATTGCAATTTTTTATTTATTTACCAAAAATATGAAGAAGTATACATATCGTCCTAAACTGAGGAAAAAAATTGTTTTTAAAAAAAATTTGGGGAATATTTTATAGCAAACAGTAAAAGATATTGTATTTTCTTTCAAAATTGTCACTCTTCTTTTGTTTATAGCGCAAAAAATAAAAACCGCAGAGGTGATAAAGTACCAGCAAAAGAAAGCTCTATTTGTGGGAAAAAAGGACGCAAATTTAATTTGGGTACAGCATCGCATGACCACGCAATTGTCAGTTAAAATGACGCAGTGCCAAAGTGTAAAAAGTGCTCTGGTCAGGAAGAGGGTAAAATGCTTCCTCTTTAATACCTTACTAGAGGTGAGCCTGAGCATCCTCTGAACCAATCCTTATCAAACTTAAAATTATGTTTTTTTGGGGGGGTTTTATTTGTTTGGATTTTTACTCCAGTCAGCTTCAGGCTGGATCATTCCCCCAGACTAAAGGAGCCCTAATTACTGTTTTGTAATATTAATACAAACATCTCTGGCTGCATTACTCACATCCTCTCCTCTACTGCCCTTGCATTAAAGTGGATGTAAACCAAATCTTAAAAAAAAAAAATCCATAAATAATTGCATTTTAATGTAAATGTATGTATGTTTACATTGAAATGCAATTATTTTTTTTTATTTTTTTTTTTAAGGCTTGGTTTACATCCACTTTAATGCAAGGGCAGGAGAGGATGTGAGTAATGCAGCCAGAGATTTTTTGTATTAAACGGCTGTGAGTGCAAAAGATATTGTGTACCATTTCACCAAAAAAAGTGTCAAAATGTTAAAAACCAGAGTAGACCGCTTGGGACAAGTCCTTTATTAAAAATGAAAAAAGATTCCAGCGATGTAATCCATTCTTGATCTCCAGCGAGGATACAACGCACACGGTCCTGCCTCCACGGGAGGCACCCGATGAATGACGCACTCCAGCCTGACAGCTCTTGTATAGCTGAGGGCGGGGCCACCGTCACGTGTCTGCGTAACCGCGCCCCCCTCTGACGCAAGGGGAAACATCGGGGTTACCCAGTGAGGTGTACGGGTGACCCTGCCCCCCTCTAATGCAACACAGGTTTCCCGTGATGTGACAGGTAGCTGTATAAGAGCTGTCAGGCTGGAGCGCGTCATTCATCGGATGCCTCCCGTGGAGGCAGGATCGCGTGCATCGTATCGCTGGAGATCGGGAATGGATTACATCGATGGAATCTTTTTTTTTTCTTTTTAATAAAGGACTTGTTCCAAGCTGTCTCCTGTGGTTTTTAAACTTTTTACACTTTTGTGAAATGGTAGAAGTAAAATGTACCCCTTACCAATTCACATGGGGGGGGGCAGGATTTGGAGGTCCCCTATTGTTAAAGGGGGCTTACAGAGTTCGATAAGCTGCGCGCAGACCCCTACAACCACCGGGCAAGGGTTGTAGGGGTCCTTGTCCCCATCAACATTGGGACATCCTCTCCATGTTGAGGGCATGTGGCCTGGAATGGTTCAGGAGGGGGTGGGCCCTCTCTCGTCCCCCCCTCTTTCCCTGCGGCCTGCCAGGTTGCGTGCTCGGATATGGGTCTGGTATGGATTTTGATAGGGACCCCTACGCCATTTAAAAAAAATTGGTGCAGGGTTCCCCTTAATATCCATACCGGACCTGCAGGGACTGATATGGAATTTGAGGGGGGGGGGGGGGGGGCCTCCACGCTTTTTTTTTTTTTTTTTTATTGGGGTTCGGGGTTCACCTTAATATTCATACCAGACCCAAAGGGCCTGGTAATGGACTAAGGGGGGAACCCATGCCGTTTTTTTTTTCAATTACTTTTATATGTATTGCCGGGGACCCAAGAATTCATTATAGCCGCAAGTAGTTTTAAATGACTTTTTTTCCTTTTTAGAAATGTCATTTTGTGCAGAGACTGCTATAAACATGCGCTACTTTACAGGCATACTATAGACACCCCCGGGTACGAAATTTAAAGGAATATTTAACTTTTATTGTCTCACTTTAAGCATTATTAAAATCACTGCTCCTGAAAAAACTGACTTTTTTAAAACTATTTTTTTGCATTGATGCATGTTCCCTGGGCAGGACCCAGGTCCCCAAACACTTTGTGACAATAACTTGCATATTAATCTTTAAAATTAGCACTTTTGCTTTTTCATGTTCGTGTCCCATAGACTTTAACGGTGTTCGCGTGTTCAAACAAATTTTTTCCTGTTCGCATGTTCTGTTGTGAACCCAACCGGGGGGGTGGGGGGGGGGGGTTGGTGTTCGGCTCATCCCTAGCTTCCACCATAACTGGAACCCAACCAAAACAAATCTCAACCCCACCAGTATCTGATTTGCTTCTCTTTGCTTTGATGACATTGTGCTCTTTAGTTCTCGTACGCTTCTCTGTCTACACTCATGATGCAATTGCAATCCACAAGATCTTGACTCTGTACAAGCTCACTTCCACAGTCTATGCATTTATTATGATTGCCCATGATTGGAAAACCCAAGCTGCAAATGGGGCTTCTGCTGACATCATCCAAGGCAGTTCATTCTGAGTGACGTTTCTACTGATCATTTGCGACAGGAAGAAGATAGCTGGTTAAGTCAGAGAAGATTTGTTAGAAGGCGCTTTTTCACTGGAGTGACATGGATACTGTCATCTATCTGTGCTGTCATTCTGGGCATTTTAACTATAAATGTTTTTTGAGGTGTAGTCCTTGAAGACCAATACCTCCTTTCTGCTAATGTGAATATCCTGTTATTCCCAGTACTGTATTCAGTAGTGGTGCACCCTAATATTCTCTCTCTCTCTCTCATGCACATAAGCGTATAAAAAAATGCTCTGAATATGCTGCAAGGAGTTGGCAGAACAATGCCTCGAATGCCACAGTTCTATGCACATATGGGTGTAAACTCATTCTGTTGGCTAGAATATTAATTTAATCTAGCCACTAGAATAAATGTACATGCATACGGGAAAAAAAATATGCTCCAAAACTCCTCTCTAAGGGTACTTTCACACTGGGGCATTTTGCAGGCGCTTTTGCGCAAAAAATAGCACCTGTAAACTGCCTCTTCTGCAGTGCACTGGTGGGCACTGATAGGCAGCACTAATGAGCAGGCACTGGGCAGCACTAATGAGCAGGCACTGGTGAGCACTAAAAGGCTGCACTGACTGGCACCAGTAATGGGCACTTATTGGTGGCACTCGTGCACTTATTGGTGGCATTCATGGGCACTGATTGGTGGATCTTCTGACACTTTACAGTAACCAGTGCCCTAATTACTTGCACTGTTCTCCTTTCAGTGGCGTGGCGAGGAGAGCTGATTACCAGCACTTTCATATTTACATGTGACCGGCTGTGATTGGACACAACCGATCACATGGTTAAAGAGCTGCGTCCTAGCAACGCGGTGCGGCTACGATCGCCGCATTGCATGCCCCAGCGGGTGGGCACGGACGTTCTGGTGCACCGCCATATGGCGATCACCCAGAACGAGAGCCGCACCATCCCTTCGTCATTTGGCTGCAAGTGGTTAAACGAAAATCGTACAATCTGGTATCGTACAAGAAGTATTTTCATGCTTCTCCCATCACATGAATCATTGTGATCGGCTTTTGAAAGCTGTGTACAAATGATCAGATTATCGTACGATCGCTCAGAAAGCGTTATTTTCCATACAATTTTCTGTTCTTATGTACGATCCTTTAGCCTGATATAAGTAGTACTTTCTCTTGATTGTAGCTGCTGAGATCTGAAAAGTGTTAACAGATTCTAAACCACCTGAGTCGATTTTGTTTTAAATATTAGGATAAAATGTTTCATGTTACCCTGTCAAAAAAAGCATATATATATATAGTGTGTATACATCTACTATGTGTTCCCTTTAAACAGTAAGTTATAAAGTATATTTGTGTCTTGGTTTGATATGCATGCACTGCAGTCCTTCTGTACCCTTCAAAGCTACTTATCCTGCAGCTGTGCACATGCATTCATCTGCTCCTCTTAGCCACGACAGAGCAGAACCTATTATTGATTATGATGGTTAAAGAATCTGAGTGAGGGAGAATGAGGCAAGTCTGTTTCAAGAGCTCTTAATTCATGTGCAACTGTATTGGATTGCGGATTAAACTAATGTGCCATATGCTCAGAGCTTGCCAAGACAAACACCTGTAGATGTTTAAATATTTGTCCCTTTATCTGACAGCAACAAAGCCGTCTGCCTGATGAATAATAAATATTCTATTTCAGCCATTTATTGCCTCTTCCATAAGGAATTTAGTTTCAGCTACATTCACACTTGCCTCCTGCATTTGTGTTATTAAAATGCAGAGAAATTGATCTGGGAAGTATAACAAAGTGCTATAGTTACCAGATCACGTTCTCCTGCATTTAAATGTACTTGTGTTTGTACACATTCAGAGTATGTAATCTGCCCCTGGACGCACATAAACTGAATGCACCCAAGTGCAAATAAACAATGGGAATTATATTATTTAAAATCATTGTATGCATTTATATGCAATTAGGGATGTTCTATAAACACATTATGAGGCTGACTTAATAGAAATGTAAATGTTAGAACGTAAAATGCTTTGCTCATTTTCAAATTGATTTAATGCAAATCTGACATTTATCTATTTGTAATGTGAGTGGTATAGGGACTTACCAAAATGGTTTTATTGAGAAAAAAAAAAGCCAATGTACAGAGAGCATAGTTGGATATCAATCAATAGGTACAATGTAGTGAGAAGTATCACACAATGTACATAAGGTAAGTCATAAGCCTCATTTACATACATGATATATATAACAAGACTATAGTAACATATGAAAAAAAAATATATATATAATCGTAACGTTCGGGGCTATAGCTTGGTGGGATTAAGTGCACAAACCATTTGGGGGGGGGGGGGGGACATAAAATAGATAAACCAAAAATAAGGCTTTTCTCAGCACACAAGGAAAAACTATAACAGAAAAGTCTGCTTAGCTTCAGCACCAAAAATAAGTCAAAACAAAACACACATAGTTCGTTGGTAGACGGGTCTTCACCCCCCTGTTTTCCAAAAAGTCCTCACTCTATCCTGAAGAGCAGCTATCAGACTCGCAGCTTGTCTTCACAGGTGCAATCTCCACACTCCTCCAGCACCACTTCCTGTTTTAATGGGTGGTTCTCTGGGAGTGTTAACACCTTGTGTGCTGGCTCCCAGTGTTAAGAGGTGGAGGCTCTTTCCCACCCAAATAGCGCTTTAGAGCCTTCCAGGCCTCAAATGACTCTATTAAGACAGAGAGAAATGCGAGCCAGTCCTCTCTGGATTCATTCTTACCTGGAATCCTTCACCCACTTTGGGTGACCCCCTGAACACTCCCCGCTATTTAACGGGACCATAGCCCAAATAGTGGTGCTGTATAGCACCCGTCCAGGACCCAACCCTGGCGTCCTGTACAATATATAATCAAGTAGACTGAATAGGGACTTTGTTTCAACTACTTAACATCCACCCATTAATGGAACCCCAGTAATTCTAAACTGTCTTGAATTCTTAAAACCACAGCTCTAAACCAAACTGTAGAAATGCATTGACAAAATGTCTCTTTGTGCAATATTATCTTTTTTTGTTGTTGCTACAAAGCTGAATGTATCATTTAACCAACCTGATGGTGTTTTATTACTGCTTTTACCTGGGCATGACATCATTGGTCAATATCATACACACATGTCGTAAAGTAAAAATCGCATACCAAAATGCTTGAATATTCAGGAGCTATACATTTACAGGGCCTTGAAAAAGTATTCATACCCATTGAAATTTTCCACATTTTGTCATGTTACAATCAAAAACTGAAATGTATTATATTGGGATTTTATGTGATGGACCAACACAAAGTGGCACATAATTGTGAAGTGGAAGGAAAGCGATAAATGGTTTTCATTTTTTTTTTTACAAATAAATGAAAGTGTGGGGTGCATTTGTATTCAGCCCCCCTGAGTCAATATTTTGTAAAACCGCCTTCCACTGCAATTTCCAATTTGTATTTTGTAACATACAAGCAAGTTCATAGCAGGGGGACAGAATATATTTATTTTATGTAAAAATGAGAATGCTAGTTTGCGTGAATTGGCCTTAAAATGTACAGTATCAATACAGTATATCTACTGAGTAGACATGCTACTGCATGGGTGTAGTCAGTCTCATTTTCTGTACAATAATGACATGAAGTATGTGTCACTTTAGCAGCAGCATGCATTTACTATGTACATATGTTCTACTTTGACCCAAGGGACAGGCCTAGAAGGGTGACCCCATCAATCAGCTAAATATTCCATCTCATTTTTATTTTACTATAATACAATTATTTTCTTTTTAAAGGGCATATAGTTAATGGAAATATATTGATGTTGTTGTCGGTGTATGAACACAGGAAAGATATGCATTCGTTCTAAACATTTGAAAAAAACAAACTATAAATGCTGACTTTTTCTTTTGTGAGATAGATATATAAATCTCTATATGTGTGTCTATATATATATATATATATATATATATATATATATATATATATATATATATATATATATATATATATATTCCACACACAAACACACACACCATATTACCAAAAGTATTGGGACACCTGCCTTTACACGCACATAAACTTTAGTAGCATCCCAGTCTTAGTCCGCAGGGTTCAATATTGAGTTGGCCCACCCTTTGCAGTCATAACAGCTTTAACTCTTCTGGGAAGGCTGTCCACAAGGTTTAGAAGTGTGTCTGGGAACTCCCCAAATTACCCTGATCAAAAGTTTACATACCCCAGTTTTTAATACCGTGTATTGCCCCCTTTAACGTCAATGACAGCTGGAAGTCTTTTGTGGTATTTGTGGACGAGGCTCTTTATCTTCTCGGATGGTAAAGCCACCCATTCCTCTTGGCAAAAAGCCTCCAGTTCCTGTAAATTCTTGGGCTGTCTTGCATAAACTGCACTTTTGAGATCTCCCCAGAGTGGCTCAATGATACTGAGGTCAGGAGACTGAGATGGCCACTCCAGAACCTTCACTTTATTCTGCTGTAGCAAATGACAGGTCGACTTGGCCTTGTATTTTGGATCATTGTCATGTTGGAAAGTCCAAGTACGTCCCATGCAAAGATTCCTGGTTGATGCCATACTGCATTCATCTTTCCATCAATTTTGACCAAATTTCCTGTGCCTTTTGTAGCTCACACATCCCCAAAACATATGCGATCCACATCTGTCTTTCACAGTAGGAATAGTGTACTTTTCATCATAGACCTTGTTGACCCCTCTCCAAATGTAGAATTTGTGGTTGTGGCCAAAAAGCTACATTTTTGTCTCATCACTCCAAATGACTTTTTGCTAGAAGGTTTGAGGGCTCATCTCTGTGCTGTTTGGCGTATTGTAAGCGGGATACTTTGAGGCATTTGTGTAGTAATGGCTTTCTTTTGGCGACTCGACCATGCAGCCCATCTTTCTTTAAGTGCCTCCTTATTGTGCACCTTGAAACAGCCACACCACATGTTTTCAGAGAGTGCTGTTTTTACATTTCAACTACCCTTTTCTGCAGATCCTTTGATAATTATTTTTCTTTCCCCATGACTCAGAATTCAGAAATGTCAGTGCAGCACTGGATGAAAGATGCAAGGGTCTGTCAGGAGTCCAAAAACTCATTGACCTTTTATACACACACACTAATTACAAACAAACAGATCACAGGTGAGGATGATTACCTTTAATAGCCATTCAAGCCCCCTTTGTGTCAACGTGTGTGCATGTTATCAGGCCAAAATCACCCGGATATGTAAACTTTTGATCAAGGTCATTTGGGTAGTTTCTGTTGTGAATATGATTTAAAAAGAGTAAACACAGTTGATTGATAATAAATGGCTTAAGCCAAACACTAAACATGAGTGAAAGAAATGTTTTTGTGTTATTCATATTCTCTGAAAAATGGCCAAGAAATCATATTTTGCCAGGGTATATAAATTTATAAGCACAACTATATGCGTATGTATAAAGCAAATTGGCACTATGGACAGTTTGGTATGAGCATACCTCACTCTCCTCTTACTCTTGATTCATTGAAAATGCCATTGATGTCTTCATTACAACTGGTAGTACAAGTATTTTTGTTACCAGTTGCTTCTATGTTAGTACATGCAGCATCTGAGATACATTCCCTGATATCCTTGTTACTTGTGTATACTGTGGCATAAAGGATGTTTAAGGCTGTGTTTTCACTGCAGCACGGAGCGGCTCACAGCAGGAATTTGCTCCGGAGACACTCCAGAGATATGTGAACTGGCTCCATAGAGAGCCGGTCACAATCTCCTGACATGCAAATTGGATGCAGGGAAACCCCTGAATCCAATTCGTAATAGTGTGAACCCAGCCTTAATCTAAGGTAATGCCAGTTGTTGTTTCGGGCATAATGAAGGCAACTATTCAGAAAACAGCTGAACATATTTTAAGCTCTGATTTCAAAATGATCCTGAACTTTTTAGGCCTCGTGAACACTGGACATTTTGTCAACTCTCCTAGACTCCTTTCCTCCTGGCAGCAGCCAAAAACGCTTGTAAAAGCGTGTAATGCGTTTTAGGTGCACCAATCACTTGGGTGTTTAAATTATTTTTTTGGCCAGAGTAATAAGCTATTGGGCCATTGAAATTAATAAACGCTCAATCGCTAAACATACCTAGTGCTAATGAACATTTATCTTCATTTACAAGCATCAAGCGTTTTTCTCCCAAAATGCTGCTGCTCATGGATGCATTGGCTGTGAGTTTTTTTTTTCCCCCACCACATGTTAAAATTTGTGCATGAGGCAAAATGTTATGGTTGTACAACATTGTATAATTCCTACAAAAATCTATTTATTGCATTCTATCATTTTCTATGAGCTGCTTCTTACTTTTTTGTATTATACAAAAGAAAAAAAAGGCTAATTTGTTTGGCATCCTTCTCTACTTAGAATTAAACCTTAATGTTCTACTGTATAGAAAGGTAAAACTATAAAATAGGAAAGTGTGACAAATGATACCTATAATGACACCGGAATGTGTAGTATGTCAATATGAGTGAACAAAGCAGCGCATGTGAAGAAATCTTAATCACATTAAACAGTTTGCCAATTTCCGACATGTTTCGCCGTATAGACTTAATCATGGAAGTCTATACGACGAAACATGTCAGAAATTGGCAACTAAGTCACTTTTTACAAGTCTACCCTGAATTGGTTTGGCTATGGAACTTGTTTAGCCAGGACAGGCACCTCAAATTCAGCATTTTTACTTCATTACATCATAAGGGTCATGAGTACGTGCTTGGGCTGTTTTATGGCCCACCGTGACCACTGTCATATCTGGAGAAGTTTTTTGTTCATCACCTTGATTTACGTTTGGATTTATTCACTGCCTGATTTTCAAGTTTGCTTGTGAGTGGTTATTTTGGAGGATTTGCAAGAGATGTGTTATTAAAGTTGCTTTTACTATATCACACTATTGTGCACTTTTTTTCCTTTATCCATGTGAAAACCTCCCTGGAACGCACTGCCTGGAAACGGATACCTACCTATTTGATCCTAGGGATCCTATTTTACTCATTTTGCCAAAACACGAGAGTGTGAGGCAATTTGTTGCGGTGAGTGCGCAGTCTATAAGGGTGGAGGATTCACCTTCAACACTTGTGGTGTGGTGGAAGAATATTAGAAGACTTTTTTTGTGATAAGATCACCTACTAAACACAGTTTTATTTGGACTCGCCAAGTTTTATGGACTCATAGACTTTATATATTTCTTTACATATATCTTTTTGTGCAGCTTTTCTCATTGCTGTTGCACCGTTTTCTTTCACATTAAGATGGCATCACTTTATTTGTTTATTTATTTAAACTGTTTAATGTGATTACGATTTCTTCACATGCTCTGCTTTGTTCACTCATTTTGACATACTACACATTCAGGTGTCATAGGTATCATTTGTCACATTTATATTTTCGTTAATAGCAGCTGCTATACATCACCATTATTTATTTATTTATTTATCTCCAGTTGAGCGCAGTGGGGGTGGTTCATAGAAGGCCTTTTGTTACTACCATTTTTTTCACATATAAAATAGGAAAACGAACATATTTTTATGTGGTATCTTCATGAGCTAGAGTGCTAGATGAAATCTTAACAAATACTTGATAACCTTTGCATTGCATTACATTACATCTTTGCCATTGCAGAAAAAATTTTTTTTAGCCCAATGTAAAGCTTCGTACACACGATCAGATTTTCGGCGGGGAAATGTGTGATGGCTGTTGGCCTAATATCCGACCGTTAGTGCACTCCATCAGACAATTGTTGACCAACTTTTCGCCAACAAATGTTGGATCGCAGGCTAGTAAAACATTTTGGCGGATAACGGTCTATTGTCAGATTTTCCTATCGTCTGCACACAAAAGTCCAAAATATAAACACGCATGGTCGGAATCAATTCTCACCAAACACGACAATAGCAGAAGGTGCCGAAAGGGTGGCGCTCGAGCTGAAATTCCATGTAGTGTTGAAAATACGATCGTGTGTACGAAGCTTAAAACCCTAAACCAAACTGTCTCAGACTTCTTAACATGGAAGAACCCAATCTAGTGCTCACAGTACATTAGCATGATATATATGTTGTAAATATAATTATAATACATTAAAGTGGAACTTTACACATTACTTGATAAAAAAAAAATATTATGTTCTTTAGCAAGGAAAATACATTTCACATTAATAATTATGCTACCGAAATTGATGTGTGCTGTAAATTGCCTCCAGCATTGCTCCTGTTTTTTCTTGCTGGAGGCTGCCATTTTGCTGAAATCCATAGCCCGTGAGCAGCAGTAAATAGTTTACACTGTCAGCAGATCAGCCTTTAGTGGCTCAGATTTTTGGCACAGTGTCTAAAAATAGAGAGCAACCGATCCTGTGCAGAGCATTGTATTACTGGATTTTAAACAGTGTAGGCACTGTTTTAACGTTCTTAATGTTTTACATAGCTATACCTGCAGAAGGGTCCAGCCAGTGATCTAGCAGGACCAAATTTTCTGACTATAAATAATAGGCACATAAGACATGTGTTTGATCCGATCTACAGTAGGCAACGGAATTATGGTGGTAGTAATTAAATAGTGAAAGTGATACTAATTATGGCCATAAAAGAAACAGAAATGTAAAACGGTAGTGTTCTTTTACATTGGCGGTCAGTGGCAAGAATGCATCATTACGTGATCAGAGAGAAGAATGCCCCCCCCCCACCCCTTATAGATGGCTTGGTGTCAATAGTTGCTTACCTATTAGGACAAGACAAGAGGAGAACCTGACTATACCACTGACTAGATGATTGACGTCAGAGCAGCTTTAATGACTAAGCTAAGTAGAAATTCATAAGCACATTTTTGTGGTGGTGGTATCTCTTAAATCAGAGTTCGACAATTCCCGGGCGCCAGGTCGCAATTGTGACTAGAATTGGCGAGCTGGGGTATCCTGCGTCTTCGTTCCCCCGCCGCACTGCTTCGGCCGGTAATTGAGGCCGCGCCTTTGCGGCCTACTGCAGGCCTGTAATTCCTACTGTAGTCTAGCGCCATTTTGTGGTCGCCGCTGGTATGACGAGAGACAACCAGCAATACTAATGGGGATTTCTGCCTGTATTTACTGCCTGCCCAACTCCTTCCCAAAGTGGAGAAGAGCAGGAAGTGATTGTGGCTATCATCTAGTGCCTTTTGCCTAATGGTGAGTGTGGGGGGAAGCTGGTTTAAATAGCTTTATATAGCCTTTTTTTTTTTTTTATGGCTTTTTTTTGTAAAAAATGTTTTTTTTTAATTAAAATGATTTTATTATTTGTTATCTCCCTGCTTGGCCTCTTTCACCTATGTTTATATATATTTTTTATTCTAACACCCTAGAGAATAAAATGGCGGTCGTTGCAATACTTTCTGTCACACTGTATTTGCGCAACGGTCTTACAAGTCCACTTTTTTGGGAAAAAATACACGTTTTTAAATTTAAAAAATAAGACAACAGTAAAGTTGGCCTATTTTTTTTTTATATTGTGAAATATATTGTTACGCTGAGTAAATTGATACCCAACATGTCACGCTTCAAAATTGCGTTCGCTCGTGGAATGGCGACAAACTTTTACCACTCAAAATCTCCATAGGTGTCGTATAAAAAAATCTACAGGTTGCATATTTTGAGTTAGAGGAGGTCTAGAGCTAAAATTATTGCTCTCGCTCTACCAATCACAGCGATACCTCACATGTGTGGTTCGAACACCGTTTACATATGCGGGCGCTACTCACGTATGCGTTCGCTTCTGCGCACAAGCTCTGCAGGACGGGGCACGTTTTCTGGCTACTAACTTTTTTTTAGCTGGATCCTAGATTCCAAGCAAATTTGTCAAACCCTGTCTTAAATGCTTGGATGTTACAGACCTTGATGGGGGGGAAAAAAACCTTGTGAGATTGCTCATCATTTTCAGCATGCATCGAAGGGCAAGATTGCATTGCTTGTATCAATAATCTTTTCTTGCAGGATATTTAAGACTGTTCTTTAAAATTAAATGTGTTTTTAATATTTGTTAGATTTAAAATAATATAACACTTTAAGTTCTAAATGTGCAGAATCATTACTTCTAATGGTAAATCATAAAGCATAACGAATTAATAGACAATACATACTAATCTAGTCTTCAAGAAACAAATCCATCTTGTGAAAGCTAGAGGCTTAATTGTCAGTTTGGTTTATCCCTTCTTCAGATATGCAAAAAAATCCCATGAGGCAAAGGCCAATATCAACACAATTCTTTCCAAACGAAAATAGTTTCAATTTTCCCTACAGCAGTCAAGACATTTAGCTGTTGTGTTTTGATCAATACAGCCCATTAAGTATGCAGTGTAACAAACGCAGTGCATGAAATATTAATTGTTTGCATTTTAGCTAGATAAATGTAGTTTTATCTTTACAATTGATGCCAATAGTTAGGCCACATTTCATACATTTATCAAAGAAATTATTTATTATATACATTTGTTGTTGTTTTATTTTTTAAGATAAGCATGCGATTTATAACCTGCCATGGCTTCTTAAATTGTTTAACTTGTATAACTTATTCCTCCTTGTTTTTTTTATTCTAATATAGCAACTTTTCAGTTTATGATTTTATTTTGTTGTACTTCTGCAAATACATCTCCAGGGAAAACATCCTGTTGCTTTTCCACTGTTTGACAATAATTGGTAACTCCAACTGGAAGAGTAATGGCTAACATACGTCACAATAACAGTGCCTTTTCGTATACAAGTGAAACTCGAAAAATTTGAATATCCTGCAAAAGTTAATGTATTTTACTAATGCAACTTAAAAGGTGAAACAAATATATGGGATAGACTCATTACATGCAAAGCAAGATAGTTCAAGACGTGATTTGTCATAATTGTGGTGATTATGGCTTACAGCTCATGAAAACCACAAATCCACAATCTCAGAAAATTTGAATATTACATGCAATCAATAAAACAAGGATTGTAGTTCAATCATCTTGCAGTGTGTGCCTCTCTCCATTCTCCATACATAAATTCTCAGGATTCTTCCATATGTAAAATACATTGTCAGTATGCTGCTATCATAGACAGATATTTTCTAAGAAGCACAATTCTCCTTGGTCAGACATATTTAATTGGCATAGCCGGGTGCTACATTTGATCCAATGAGTTTCCCTGGTAGCTGCTGAAAAAAATGCCTGTCGGAAACAAAAGTTCAGTTTAAGTGCAATCTCCAATAATTGTAACACATTTTTTAAAACCTAAAGAAGGTGCATCTTGGTCAGTAGCCTTATAATATCCTGTAAGGCCCTTCCCCAAAATCCAATACGGTGTAAAGACATCCATACTAGTGTAGAGAAACCATTCTTGTGGCTGATTATCTATATGAGACAATTGATTTTAGAAAATTGGTCGAATTAAAATGGAACTAAAACCACCACTTTAACTGTATTCTAAAACGGTTGCATTTAAGGCATGCCTATGACAATAACTGTCAAAGTTGCCAGTTAGCTTATGTTGGTGATCAATTGAACAGTCAAGCAATAAAATTGCCGGCAACTGCACATGTAAACAGAAGCTTCCTCCTTTATGATGCCTGCATAGTTCACATATACTTTAAGCTAATAGCACACAAACAATTCAAATTTGTCATGTTTTTATTGAACACCGCCATTAAACAGTCACAAAAGTAAGTGGACCCATAGACTTATTTACTTGAAGGAAAGCTAATTGGAGTCAGTCGTTTTCATACCTGGAGTGAAATTAATGAAAAGAGTTTGAAGGTGTGCTTTACAGCTTCTTTGATTTATAAGACACTCATATATTTTAGGACAGTTGATAAGAAGCATCAGCTGATGTGAACCATGCCCCTAAAAAAAAAAGCTCTCTAAAGATATACGATCAAGAATAGTTGGTCTGCTTAAGGCTGAAAAGGAATACAAAACAATCTGAAAGTGTTTAGGCATCCATCGGTCGACGTTTAGACAAATTATCTATCGTTAAAAACAGTTTAGTACTTTGGCTACTCTTCCTAGAAATGTGCGTCTAGCCAAAATTAGTCCCAATGCACAACACAGAATCCTCAAGAAAAGAACTCACAAGTAAGGCTTGAAGACCTTACTGGAACACACACATCCCTGTTACTGAGTCTACCATATGCAAGTCTTTGAACAGGCAGGATTTCCATGGCAAAACACTATGGAGGAAGACGCTGCTCTCCAAAAAAACATTGCTGTGAGTTTGTCAAAGAGCACCTTAGCAAATCGTAGTGCTACTGGTAAAATGTTTTTTGGGCTGATGAAACAAACGTTTTTAATTGTTTGGGAAGAATACTCTGCACCATTTATGGCGCCAAAAGGGCACAGCTTACCAACATCAAAACATCACCCAAACGGTGATGTATGGTGGAAGGAACATCATGATTAGGGTTTACTTTGCTGCTTTAGTGCCTAGACCACTTATCGAGTGGAAAATTAATTCCCAAGTTTACCAAAGTATCCTACAGGATAATATCAGGGTTGCTGTGCACCTGAAGCTTGGTAGAATTTGGGTAATGCTGCTGGCTAATGACCTGAAGCATCAAAGTAAATCCACCACAGACTGTCTTCAGAAAAACGCGTGGCGTGGCCCAGTCAGAGCCTTGAACTTAACTCAATAGAGATGCTGTGGAATGACCTGAAGAGAGCCTTTGATACCAGACATCCTACGAATGTGTCTGAGCTGAAGCAAGTGGGGGGAGTTGGGGACAAATTTGGATCAACAATCAGTGTTCATATACCAATACAAGACAAAATTCATATTAATTTTACTGAGTCAAAATGTTCTGCGAGTATTTGGAGTTGGCCAGCCAGGTTTTATTCCATTTCATCTGGTTAAGAATTTTGTCCAGGTTTTTTTCCCACTTGTCTACATAGGGAAGTTTGCTGAGACCCAGAGAGTCTGTAAGGCGTGCATATAGAGTGGAAACCAAACCCTTTGAGTAGGAATTCTTCCTACTCAAAGGTGTGCTCAAACAGTGTCAGGTGTGTGTGGCACTCAGTGTGATGTGAAATTATAGTAGCTAGATGTGTTGGGCTCGATTCACACCTATGCATGTTGCTTTTGAGCGTTTTTGCAATGCTTTTTTGCGGTGCGTTTTTACAGCGATTTGCGTTTTTTTTTTTTTTTTTTAGCCAGTATTTTTTTTTTCACATTTCCTTTAACAACCAGCTATGAACAGGTTGAAAAAAAAAATGCAAAATTGCGGCAAAATGTGTTTTGGATGCAGGTCCATTGAATTCTATTGCATGCAAAATGCTGCTTTTTGCTGGAAAAAAAGTCCCTGACCCTTTCCAAAAACGCAGAGGCACAAAAAAGCAATGATGTGAACATGTTCCATAGGAAACCATGTTAAAAAATTTCCTTACATTTCTGCAAAATGCATCAAAAATAGCATTAGTGTGAATGGAGCCTAATGCTATATTTGAGCATAACGGAAGGCTTGCCTAGCGGGTAAGTTCCAGTGCTCCTGCAAATATTGAGGGGATTTGATTCAATCAGTGGTTATTAAATCATATACTGTACGTATCGAACACCCCTTGAGTGCCACCACTAAAACGCTAAAGGGGTTTTCTAAGCAGGGAGAAACAAAGGGGTGTCAAGGATTATGTATAGGGGCAAATGGGGGAAATAAGGTTACAGGAATTTTTCACAAGGTCCCATTGCTGGAGAGACTGATGTAGAAAAGGGTTAGGCCTCTGAGGAGGAAGAGTCCAGATTAAGTTGTATATAGAGAAAGGAGAGCAAAACTACAGCTTCTATCAGGAAGACTGATTCCCTATTGACGCTGCCCATAAGACTTCACAAGGGACACCCCACTTAAAAATCCACCATCGCTAGATGGTTAAGACAGCTCATCTTGAGTGCTTACACTCTTTTCACAAGCAGGGATTTGTGGATGTCTAGGATTCTTCCGGATGTAGATAATGTTTTTTTAAGCAGTGGGCAATTTCTGCCTCCCAGATTAAAAACTACTGGTGTAAATAATCTTTTTGGCTATCTGTAAGATGGAGATTCTTCCCATTGACCATTATGCTAATGTGCAACAAGCTGTAGTTAAAGTAATTATTGGAAGTAGTACCCTGAGTCCAGAAAATTGTTTCAATGGTTCCTCAGTCTTGCATAGATTTAAAAAGCCTGCCCTAAAAAATAAAGCACCGCCTACATTTATATGTATTCACTCCACCAGATTGGTAGGGATTTCCTTGGCATTCTGACATCAAGTATTATATGCTCAGCTTTGTAGGGCCACCACTTGCTCTTCTGTTCACACCTTTCCAAAGTTGTTTCAGGACGTCTGATGCAGATATAGATGCAGCTTTTAGCAGTAGTTCTTGCAGCACTCTGAGTTAGGTCTGTTGGCCCCTTTGGTTTTGTCAGGTCTGTTGGAACAGTTCTGTTTGCTGTATTTGTTGTCCAACCTCCCAATTCATTGCTTGGGGTCATCCCAGGGTCTATGAATATGCTGGACAACAAATGTTTTCAAAACGTATGCTTCCTGAATCACCTTTTGAATATGATGGACCCTATCAAACTGAACACACACATAATTTCATAACGACTGTATCATGTAGGAATCCTATGGAACTTTTATTGACTATGATGTATTTAATCAAAAAATGCTTAGACACACTACATGAGTTCAACAGGGCTAAAAGTCTTTTGCTGCTTATTTTTGTTTCTCAAGACTTACAAAAACTCCCTCCCAGGTTCCAAAATCACTCGGCTCCAAAACATGGTCCACCATGTAAGTCTAGTAAGGTTGGGAGCCCCTAGCAAATCATATAAGAACTTGTTTTGGGCTCAAGACCAAAATGTCACATAATTGGGTCTCTCTAAATTATCCCAAATATCTAGACCAATGCATCATAAAAGACAACTTGATTGCACATATCACATAGACAAATATATGTAATATATAATCAATCATAGACCCCATACCACCCTATCCATATTGCTTAATACTAACACTGTTTTATTACTCTTTCAACTTGTAGATAGTGTAAAGGTGGATACTGTAATATTGGCTATGAGCAAAAGGGATGTGCAAATAGTCCCTTAGTATAATCCATCAAGAAGGTCAGGGATAACTAACGCATGTTCCATTTGCATCAGTAGATGGAAGCTAGTATGTGGGTGTTAGAGACCCCTCCAACAGAACATTACAGCTGGTGCATATCCAAGTATATGTTCCAACTTCTGAGCAGTATAATGTAAAATAAGAACATTTGCGTCTGGGTGCAAAGTCCTATGCAGGAATAACAGGCAACAATTGTTGAAAAGTCCATATAACTTTTTCCACAGCATGGTCCAGAGGTGGACTCCAAACTTCAGACTAGGACTATTCACTCCAACATCCCTCACAGGCTGTACAAGAGTTAAAGATGAACAGCATTTTCTGTAGAGTCCATAAGACTGTTTTTTTACATTAGTAGCATGGTCTAGAGGAGATCTCAAACTGCAGCTGAGAATGTTCGTTCCTATCTCCCTCGCTTGCCTAAATAAGCCACCAGATGTCCCACATGACATATGAAGGCGTATTGCACCAAAGCCACTAATGAAATGTTAGAATAATGTCCCAGCATAAATGCACATAAAGCCACTTCAAGCAGAAGCTATGGAATATTTCTGGTGTCAAAAAATGTGTTCATTTTTGTTTGTAGCTAGTGTCTGGTGCTGCTGTGTCTGACAATGGTTAGTCAGCATTGATAGATTCCAGTTGCCTTTATAAATTTTTTTCATTGTGTCAATGTTCTAGTAAAACCTTTCACAATGTTCGTCACTGACTACTGCACTTAGATGTTCAGGAAAAAAAGTCCAAGTGTGAATGCAGAAAATGAATCTTAGTGACATATTACATTTCATGGTCTTGTGTGCAGTAAGAAGTCTGTCAACTAGCTGAATATAGTTTAATGTTCTGTTGTTGCCAACAAAAATTATCGGCGATATCCTTGAATGCATTTCGAGGCAGTTTTCTCTGTCCCCACAAATCTTCAAATTGCTTGTCATTGGTGACATATCTGGTCTGTGGACCAATGTTTTCCTTAAAGCAATATTAAAGTCTTGTTTAAAAAAAAAAAAAAAAATACCATGTCATACTTGCCTGCTCTGTGCAGTGGCTTTGCATGGAGCAGCCCGGATCCTCTTCTTTTTGGGTCCCCCGCTAGCATTCCTGGCTCCTCCTCTTCAGCCAGTCCCCCCATAGAAATCGGCTTCCTATGGGGGGCACTTCACATATAGAGCCATGGCTCTGCCCCACCCCCTCTGCCTCCTGATTGGCTTAGTGGCTTTGATTGACAAACAGTGGGAGCCAGGGGCTCCCGCTGGTGCCAAAAGCCGTACAGAAGTGCCAGTCCCCAGAGAACCAAGGCTCGCATGGATGTGAGCTCATATTCACATCTTTTTTTTTTTTTTTTGTCACGTCCAGTAGTATACCATCAAATAAATACAGTCTTCACTACCCCCAGTGTTCCTATACATCACTATTACCAATATTATCACCATTATTATTATATTTGCTTAAGACTATTGATTTAACCTATATACACATTGTACTCACGCATATGTGGAGGGAGGAGGTCACTATATACTCATGAAAAGGGCAAAATATTTTTTACATGTGTGGATGCTCACCAGCAGTCCAGCATATGTGTATATATGTTTTACGATTCGTCTACCCTTGTCGGCATGAGTCTCTATAGACCCCTCTACAAATGCATGTGCACAAAGGTAAAAAAAAAACTGCCTTTACAACCACTTTAATCTTGCCATTTAAACATCGGTCTCAAATAACAAAAACTGCCACCTTCCTTGTTTTTCGCTTTCACAAAATATTTAATCGGTTTGAGATTTATGTGAAGTGGAGGCAAAATATCTTTTGTCCAGTCAAGTGGTTCATGTTCCATGTTTTTCTGTTGTGGAACCAATTTTTTTTTGGAGTGGCTATTTTATTTTAATGTAGTGCAACTCTCTTGAACAGCTTTCTCACTCGCATATGTAACAGTAATGTAAATCTGAGCAGCAGAGCCACTACTTTTAGATCTCTATAGAAATATTCCAGTTGTACTTTGTGTACTGGATGCGCTTTATTAGTTCCATGTTTTTATATGTTTCTTTAACCACTTAAGACTCAGGCCAAAATGCAGCTAAAGGACCTTGCCCCTTTTTGCGATTCGGCACTGCGTCGCTTTAACTGACAATCGCGCAGTCGTGCGACGTGGCTCCCAAACAAAATTAGAGTCCTTTTTTTCCCCACAAATAGAGCTTTCTTTTGGTGGTATTTGATCACCTCTGCGGTTTTTATTTTTTGCGCTATTAACAAAAAAAAGGCAACAATTTTGAAAAAAATTCAATATTTTTTACTTTTTGCTATAATAAATATCCCCCAAAAATATATATAAAACATTTTTTTCCTCAGTTTAGGCCGATACGTATTTTTCTACATATTTTTGTTAAAAAAAAATCGCAATAAGCGTTTATCGGTTGGTTTGCGCAAAAATTATAGCGTTTACAAAATAGGTGATAGTTTTATTGCATTTTTATAAAAAAAAATTTTTTACTACTAATGGCGGCGATCAGCGTTTTTTTTCGTGACTGCGACATTATGGCGGACACTTCGGACAATTTTGACACATTTTTGGCACCATTGTCATTTTCACAGCAAAAAATACATTTTAAAATGCAGTGTTTACTGTGGAAATGACAGTTGCAGTTTGGGAGTTAACCACAGGGGGCGCTGAAGGAGTTATGTTTCACCTAATGTGTGTTTACAACTGTAGGGGGGTGTGACTGTAGGAGTGACGTCATCGATTGTGTCCCCCTATAAAAGGGATGACACAATCGATGCAGCCGCCACAGTGAAGAACGGGGAAGCCGTGTTTTCACGCAGCTCTCCCCGTTCTTCAGCTCCGGGGACCGATCGCGGGACCCCAGCGGCGATCGGGTCCCACGGTCCCGGAGCTTTGAACCAGGTCGCGGGAGCGCGCCCGCGACCCACGGCTGGGTACATGTACAGGACGTACATGTAACCAGTCATGCCATTCTTCTGACGTATATGTGCAGGAGGCGGTCCTTAAGTGGTTAATGTGTGTAGGATAGACAAGAGGTATTGAAAAAAATAAAAACACAGCTAATTTTACAAAAGTCCTGCTAACTTCCTACTAAATATAAAAGCTTAACCTGTATGGAGTTAATAAATGACAAATATTTGTAAATTTTCAATTGCACCTTTTTGCAAAATGGTGAAAATCGAATGTAACCAAAAATTTCTCAAAAAATCTGGAGGTTTTCATTCTTCACTTGCAGCTTTCAGAGTTTGTAAAAGACCCCCCAAACCATATATTGAAAGCATATGATCTCTGGAATAAAAAGGTGCTGCTGATTTTTTAGGCCCCGTTGCACCTGCGCAAATGTTTATCAAAACAATATTTTTGCTAAAAATAAACTTAAACCATTATTGGCAGCTACAAACAGAGCAAATTTTTACAAAATTCTTCTAAATTCCAATTAAATATAAAAACTTTACCTGTATGGAGTTAATACATAACAAATAATATTTGTAATTTGTACATATACAAATTTCTCAAAAAAATCTGAAAGTTTTCATTTTTTCCTTATTCAGAATTTGTGAAATACCCCCCCCCCCCCCCCAACCATATATTTTCTGAAAGCATAGGACCAAAAAAGGTACTATTGTTTAAGGCCCCACGATATTTGCGCAAATGTTTACTAAAGCAATATTTTCGCTAATACACTAAAATCATTATTGGCAGATACATACAGAGCAAATTTTTACAAAATTCTTGCTAAATTCCTACTAAATATAAAAGCTTAACCTGTATTGAGTTAATAAACAACAAATATTTGTATATTTTAAATTGCGCCTTTTTGAGAAATAGGGAAAATAGGACGTACGCAGTTTTCCTTCTTCACTTGCAGCTTTCAGAATTTGTACAAGACCCACCAAACCATACGTTTTCTGAAAGCACAGCCAGTAGAATAAAAAGTGCTACAGATTTTTAAGGCAGCACGATATTTGTGCAAATGTTTTTTAAAACAATATTTGCGCAAAAAATACATTAAAATCATTAATAGTGCACATAAACACAACATAACTTAAAAAATGACTTCTAAATTGCTACTAAAGCATTGTTCACATGTGGCATACTAAAGTGTACGCCCATTAGGGGCCATGTTTACATGCACAGGAGTTCCATGTCAATTGGGATGCAACAGCTGCACAGGCATAGCTGCTGTTCCCAATCTGACATCCGTGTAGGTGTGGGTACATGACCCCGAACACCAGGCAGTGTGAGCTTAGGGACATGCATGCAGACCTACATGGATGTAAAATTGTGAGCAATGACTCTGTTGGTGCAAGTGCTACATCCCAAAATAAATCAATGGGACTGCCTGCACAGAGATGCATGGAACACCTGTGCATCCCGGTAAAGGTACTCTGTTTATGCCCTGTGTGAACAAAACCTTAGGCCCCTTTCACATAAGCACACCGATCAAATCTACCTGTTCATTTTTTAGGCCGGTCCCAATTGGACCACCCATTGTTCTCAATGGAGAGGCTGATGTAAATGGACATGTGTCGGCTTACACCTGCTTGCATCTGATCAAGTCCAGTCTGCTAAAAAGAGGGATGGGGATCCCATTCTCCATCCATCTAGTAGATCGGATCAGATGGTATCTGATGGAACTTGACAGGCGGTCCGTTTCCATTCAACCACCCCATAGAGAATAGCGAGCTGTGCTGTGTCTGCTCTGCATCAGCGGAGCAGATGTGGACTTGTCATCCGCCTGCTCAGCAGCGATCAGCAAATGGATCCCCTGCTGAGCAGGCAAATCTACCAGGAGCGGCCGGTCCTTTAGGGATGCTAGGGCGCCGCCCCATGATTAGAGCCTGAGGCTCTAATTTGCTTAAAAAGGTTGGGCTCGGGGCGCAGAGCATGTCACCCCAAACCCACCCACTTGTGACCATAGAAAATTTATATTTACTATTGTCTTCCGGCTTCTCCTCCTGGCCATTCGGGACGGATAGGGTTTGCCATGCGAAGACGCTGAGGAAGCCGTGGGGGGGCCGTCACCGTGGAGGGGTGAGTGTGGACAGGCCTAGAGATTCTTGCTATAATTGTGTTTTTTGTTTTAGTTTTTTTTACTTTTTACAAAAAGGAATGAACATAGTGCAAATTTAGGGTTAACTCTGATCAGTGGGTTGTAATCCGCTGATCAGAGTTGTCTGCTTAAATATTCTGATATAAGCTTATGGTCATTGAAGTGACCATAAGCTTATAGGAGAGAGAGAAATGAGATGTGTACGCCATACGGACTTGGCTACCTGCAAGGTACTTCTGTAGGTCCGTACGGCGTATGGACTTGGCAGTGAAAGGGTTAAACCCAGTAGTTCTGCTTTTGATTTTGGCAAACCCAAGTCCTTGACCAGGTTGTTTAGTTTTGATTGTGTTATGAGATGAAGCTCATCGTACATACAGTTTAAAATCCTGATCATTGTTACTGTCTGTGCCTGGCTGGTGCATTGCGGCATCTTCATCTGTTTTTTTCTAAGCGCCATTTCTCTGGTGGTTTTGGTACTGCCAGATTGTCATCATGTGACAATAGTCTCTTGGTTAAAGGAAGATTGAGGTAGAAACCGACAATCGTTGGACAGAAGTAACAGTTTGTCACATGAGTTGCTCTGAGCCAAGCTCTATAATTGAGAGAAAATCTTGCACAACAAATGTGAAGATTTACCAACCGAAGCACAGTTCATACACTTTCTTAACAAGCCTAGATCATGGTGCATCTTTTAAGTGTTAAGCGTGTACATGACACAAGCACCATGTATCACGGCTGTTCCAACATTGGCAAAACATTTCTGCTGTCGCCAAATGTCCTATAGCAGATCTATAACTGGCTGGCTTGCTTATGTACATTACATGTACATAGACAATGAAACCGTCGCATCAAAACACATGAAAACTGATATTAACTAAATGAGTAGCATCTGTGCATGTAAGCTGCTTTTATGGCAGCATCCATCCAGTCTAGGCATGCCCAAACTGTATAGCCCTGTACACTCGACCAGGATTCCCGGCGGTATAAAGTCCACCGGGAAACCCGAGTAAGTTTCCCTGTGTACACACAAGAGGTTTTCCCATCAGGAAAACTGCGGGGAGAGCTTTGGCCGGGAATCCCAGCCGTGTGTATGCTCCCTCAGTGTTTCTCCATAGGAATACTGCTGGGTTTAAAACCGCCGGGAATCCCGGTGGGAAAATAGAGAGCAGGTTCCTGTCGGGAAAACTGCAAGGAAGCATACACACGCACAGTTTTCCCAGCCAAAAGCTCTCCCTGTAGTTTTCCTGGCAGAAAAAACAGTCATGTGTACGAGGCTTATCAGTTCCACAAATGTTATGCAGTATGCCCTGAGCACCTGACTGGACGTATTGGACGTCCTATTTTTTCTATTGAAAACCCGTATAACCTCCTTTATTTGCGTTTTCGATGATGAAAAAAATGCACTGGACTGCATATGGCGTGAGCTGGCCCCTAAAAGTCTACAACGAAAGACCAGTCTGTGTGCTGGAGGTTGGATCTTATTGGGTGAAAAATGAGGCAGTGACAAAGTGAAAGCGCAGCCTACTCATTATATTAGGGTATGATGAAAAGTGGGGGTTTAAATTTAAAAAAAATTGAGTAATGCGTTAGAAATGGTCATATTGACCTTCTCCAGAACTTGCCATATTTTTACCTGTACCCTCACATTTGTTTGAGGGAATGTCTCTGATCTTCACATACCTTGCAAGCATTTTGTTTTGCAGAGGCTTGGTTAAATTGAGTAAATGAGTGCGAAATCCTTCATAGCAAGTTTGTGGGTAATAGAAACATATGTAAAAGCAAATGACTTTCTATAGCCAGATGGAGCAGTGAACCGCAGTCACTGGCTTGGCAAAGCAGGAAGGCAGGGCCTGAATTTGTAATAAGTAAACTTGTCCCTGTATACATATATAATCTATAAATACAAACCCAATCTTAAAAGTATTGATAACCTTTCCAATAACATTTCTTTTAAACTGCATGCTGCCACTTTGCATCTGAAAACGGTATGATTGGTGGAATAACCGAATAATTTTCAGCAAGTTAAACTCGCAAGCAATACAGCTGTGCTGCGAATCCCACTCTCTATTTAGGCCTTATGTTACAGTCCATTAAAGCAGCAATTATTAGACGTCTACACCTTTTCTGCCAGCTGAATCTATGTCAGCTGCCTGCCTTGATTGCCTGGCTGTCAAGGGCCATAAGCCGGTTGTTTACAGGCCAAAATCTGTATTATTTTGTGAACAAATATCTGCCCTTTCCTCTCTGCTGCTTGCATGTAAAAAAACAAAAAAAACAGAAAGCAGTATTATTATTTACTGGCAAAAATATGACACAGGGAGCAGGAGCTTCATATTGCTGGTGATGCCAACTTTACTGAAAGCTCTCAAGTGCTAAATTAATGCGGCAACTGAAATAGGGAACAGAAATATGGAAATCCACACCACTTTTCCCAGTTTTTTTCTGATCTTCCAGCTAAACATGGTCATAACAGAATACTGCTAAGGTGAGTGTTTATAAATTCATACATTCCTTCTGAATGAATAGCTTAAAGTGGAAGTCCAGTCAAAAAAGATTTTTTTTTTTAAATTATATGTAAAATATCGTTGACAGTATTTTCTGTATAGCTGATTGCCAAGCTTGGAAATTCCATTCAAAGCCAGACAATGAGCTTCTTCCTGTTCTTCAGGGACAACCTTACTTCCTTATTTCTGAATTCTGCATGGGGGCCTCTCTTACTGTAAACGTTGTCCTTCTCTGATACATGCCCTCATCTCTCCTCTCCTTTAGACAGACATTCCTAGATCTGCCCGGCCCCACCCCCATACCAGCTTATTTGGATAGTAGTTTCTCCTGAGAGGGGGCAGGCATTGGAAGTATGTTCTGTTTGTTAGAAACGGTAATATGGATTACAATGCAACATGCTGCAGATTTTCTACAGTGTACAATCACGTGGATGTTCCTGTATGGCACTGTAATGGGCACTATGTGCATGGTGTGGGTTATTATGTGAGTAATAAGTTTAAGGCTCCGTTTCCACTAGTACAACTTTGGACACATACGGTCGCATGAGAAGTCACAGTCCATAGATTTCAATGGCAAACGTTCCCATCTATGCAACTTTGAAAAGGTGTCTACTTTGATGCGACTTTGATCCAGAGTGTAAAGTTGGATCAAAGCTGCACTCAGTCGCACTCTAAATCGCACAGCTTTTGAGTTGAACTAGTGGAAAGTAGCCTAAGGCTGGAGTGCGACTTTTTGCTCTCTGGATCAAAGGCGCATCAAAGCATTGCAGGTACCTTTTCAAAGTCGCTGATTTTCAAAGTCGCATAGATGGGAGCTGGTGCCCCCCCTCTGTCCAGTTCCCTTCTCCCATGCACAGCTATACTGTATATGTGCACTGCACCCCCCTGTTAGGATGGGGATTTTTATTTTTTAATTTTCTCATGAATTAGAATGTACAATGACAGATCACTGGCCAGGAACCCATGATCAGCTCCTCCCATCCTGTATATGCCCACTGGCTACACAGGAACAGTGTCCCTCCTGGGAAATGATGTCACTAGCTTTCAGGAACCACACCCACGGACTGATTTTACTCTCAGAAGGAATTAGAATTGAAGGCTGAAATTATCTCGCACTATTGATTGCAGGGGCGAAATGTAAGTGTTAGGATGAACTTCCACTTTAATGTAACTGGGAACAGTTTCATGAAATAAAAAAAAGAAATCACAATATTTACCCCAATCACTGAGCGCCGCCATTACTAGTAAAAAAAAAAAGATTATTAAAAATGCCATAAAACTCCCTTTTTTGTAAACGCTATAACTTTTGCGCAAACCAATCAATAAACGCTTATTGCGATTTTTTTTTTTCTCACCTAAAATATGTAGAAGAATACGTATCGCCCTAAACTGTGGACATTTTTTTTTTACCTGCATAATGGCCTGGGGCTTAAGTGGTTAAATATCACTTCCATGCCGGGCTAATTCTGGCATTTCTCTCCTACATGTAAAAATCATAACGTGACAGACTCACCTGGGACAGAGGCTTTTTGAGGGGATTGAATGCTAGCCTCTTCCCTATGGGACCTGGCATTTGAGGGAACTACAAGCATTTTGGAAGTTGTTCTGTTATGTTATACAAAAGGACATTATTAAGGAGGCCATGATGGTCTTTGCCAGCTTAGGACTCAATAGACAGATGTATGTGAAAGGAACGCTGGTAGTGTGAAGGGTCTTTCACCCATTGATAATTGTGCTAATTAACTCACCTTTGTCTCCTAGCAAACTTTTGGGGGGATGTGTTTATACTTGTAATAATGTGTATTGTAAGTTGTAATCTCAATGCCTGTGTCTTGTCGAGCTGGTTCCTCCATCGATATGGTTCATGCCTCGACTGTGCAGGCACAGTAGGAGGCCACGGAAATCTCCGAGCCTCAACAGCTGATTGTCAGCTTAGACAAGCTCGCTCCTGAAGCCTGCTTATACATTAGTACACGCCGCTCTACACAGCAAGGGGCGGATGTGATATTGAGCAGTTGATTGGTTATCCACATCGCTCTATACAGCAAGGGGCTGTATCGCATCCACCCTTTGCTGTAAAGAGCGGCGTGGATAACCAATCAAAAAACACTGGTCAGTACCACATCCGCCCCTTGCTGTGTACAGCGGCGTGTATAGAGTGTATAATTAGCCATCGGGAGCAAGCACATCTACAGCTGATGAACAGCTGTTCCCGCTCAGGAACCATATCGATGGTAGGAACCAGCTTGCCAGAACACCGGACAGTCTGTTACTGGGTGGGTCTCTGGCTATTGTCTGTTTGTTTAATAAGGGGTTTGTGTTTATACTTAGGATAATGTACTTTGCTTTACCCTTGTTGCAGTCTGTTAACCTGGCTGGTCTAAGGGCTACATTAATTAGCATGTTGATTATATCATTGTCAGCTAGTAATTGCTAGAGGAGGGGGTTATTGTGTATCCGGGGGACTGACATACTTCTCAAGTGTATACAAAAAAAAAAACTGTATCCTTGTCCTAGAAATCATTCCATGTTCCTACATGCTAGTGTACGTTTGGCTATAATATCTGGTCTCTAATTTTCAGACTGAAGGAGGCTTTATATTGATGGACACACTTAAGCGGAGTGTGGACAAAGGTCCTGTTACATATATTTTTTTTAGCAGACACTCTAGGGAATAAAATGGCGGTTGTTGCAAAATTGTGCACACTCGTGGAATGGCGCCAAACTTTGGTACAGAGAAATCTCCATAAGCTACACTTTTTTTTACTTGTTCCCAGTTTAGAGTTACAGTTCTAGTGTTATTTTTCAAACGCAATTTTTCTGTACAAAAACACTTTCATGAAATAAAAAAAAGAAATCACAATATTTACCCCAATTTTTTTTGTATAATTTGCACTCGTGGAATGGCTTCAAACGTTGGTTCTTAGAAATCTCCATAAGCTACTGGTTACCAGTTTAGTGTTTCAGTTCTACTGTTAGAATTATTGCTGACGCTCTAACATTTGTGGCGATACATCACATGGGGGTGTTCCCTCCCGCTGCCTGTAAACGCAATCAGTGGCTAAACAGCCGCTATGATAGCTTTTACTTTGCAGGGAATCGCCTGCTGAAAAAAAATATATTTGAATGATGCCTGCAGCTATCATTCAGTCATCTCCACACCAAGTCCAGGATTTCATATGATGACCTACGGGCGGGAAGTCGTTAAATGAAGTCCCTCTGTCCCTCATTTTTTGGTCCGAGTGTATGGACCGATTATAATTTTTTAACTACCAAAACTATTCTATAATGCATCACCTTTCATCTATCCTCTAAATTCCCGAATTAGTTTTTTTAAGAATTAGTGGTGAAAAAAAACTTGGTTTACCCAATCATTTTCTAAGTATTCATTCTTTACAATATGCATAATTGGGGAGTGGCAGCATGTGTTCTTTGCCACAAAGGTGTCCCTGTTTCCCATGTTCGTGGGTTGGGAGATATGCCTAAGCCAGACAATTATGATTCCAATCCCTGCTGAACCAGCTGAGAGTCAATTCATGTATGGGCAATCTTATTGTACCAAAGTCGATCCATCGGTCAACTTGGGTACAACCAGCATGTCTGATTTTTAGCATGCAAATATTTCCAAGCGGCTATAGCCACTGGCAATAATTGTTGTGTTCTCCCGGCAAGGATGACATCTCTTCTATGGAGCACAGATGCAAACATACTTTTGTCCATTTACACCTGCCTACCTCCAGTCCAAATCCGGCAAAGACAAACGGATGAGGATTCTTTCCTCTCTGTCTGGCTGGATCAGAGGGTAGCCAGGTGAAAATAGCCAGCCGTTTACATCAGACTGCCCATAGGGCAGACATGTCATTCAACTCCACTCGGCTGGGATCAGTGGGCAGATCCCCTGCTGAGAAAGCCAGACCAGATCCGGACTGTGTAAAAGGGGCCTTTAGGATGTCCACTGCTTAGAAACCAAACACCACAGTTTTTCTGAGATGCGCACATTCAACAAGCCTGCAAATCAAAAGTTCAGAAACTATTCTGATTTAGTAAATGCATACTTTCAAACACATAAGCTGCACTTCTTCCTGTTTCTTTTTTTTTTTTTTTTTTTTTTTTGCTGATCCGCAACAAGTTTTATTTATGCCAGATCAGGTCCAATAGACATTCTTTCTCCCTGTCAAACATGACTGCCCTTGTATGTGCTTCACCCAGTCTGCTTAATCATAGTAGTTTCATTAGCTGTATGCTTGTTCCAGATCAGTGGCTCAGAAGGTACTGAAGTCAGAATATCAGTGTTACTGTCAGTCTCATAGCGTTTTTTGGATTGGTTTTAGTAATGGCATCCTCCCAGGTTCTTTACAAATGGTACAAAACATGTTTTTAAAAACTCAACCGTAGGAATGGGCTCTTACATGCACATGGGATGACATTTCTTAGAAAACAGGATATTTATTGGGAATTGTTGGTATTAAACTAGATGGAGAATTACACCAAATTGCTACTCTAGGAAGTGCGAAGTGCAGTAATCCTTAAAGTGAGTGAGTAACTTGTATAGCGTTACAAATGCGAACCGAATCGCCTCATGACGCTTTTATCCAATTTCATCCAGGTCCTTCAGAAGAGGTGGGTCTTAAGTTTTTTCCTGAAGGCCCGATGGTTTTCTTCCATACGGATGTTCATGGGTAGAGCGTTCCATAGCCGTGGTCCTTGGACTGCGAATCTTCGTTCTCTTTTATATTTGTAGTGGGACTTGGGGATGTGGAGGAGATTTTGATTTGTTGATTGGAGGGCCCGATTAGGGGTGTAGTGTTTTATTTTCTTGCATAAATATTGAGGCGCTTTTTTTGTGTGCATTTGTGGGTGAGGCAGAGGGTATTGAATGTAACCCGATCCTTTACGTATAGCCAATAGAGAGTCCTCAAGGCCGGGGTGATTGATTTCCAGTTTTTTTTCCTGTTAGTCTATCTGCTGTGTTCTGGATGACTTGTAGACGAGAAATCTGGTATTTGGGTAGACCTAGGTAGAGGGAGTTTGCGTAGTTGAGTCGGGAATTGATGAGTGTTCCAACTACTGCTGCTGTGTGCTCTTCCGGGATGAATGGGATGAGTCTGCATCCAGTCCAATTTTAATTTAATTAGGGTTGCTGAAGTCTGATTTGTGGATAGCTCTGATGCTTTATTGTCCTTTACCTTGGTAAATGGGCCTAGAAGTCTGCACATTATGCAAAAACGGCATACCGTATTTTTCACTCCATAAGACGCACCTAGGTTTTAGAGAAGGAAAACAAACTATTCTGAACCAAATGGTGCAAAATATTTACCAGTTCCCATGAAATGCAGCTCGACTTGTGCCCATGAAATGCAGCCCGACTTGTGCCCAGGTAATGCAACCTTTTTTGACAGTAAACAGGTAATGCAACCTTACCTGTGCCTGGTGAGGACATCATCACAATCCACCTGTCACTCAGATAGCAGACAGAGAGCAGCCTGAACAGCTGCCTTGGCAATGCATCATTTGGCCGCTCGGGTGACAGGCTCAGCACGGAGGGTTAGGTTAGCCTGGTCATTATTCGCTCCATAAGACGTAGAGACATTTTCCTATAGAGCGAAAAATATGGTAGTTGAATGGTGGAAAAAACAATACATTTCCTTTTGTGAATTTTCTATTTAAATAGACACGTACGGTATATGTCTTTTAGGGGTTTTTCCATTAAATGGGGTTTTCATTCCTGCATGCATGGATTATAAAGCATGCAAATGTATTGCTGTCATTAGGTCGCTCAGGTGTGTTCAGATACTAGTCCAAACCCGCCTGAGCTATCCCACCAGGAAGATGTCACTATGAACCACCAGTCATAAGCAGAGACCGTGTTCTCCACCCTGAGCCTGCCATAAGCTGAAAATGTATCCAACAGTCCAAGCGAGATACAACCCCCAAAGGAAAGGGAACAATAGAGCAACAACTATACATATATATCAGTATCTGTAGAAATTATTCTTGTATGCGATAAGCAGATTTAGGGGCTAGACATTTTCCTATTGTATAGGTTCTGGATATTGGATGAAAACATGTAGCCAGTTTCCGCTGTGTTTTCTTTTTTTTTATATTATTATTATTATTACTGCATTTTCAGGCAGCAGAGAGGGAAGGTCAGTGGTGCTAACCTTTTTGTTTTCCCAGCAGAAACTGCGAGCAAGATGAAGTGATCAGAGCAAAATGTCAGTATTAGAGCGCTTTTCTCATTATAATCTTGCTCTGCTGTCTGCTTCTTTTCTGGTACTTGGTGATACTTATTTGCATGTCATCTATTACTGAGGGTTTATGTTTTACCAAATATTTTGCATACATAATTATTTTATAAATGTAAATCTATTCACTGATTTAAATAAAAGTTGGTATTGGTGTATGTGGACAGGTGTTATAGTGCATGTCTTAACAGCGTGGTTTGGCGTGACCCTGTCCAGGGGTTTATTTTACTATGTGTCTCATTTATTTTCTGAGTTTACATATTATAACGTTTTTGTGCAGAGTTGTCAAAGCCAGAACCTCTGCATTTATTTACAGATTTAATTATGGCAAATCAGAATGCAGGTACTTCTGGTTTGGACTAGCTATATTTCCCACTATAGACATTTCTGTGACTACGTTTACTGATTTATAATTTCTTTTAGCGCCTAATGATTTAAGGGAGCTAGGGACATGTGAGCAGACTCTGGATTCATTTATTTATTTATTTTTTCTTAAAGGATTGTATTGTTCAGTTGCTCATTTGTTTCTTTTGTATCTTTCACATTTCCTTACCTCTGTTCCTCTTTCAACTGTCGGCTCAACTTTCATTTCCTTCCAATGATCTGTGAGGCCAAAGGAAAAACTGCACCACTCCAAGCTCAGAAACTGCCTCTTCGGAAGTTCACTGCTCCACAGGACAGAAGAGCTTGTCTTTCTCATAACATATAGACGCAGTCCCTGCCATTAGGCCACGCTCCTCTGACGTGTTTCGTCCCTCACACCCAGCTCCTCTATGATTAAGCCCTGGGAGGGGCAAAACGTGTCAGAGGGGTGAGATCTAAGGGCTGGGACTGTGTCGACAACCAAGCTGAACACAATAAACGTACCAGTGGGATTTGCGTGGGGTGCGGTCTCTTTTATTCAATTTTCCAATAACAAGGTCATAGATGTCACCTCTTTCTTAAAGTGGAAGATCCAGGAAGACCGATATACAGTTGTAATAATTTTTTGCTATTTTACGTGGCAATAGAATTCTTTCAATTTCTTTAATCTTGAGATTTAAAGCAGAGGTTCACCCTAAAAAAAAATTCTAACATTACATTGAGCTCACTTCCGACATTGACAGTATGCTGATCTTTTTTTTTTTGCCGTACATACCATTGTATCGTTATTCTCCCCCACCCCACCCCCCCCGGCTTCCGGGTAGTGAATCCCACAGGAGTGTGCGTTCCTATGCACAGGCTAAGTGATTGATGTATGACAAAAGCTTCCCCCTTGGCGCATATGGCCGCGTCACGAGTTGCCGAAAGAAGCTGGACTGCGAGTCGGCTCTAAACGTCTGTGCACAGGCGCCGTATAGAGCCGACTCGCAGTCCGGCTTCTTTCGGCAACTCGTGACGCGGCCGTATGCGCCGGGGGAAGCTTTTGTCATACGTCAATCACTTAGCCTGTGTATAGGAACTCCCGCGGGATTCACTACCCGGAAGCCGGGGGAGGGGAAATAACGATACAACAGTATGTAAGGCAAACAAACAAAAAAAAGATCAGCATACTGTCAATGTCAGAAGTGAGCTCAATGTAATGTTAGAATTTTTTTTTTTAGGGTGAACCCCCGCTTTAAGCTCACAGCAGGTTTCAATTTGAATTTAGCACATTACAATCTAGATTTACCAATAACTATGTAGTGCAAGGGTCTGTCTGATTTTTCTTTTTGGGCTCAGTACACTGTTATTAATTAATGTGCTCATTTTCTGTACTTGCAGTGCCTTTTAAACCGTATTCACACCCCTTGACATTTTCCACATTTTGTCATGTTACAACTAAAAACATAAATGTATTTTATTGGGATTTTTTTGTGATAGACCAACACAAAGTGGCACATAATTGTGAAGTGGAAGGAAAATGATAAATGATTTTCCAAAATGTTTCCAAATAAATATCTGAAAAGTGTGGTGTGCATTTGTATTCGGCCCCTCTGTGTCAATACTTTGTAGAACCACCTTTTGCTGCAATTACAGCTGCAAGTCTTTTGGGGTATGTCTATCAGCTTTGGACATCTAGAGAGTGAAATATATGCCCATTCTTTTTTGAAAAATGGCTTGAAAATCGTTTGATTGGATTGAGAGCATCTGTGAACAGCAATTTTCAAGTCTTGCCACAGATTCTCAATTGGATTTAGGTCTGGACCATTCTAACACATGAATATGATTGATCTAAACCATTCTATTTTAGCTCTGGCTGTATGTTTAGGGTTATTGTCCTGCTGGAAGGTGACCCTCCGCCCCAGTCTCAAGTATTTTGCAGACTTAACAGGTTTTCTTTTAAGAGTGCCCTGTATTTGGCTCCATTCATCTTCCCATCAATTCTGACCAGCTTCCCTGTCCCTGCTGAAGAAAGGCATCCCCACAACATGATGCTGCCACCACGTTTCACGGTGTGGATGGTGTGTTCAGGTTGATGTGCCGTGTTATTTCTTTATCGTTACATCACGGGACACAGAGCGGCATTCATTACTATATGGGTTATATGGAGTACCTTCAGGTGTAGACACTGGCAATCTTCAAACAGGAAATGCCCCTCCCTATATAACCCCCTCCCATAGGAGGAGTACCTCAGTTTTTTCGCCAGTGTCTTAGGTGTTAGTCATGGTTTAGCTTGCCTCCGCATCCTTGGGATTAGGTGAGCTACCGGTTCTGTCCAAAAAAGCCTGAGCGCTAAAGTGGTCAGTAACCGGACCCCAAACCCTTGGGGTATAGCCCATAATGCTTTCTTTTCAAGAGAGCTGGACCCTGGGCCCAGAACTTAGAAAACCTTTGGGCGCCTAATGTTTTCTGTTTGCCAGGGTGCTGTATGGGCCCAGGACAGTGGATCCTTCATGGAAGAAGAAGGTTCCCAGGGCCTGAAGGTCTAGACATCCCCACGGAGATGGGGGAAGATTGGGCCTCTTGCTTTGCAAAGTCCTGCGGCATGGAGCAGGTAAGTAAGGGGAAAACTTGCGGAACTTGGCTCTTAGCAAGTTTTTTCTGGGAGGTCACAGGGGACATGCCTAAAAGTTATGCATTGCATCTGGCAAACCAGTCACATATCATGAAGATAGGATGGCTCTATATGTTATTATTCCCCTTAAAAAGTGACCTCCCTGGTAGTGTTGGAAAAGCTGTGAGTGGGGCCTTTTGTGTACAAATGTATGTGTGTGTCAGAGAGCTATGCTTACCTGCAAGCCTCCAGGCGATGCTCTATCCAGTCCTCTTCCTCATGCCTGCAAAGCAGGCAAAACGCTGACCTCCTCGTGGGTTCCAGGCCTGCGGCTGCAGGAACAGAGAGGCCCTTCCTCCCAACCCCCCCCCCGTCGGCGGGCGCGCGCGCGGTGCGCGTGCACGTGTTATAGACGCATTTGGCGCCGTTTTAGCTGGGGGGGAAGGGTGGGTCAGTGGTTTAAGGAAGGGGCGGCCCTTCCTTAGATGCCACAGCTCATTCAAATACTTGGTTGAGGGAGGAAGGACTGGAGTGAAGCACGGGGCGCTGAGGACACACAGTGGCCAGAAAGAATACTACAGTCTTCAGAAGATTGTGGTTTAGCCTAGGAATAGGCTGTTTTTTCTTTTCCATCTCATAGTCTTTTCTTTGGCAATACTACTCAGGGGGATAGAATGTTTTTTCTTGCCTAGATTGAAAAAAAAAAAAAAAGGAAAAGTTTTTCTTTGAAAAAAAAAAAAAAAAAAAAGTGTCATCTGGGGTAGAGGAAACATTTTTTATTCCCCAAACAGGTGTCTGGGCATTTAACTATTTATAAGTCCCAGGTACCAATAAGTAGCAGGTGTACCTCGGTATTGTACCATGGCATCAAGGAACAAGTCAGAGGGTACAAAAGGTGGGGATTCCCCCACAGATTCTGAGGTCTCGGATAGAGCTATGCCGCTGCTTTCCCCACTGGGAGCCTTTGGGCCATCGGGATCTGGGACTGGAGCTGACGCGAGTCAACCCAACCCTAAGATGGTCACGGAGGAGGTGTTACTCACCTCTTTAAATGAAATGCGGAGAAGCATGGGAGAAATGATAGCCGCAGCTATGCGGGGTAGTAAGCGGAATAGATCTCCGTCACCCGTGCGCGGACCCTCGGAAGAGGAGGTCCTTTCCTCTGGGGAATTGGACAACCTCTTGGACAAGGACCAAGTAGGTTCAGGGATCGAGGATCCGGATACTGAGGAATCTGGGGCAGTCTCCCTGTGGGAGAGCTGGTGGATTCAAGGCTTGACGGACTTGGTCCATAAGGCATTCAACCTGCCTGTACCAGATCTCCAGGTATCAACGGTTTCAGCTTTGGGCTCACTGAGGGCGCCTCAAAGCAGTGCTGTGTTTCCGATCCATCCTCTATTGGAGGGAGTCTTGTTCCAAGATTGGAACAAACCAGACAAGGTTTTCTTACCACCTAAGAAATTTTCTGTCTTGTATCCTATGGAAGAAAAGTTTTACAAGAGATGGGCTTCTCCTGCAGTAGACGCAGCCATCTCATGTGTTAACAAGTCGTTAACATGCCCTGTAGAAAACATACAGGTTTTCAAAGATCCAGTTGATAAGCGCTTGGAAGCACTACTTAAGAACTCCTTCACTTCTGCAGGGGCAGTAGTACAGCCAGCCGTGGCTGCGATTGGAGTCGCTCAAGCTTTATCGGATCAATTTAAGCAAATGATTGAACTTATTCCTGCCGAGCAGGCAGAAGAATTTTCGGATGTCCCTAAGGCCATATGTTTTACGGTAGACGCAATCAAGGATTCTATCCAGCAAGCGTCACGTTTATCGTTATCCCTTATCCATATGAGAAGGCTCTTATGGTTAAAAAGCTGGGAGGCTGAGCCCCCATGCAAGAAGCTCCTGGTAGGGTTCCCCTTCCATGGAGGACGGCTCTTCGGAGAGGACCTAGATAAATACATTCAGACCATTTCAAGCGGCAAGAGTACTCTCTTGCCAACTAAGAAGAAGGTTCAGGGGCCTGCGTTTAAACGACAGTCCTCCCCTGGGCAGGGGCCCTCTAATGCCAAGCAGTATCGACGGCCTCCTGCAAGAACAAACTTCGGCTTCAACAGCAGATCACAAGGACAGGCTGTTAGAGGCAAGAGGCAGTGGTTTCGCAAACCAGCAAAACCAGCCCCCAAGTCTACCTTATGAAGGGGCGCCCCCACCCACGAAGGTGGGGGGAAGGCTGCGACTCTTTTCGGAGATTTGGGAAGCCAGCATTCCCGACGAGTGGGTACGGTCTTCCGTGGCCACAGGCTACAAGCTAGAGTTCCTAAGGTTTCCTCCTCCTCATTTCCAGGAGTCGAGGATTCCAAACGATCTGGAGAAAGGAGCCGCATTAAGATCGGCTCTAGATCATCTACTTTCCCAGGAAGTAATAGTAGAGGTACCAGTCCTGGAACAGGGACTGGGTTTCTACTCCAACCTATTCATCATCCCAAAGCCCAATGGAGATGTCAGGCCAATTTTGGACCTAAAGATGGTAAATGCATACTTAAGGGTCCGCTCATTTCGGATGGAATCCGTGCGGTCAGCAGCTGCCACACTCCAAAAGGACGACTTCATGGCGTCCATAGACATAAAGGATGCCTACCTTCATGTTCCAATTTATCAGCCACATCAAAGATATCTACGCTTTATGGTGGCTTCACGTCATTTCCAATTCGTGGCGCTTCCCTTCGGGTTGGCTACGGCCCCCCGGGTGTTCACGAAGGTTCTAGCTCCAATCCTAGCCAAGCTAAGGATCCAAGGGGTCACGATCCTAGCATACCTGGACGACCTCCTAGTCATAGACCACTCGTCTCCCGGCTTGGAGCGAGCAGTGGCCCTCACGGTCCAATACCTCGAGAGGTTCGGCTGGGTCCTAAATCGAGAAAAGTCAGCATTCCAGCCCACAAGGCAGTTGGAATATCTCGGCATGAGATTAGACACAGAACAACAAAGGGTGTTCCTACCTCTGAGGAAGGTCAAAGCCATCAAGGAATTAATCCTACTGGTTCTAAGCAAGAAAGAACCGACTATTCGCCTAGGTATGAGACTACTAGGCAAGATGGTGGCTACATTCGAGGCGGTACCATACGCCCAGAGCCACACTCGCATCCTGCAGGCAGCCATCCTGTCAGCATGGAGCAGAAGGCCACAGGCCTTGGATATCCCGTTGCCACTCTCATCAAGAGTCCGGCAAAGTCTGTGTTGGTGGTTAGACCCTCAGAATCTACTGAAGGGAAAGTCTTTCAGCCCAGTAGCTTGGAAGATAGTGACCACAGACGCCAGCCTGACGGGCTGGGGAGCAATTGTGGATGGTTCCACTCGCCAAGGTATTTGGGCAAAGCCAGAGAAGCTGTTACCCATCAACATCTTGGAGCTCAGAGCTGTTCGACTAGCCCTCAGGGCTTGGACGTCGAAATTGCAGGGGTTCCCGGTGAGAATTCAATCAGACAATGCCACGGCTGTGGCATACATAAATCACCAAGGGGGAACCAGGAGTCAGGCCGCTCAGAGAGAAGTGAGCTTGATTCTCCTATGGGCAGAGGCTCATGTGCCCTGCATATCGGCAATATTCATTCCCGGAGTGGACAACTTTCAGGCGGACTTCTTAAGCCGCCAGACTCTATGGCCGGGGGAATGGTCTCTGCATCCACAAGTCTTTCAAGCACTCTGCCAAAGATGGGGAGTGCCGGACGTGGATATCATGGCATCGAGACTCAACAAGAAGCTAGACAGGTTCATGTCCCGCTCAAGGGATCCGATGGCCTGCGGAACCGATGCTCTGGTTTGCCCTTGGCATCAGTTCAAACTTCTTTATGCGTTTCCCCCGCTCCAGTTACTACCCCGCCTGCTGCGCAGGATCAGGGTGGAGCGCATACCAGTCATCCTGGTAGCTCCAGCATGGCCCAGAAGGGCATGGTACTCACTAATCCTAAGGATGGTAGTGGGAAACCCTTGGACTCTGCCTCTAAGGCCAGACCTGCTATCGCAAGGTCCGATCCTCCACCCTGCCTTACGGCATCTAAATTTGACGGCCTGGAAGCTGAATCCTTGATTCTCAGGGGTAGAGGTCTGTCTCAGAAGGTAATCTCTACCCTAATCAGAGCCAGGAAACCGGTCTCTAGGGTGATTTATCACAGGGTCTGGAAGGCCTATATAGGCTGGTGCGAGTCCAAGCTATGGCTTCCTCGCAGGTTCACCATAGATAGAGTTTTAAGTTTTCTCCAGCTAGGAGTGGATAAAGGATTGGCATTAAGCACAATCAAAGGACAGATTTCTGCCCTGTCAGTGTGGTTTCAGCGGCCGCTGGCCACCCACTCGCTGGTTAAGACCTTCCTTCAAGGGGTCTTACGTATTAAACCTCCAGTTAAATCCCCGCTTTGTCCGTGGGATTTAAATCTTGTCCTGTCAAGTTTACAGAAACAACCGTTTGAGCCGTTGGCTGAAGTTCCTTTGGTTCTACTGACAAGGAAGTTGGTATTTTTGGTTGCCATAGTTTCCGCAAGAAGAGTTTCGGAACTGGCAGCCTTATCCTGTAAGGAACCATATCTTATATTTCATAAGGACAAGGTCGTTCTCCGCCCTCATCCTTCCTTCCTACCGAAGGTCATATCCAGTTTTCATTTGAACCAGGATTTGGTATTACCATCCTTCTTCCCTAAACCTACTTCCAGAAAGGAAGGGTTGCTGCATACCTTGGATATTGTCAGGGCCATGAAGGCCTATCTTAAAGCTACAGAGAAAATCCGAAAAACAGATGTGCTGTTTATTCTACCGGATGGGCCCAAGAAGGGGCAGGCAGCTGCAAAGTCCACCATTTCTAGGTGGATCAAGCAATTAATCACTCAGGCCTACGGCTTGAAAGGGTTGCCTCCTCCAGTATCATTAAAGGCTCATTCTACTAGAGCCATGGGCGCCTCCTGGGCAGCACACCACCAGATCTCTATGGCTCAAGTTTGCAAGGCGGCAACCTGGTCTTCTGTCCACACATTTACAAAATTCTACAAGTTGGACGTAAGAAGGAATACTGATACTGCCTTCGGGCAGGCAGTGCTGCAAGCTGCAGTTTGAGACCCTCGGATCCCGGGGGCTCCTCTTTTTTTTTGAGTTAAATTTAAAATTTAAGATTATTTTTCTCAAATAAGTTGGATTTATTATGATTTGAGTATATCTCTAAATTAAATCCTTTTGTCTTGGAGATGTTCTCCCTCCCCTCATTGTAAGCATTGCTTTGGGACATCCCATATAGTAATGAATGCCGCTCTGTGTCCCGTGATGTAACGATAAAGAAAAAGAGATTTTTAATACAGCTTACCTGTAAAATCTTTTTCTTGGAGTACATCACGGGACACAGAGCTCCCACCCCTCTTTTTGAGGACCATTTTGGGAGGCATACTGCTTGCTACAAAACTGAGGTACTCCTCCTATGGGAGGGGGTTATATAGGGAGGGGCATTTCCTGTTTGAAGATTGCCAGTGTCTACACCTGAAGGTACTCCATATAACCCATATAGTAATGAATGCCGCTCTGTGTCCCGTGATGTACTCCAAGAAAAAGATTTTACAGGTAAGCTGTATTAAAAATCTCTTTTTTTTTGCCACACATAGCGTTTTGCTTATAGGCCAAAAAGTTAAATTTTGGTCTTATCTGATCAGAGCACCTTCTTCCACATGTTTGCTGTGTCCCCCACATGGCTTCTCACAAACTGCAAATGGGACTTCTTTTGGCTTTCTTTCAACAATGGCTTTCTTGACACTCTTCCTTAAAGGCCAGATTTGTGGAGTGCATGACTAATAGTTGTCCTGTGGACAGATTCACCCACTTGAGCTGTGTATCTCTGCAGCTCCTCCGGAGTTACCATGGGCCTCTTGGCTGCTTCTCTGATTAATGTTTTCCTTGCCCGGCCTGTCAGTCTAAGTGGATGGCCATGTCTTGGTAGGTTTGCAGTTGTGCCATACTCTTTCCATTTTCGGATGATGGATTGAACAGTGCTCTGTGTGATGTTCAAAGCTTGGGATATTTTTTTATAACCTTAACCCTCCTTTAAACTTCTCCACAACTTTATCGCTGACCTGTCTGGTGTGTTCCTTGGCCTTCATTATGCTCATTGTTCACGAAGTTTTTCTAACAAACCTCTGAGGGATTCACAAACTAGCTGTATTTATACTGAGATTAAATTACACACAGGTGGACTCTATACTAATTAGGTGACTTCTGAAGGCAATCGGTTCCACTAGATTTTAGTTAGGGTTATCAGAAAAAAGGGGGTCGAATACAAATGCATGCCAAACTTTTTAGATATTTATTTGTTAAAAAAATTGAAAACCTTTCATCATTTTCCTTCCACTTCACAATTATGTGCCATTTTGTGTTGATCTATCACATAAAATACTAGGGTTGTCCCGATACCACTTTTTTAAGACCGAGTACAAGTACCAATACTTTTTTTCAAGTACTCGCCGATACCGAATACCAATACTTTTTTTTAATGTCATGTGACAATTTTAATAATGGACATGACAGGGGGCACTGACGGATGGACGCCACTGACTGATGGCACTGACAGGGGGCACTGACGGATGGATGGCACTGACAGGGGGGCACTGACGGATGGATGGCACTGATATGGGGGCGCTGACGGATGGATGGCACTGATGGGGGGCACTGACAGATGGATGGCACTGACAGGGTTGGCACTGACGGATGGATGGCACTGACAGGGGGCACTGACGGATGGATGGCACTGACGGATGGATGGCAGTGACGGATGGATGGCACTACTGACCACTGCTCCGTCCACTACACTATATACTGACCAATACTGACTTCTCTAAACTCCTCTAATCTCTCTCTGGCTGACAGTACTCGCACAAATGCTCGGTATGGGTACCGATACTAGTATCGGGATAACCCTATAAATTCCAATAAAATACATTTATGTGTCTGGTTGTAACATGACAAAATGTGAAACATTTCAAGGGGTATGAATACTTTTTCAAGGCACTGTATAACAAAGGGTTCATGTGATGATTGCTTTCCATTTGGCAGCATCATCAGTTACAAGTATACTGTCTACTTGGTAGGGTGCGTTGTCATAAAGCTGTTTAGGGTAAAAGAACAGACTACTTGCGTCTACTGACTTCCTGCAATTAGTGTTCTCTCCAGGCTATTGTGTGCAGGGTGTCTTGTGTGCATGCATTACCAGAACAGTAATGTGGTGGAAAGTATGCTGTGTCATGGACACATTTGTAAAGACTGATATTGGGCTGCGTTTAGTAGTATTCATTTCAGTTGTCATCCAAGCTGGAAGAAAGGTTGCCTTTTATTGGCTTTTGATTTATGAAGACCTAGGCACATCAAGGAACATTAAGTCCAGTAGCCTAGCTAAAACCTAGGTAGCTAACACTAGGTTTTATTTACACAAGGGTTTGAAAAATAACTGTTTGTATTGTCCCTAGCAATCAAACATATTCATCCATGTCCCTCTTATTTAAAAAAATTCTCGTCTTTGAAGGTGTTTATGGCCACTATTTGCATCATACACGATGCCTGTTGCATTCCGTAATAAGACACCATCATGGTGGCGTTTTTTTTTTTTTTTTAAAGCACATATCCTTATAGTCCAATTATTGGTCATTAGACAGTTGGGATGTGACAGGCTGGTGGGCTACTAGGAATTGTCAAAATTAGACAAGCTGTGTATTTTAAGGATCTTTTAAGCCAACGTTTTATAAATTGACCATTGGTGTAACAGAGATAATGGCATCCCACCAAGAATCTTATATATATATATATATATATATATAGCAATGCCTTGAATTTTTGTTCGACCTGAAAACTGTTGCTGCTAGCACTGGATGTTTTTTTGTTCATGTGTGCCATTTTTATAATCTGACCTGGGTTTCTGAACAAGTAAAAGCTCTGTAAGTTTTATAAGTCAGGGAAGAAGTGTAAAGCATCCACCTTGATCTTTGTCAATTTATCAAGTTCTTTGTCTTTTTCTAGCTTTAAAATATATAATTACCTTTCACATGACAGCCCTGGAAATTATCCATGGTAACGGGATGCTAATAGTTTAAGTGGTCGGTTCATCTGACAGTTTTAGGATGAGTTCTATGTAGGGTCACGGCATAGAAACCATTAATCCTGAGTTACTTCATTTATTCCACGTTCAGACTTGTAATGGAGGAGAAATTAGAGCTTCCTGCCAACACAGCTTGTAATATTAAGACATTGTTGGACTAGTTCCCATTTTATTTTGCCAGTCCAGAGAAAAGCTGTGTTTTTAAAAAAAAAAAAAAGGTAGATGCAAATGTAATCGTTAATTAGGTCTTCGAGAATGTGTTTAAAGATTAAGGATTAGCTTAATGTGTTTGGATTCTACTCTGAACAAACATCATGCCCACCAGGAAGTTGCAACCTGTACTAAGCCAATTATCTGCAGGCAGGGCATTCTCCAGCCCACAGTGGTACATATACAAGGAGCAGGTACATACTTGGCTGTGGGGTGGGGAATGCCATATCTGCACATCATTAGCCCAGTAGACTGAACGCTTCTTAGCAGGCTTGCTGACATGGGTTCAGTTTAGGTTTCAAAAAACACATCTGATTTCAACCCGGTGAGCTTAAAGTGATTGTAAAGTCTCATTTTGTTCTATAAAAATAACAAACATATTATACTTGCCTATCCTTTTGCAGTGGATTTGCACAGAGCAGCAGGATCCTCTTTTCATGTGCCTTTTTTGTGCTTCTGGCCCCTCCCTCCTGTTGAGTGCCCCGACAGCAAGCAGCTTGCTATGGGGGCACCCAAGCCAAGCTGCAGCTCCGTGTGTTTGTTTAAACACGGCACTATGGTTCGGCTCCGCCCCTTCACACTCCTGATTGGATAACTGACTTTGATTGACAGCAGCGGGAGCCAATGGCCCTGCTGCTGTGTCTTAGCCAATCAGGAGAGAGAGAGAGACGGCTGAGCCACACGTGGACATCGCTCGACAGAGATGGGGCTCAGGTAAGTATTACGGGTGCTAAAGGGGGGCTTCTGCATAGTATGCATTAAGATAAAAAAACCTTCTGACTTTACAACCACTTAAGACCCAGACCAAAATGCAGGTAAAGGACCTGGCCAGTTTTTGTGATTCGGCACTGCGTCGATTTAACTGACAATTGCGCGGTCGTGCGACGTGGCTCCCAAACAAAATTGGCGTCCTTTTTCTTCCCACAAATAGAGATTTCTTTTGGTGGTATTTGATCACCTCTGCGGTTTTTATTTTTTGCGCTATAAACAAAAATAGAGCGACAATTTTGAAAAAAATGCAATATTTTTTTCCTTTTTGCTATAATAAATATCCCCCAAAAATATATAAAAAAAAAAGATTTTTTTTCCTCAGTTTAGGCCGATACGTATTCTTCTACATATTTTTGGTAAAAAAATCTCAATAAGCGTTTATCGATTTGGTTTGCGCAAAATTTATAGTGTTTACAAAATAGGGGATAGTTTTATTGCATTTTTATTAATAATTTTTTTTTTTTACTACTAATGGCGGCGATCAGCGATTTTTTTTTTTTTCGTGACCGCGACATGGCGGACACACCGGACAATTTTGACACATTTTTGGGACAATTGTCATTTTCACAGCAAAAAATGCTATACAGATGCATTGTTTACTGTGAAAATGACAATTGCAGTTTGGGAGTTAACCACTAGGGGGCGCGGGTCACGGAGCTTCGGACCGCGACCCACGGCTGGGCACTAAAAGAGGATGTACATGTACGTGCTTGTGCCCAGCCGTGCCATTCTGCCGACGTATATGTGCAGGAGGCGGTCCTTAAGTGGTTAAAGTATACAATCATAGGGTTTTTTAAACTTGCTTCAGTGTATAATTTGTATTTATGTGTATTTGGGACAGCTGTATTTGCTCATTACATATGCAGATTTGGTTTTTAGTTTCTGGTTTGCAGTCTTATACAATGGTTGGGGTTTACTGACTTCCTTCTCTCAAACCAGTCAATTGGCCAGATCATTGAAACCATTGCACTTCCTACGTAGAACACAGACTGGGTGAGTTCGGGGACATGCACCTGCACCACACGGGTGTCTGGAAGCAGCAACTGTGTCCATTCAGTCTCTCTGTCTCTGTTGACATGAATAGGGCTGCCTGCATATGGATGCACAGAACACCATGCAAGCAAACAGCCCTCAATCGGGTGTATGCTAATGCCTTGTACACACGATCGGAATTTCCGATGAAAAAAGTCAGACAGAATTTTTTTCATCGGATATTCCGACCGTGTGTGTGCGCCCCATCTGAGTGTTTCCTTCGGAAATTCCGACGGACTTAGAAAGAGAACATGTCCTTTTTTCCGACGAAAAAAAAATTCTATCGGAAATTCCGTTCGTCTGTATGGCTCTCCGACGGAGAAAAAACAGGCATGCTCAGAATCAAGTCGACGCATGCTCGGAAAGCATTGAATTAATTTTCTCGGCTCGTCGTAGTGTTGTACCTCACTGCGTTCTTGACGTTCGAAATTTGGTGTGACCGTGTGTATACAAGACGGCTTGAACGGAATTCTATCGAAAAAATCCATCAGAGTTTATCCCGATGGAAATTTCGATCGTGTGTACAAGGCATATGACTTTCTTGCATCAGTTTTTTTTTTTTTTTCTTCTAAGTATTCGCTTTCAGGTAATGATACAAATGGTACAAAAATGTATGTATGTGGTCCAAGCAAGTTGATAACTGTATATTCTTTTTTCAGAGTATCATATTACAGTGAGCTGCCTTTCTTTTTATTAGATAATTATATACTCTTGCCATATTTAGCTGACTTGTAAAGTGAATGTGTATGTTAGTGGTGCCGGGGAATTTGTATATTATGGCAATCAATATTACCAGCTAAGCAGCATTTACTAGCAAAGCTTGCAGTACCTTTGTGCGTGCATTGTGTGGTATCCTGCCACATGTTTTATAGCTGTATGATGTCTGACAGTAATCTCATTTAAGGTTTTCCCAAAAGTGAAAACGGTGCATTAAGCAGCATAACAAATACCTCAAATCAATAGAAAGCCAGCACTTTCCCTTGTATGCTAATCCAAGAAAATTCTTAGGCTCTGCTGGAGTCGCTGGAGCCATTTCTGTTGATGCTCATCAATATCACATTGGAGTGCCTAAAGAGATTGGAAATGGATATGGGAGCGTATGAAAATACAATGAGTGCTAGTCATAAGCAGACAGGATGTCAAGGGACTGAAATGGGTATTGACTGTGGAATGAGAAAGCTCATTTGATTTATTACATGTCAGGAACGTTGATGTGTGGGTCTCCGCTAATGTCACCTCTGGCATTCTGTAAAATAATGTTGTTCAACTATTTGCATTATATGCCATCTAGAACTTAAGTTTCGAAAGGATAATTTTTTTGTTTTGGGAAAGATGGGGAAAGGGAGCATTTGATGTGAGACTCATAATTTTATTTTTTTTGCTACTTTCTTCAGAAAAACTATCTTGCAATTCTAAATAAAAAAAAAAGATTTTTCCTAAGTGTGTGGACCAGGGCAGGGAATAGGGATTATATCTCCACAGGGAGATCTTGTAACATTAGGTTTTAATAGAGTGTAGAAGACGTTTAATTTCTGCCTGTGTCCACTTTGGGGGGGATTCCCTATACATCCTGTGTATTCATCAGGACTGGAAGTAATGAGACGCAACAATAAAAATTGGTGATCTAGCATTTTATCATTGTTCTAAATTATAGCTGTAGTTTTCTGCATTGATAGAAAGGGTGTGCACTAATTTACTGATGTTTGTATCGTGTTTAACGTGATTGTGAAGTTTGCCTTTTTTTTTTTTTTTTAACACAAACATGTCATACTTGCCTGTTCTGTGCAATGGTTTTGTACAGAGCAGCCTGGATCCTCCTTCTCCGGGGTCTTCTCCCCCCATCGAGTGCCCCCATAGGAAACTGCTTCCCACAGGGACACTCATGCGCCAGGCTGTTTGCATCAATTCAGGCCCCGCTCTCTGCTGACAGGTTTTGACTGACAGCAGCAGGAGCCAATTGCTTCCATTTCTCTGAGGCAAGTCTGTCAAAGCCAGGAGAATAGCTGCTGCAGACAGGAACAGCGCTGGACCAAGATTGGGTTCAGGTAAGTATTTAGGGGGGCTGGGGGAGAGTCACTAGTAAAAGTTTTTTTTTTTTTATCTTAAACCTTAACTTAGAAAAAAAAATGTTACCTTTTTAGAACTACTTTAAATTCTACAAGCTGTTGCATTTTTTTCCACTGAGTTTTTACTCGCATGTTCATCAATTGTATTTACAAAATGTAAAGTGTTACTAAGCCCAGCACCCTGCGTTCACTATATTTGGTCTCCCACAGTACACAGAAAATGGAAATGCAATTATTTTAGTAAATATAAACTGCTAAATACCTTTTCTCATTAGCAGTTAGAGTAATCTTGTGACTTCTATCAGTGTCCAGCCAAACACTGATTAAAACTTGTAGGAGGAATTTTCGGACTTTGAGATTGCAAGACCCCTTACCCTCTGTCTGAACAGTGTTGATTGGCCCTGTGCTGATCGCATGCATCCACCCAAGAAAGAAAAACCTCTCTAGCAATACACACCAAATTGGGCATTTGCAGCCCGACTCCATAGACTCTGTGTTATCAGGAGATTGTTAGGGGACAGTGGAAGGAGGGGGGGATCAGAGAATACAGGATCAAACAGCATTTTTACAAAATGTTTTACTGCATATACAAGACTGATTTTACGGTTGTGGGTTTAATAACACTTTTTAAGGAATTCCTAAATTGTTAACCTGGTCTTTCTTTTTGTTTTGTCCAGGAGATATGAATCCCATCCAGTATGTGCTGACCTGCAAGCTCAAATTCTCCAGTGCTATCAGCAGAATCCCCAGCAGACGCTGAGCTGCTCTGTATTGGCTAGCCAGTACATGCAGTGTGTCAACAATGCCAAACAGGTGTGTCTCATTTATTTTTGAAGCATCCTCCATTTATGTACAAATATTGTTAACAGCATTATACCCAAGTATACCTTTTAACCCCATCGCTTCCAAGCCCTGCAATTTTTCCATTGCTTTATTTTTGCCTTACAGCTTTGAGTTTGTAAAAGACCCCCCCCCCCCCCCCCCCCCTCAAGCAATATATTTTCCAAAAGCACATGACTTGTAGAATAAAAATAAGGTGCTACTGATTTTAAGGCACTGCGATATATGCGCAAATGTTTTAAAGCATAATTTTTGCTAAACATACACTTAAAATCATTATTATTCATAGAAAATTGTACAACATTCCTACTAACTATAAGGCTAGGTTTCCACTACCCCAAAGTCACGCATTTTTTGGCCGGGATTTTGCCACAATTTTATGTGACTTGAATCAATGCCTGTGTATTCTTGAGGTCTATAGACCTCAAGTCTCACCAAAGTGGGTTCTAAAGTAGTGCAGGGACTGACTTAAAGTCGTACAGATATGAATGGTACTCTTTTTTTGCGAAATCGTGAAAATCGAGCATACGCAAAACAAAATAACCACATTTTTCTGTAAATATTTTATTATATCTTTTCATGTGACAACACTGAAGAATTGACACTGCTACAATGCAAATTAGTAAGTGTACATCTTGTATAACAGTGTACATTTTCTGTCCCCTCAAAATAACTCAACACACAGCCATTAATGTCTACAGCACTTGCAACAAAAGTGAGTACTTCCCTAAGTGAAAATGTCCAAGTTGGTCTCAATTAGCCATTTTCCCTCACTGGTGTCATGTGACTTGTTAGTGTTACAAGGTCTCAGGTGTGAATGGGGGAGCACTGGAAGTTCAACATGGCACCTCATGGGAAAGAACTCTCTGAGGATCTGCAAAAAAGAATTGCTACTCTACATTAGGATGGCTTGGGCTATAAGAAGATTGCCAAGACCCTGAAACTGAGCTGCAGCATGGTGGCCAAGACCATAGTGCGGTTTAACAGGACAGGTTCCACTCAGAACAGTCCTCGCCATGGTCAACCAAAGAATATAAGTGCACATGCTCAGCGTCATATCGAGAAGTTGTCTTTGGGAAATAGATGGAAGAGTGCTGCCAGAATTTCTGCAGAGGTTGAAGGGGTGGGGGGGTCAGCCTGTCATTGCTCAGACCATATGCCGCATCAAATTGGTCTGCATGGCTGTCGTCCCAGAAGGAAGCCTCTTCTAAAGATGATGCACAAGAAAGCCTGCAAACCGTTTGCTGAAGACAAGCAGACTAAGGACATGGATTACTTGAATCATGTCCTGTGGTCTGATGAGACCAAGATGAACTTATTTGGTTCAGATGGTGTCAATCGTGTGTGGCGGCAACCAGGTGAGGAGTACAAAGACAAGTGTGTCTTGCCTAAAGTCAAGCATGGTGGTGGGAGTGTCATGGTCTGGGGTCGCATGAGTGCTGCCGGAACTGGGGAGCTACAGTTCATTGAGGGAGCCATGAATGTCAACATGTGCTGTGAGATACTGAAACAGAGCTTGATCCCCTCCCTTTGGAGACTGGGCTGCAGGGCAGTATTCCAACATAACGACTACAAACACACCTCTAAGACGACCATTGCCTTGCTAAAGAAGCCGAGGGTAAAGGTGATGGACTGGCCAAGCATGTCTCCAGACCTAAACCCTATTGAGCATCTGAGGGGCATCCTCAAATGTAAGGTGGAGGAGTGCAAGGTCTCTAACATCCACCAGATCCGTGATTTCAAGTCGTGGAAGAGGACACCAGTGGCAACCTGTGAAGCTCTGGTGAACTTCAATCTCAAGAGGGTTAAGACAATGCTGGAAAATATTGACACTTTGTGGCCAATTTGGACATTTTTTTACTTGGGGGTGGTACTCACTTTTGTTGTCAGCGGTTTAGACATTAATGGCTGTTTGTTGAGTTATTTTAAGGGGAAATCAAATTCACACTGTTATACAAGCTGTGCACTCACTACTTTATATTGTAGAAAAGTGTCATTTCTTCAGTGTTGTCATCTTAACCACTTCAGCCCCGGACCATATTGCTGGTCAAAGACCAGGCCACTTTTTGCGATTCGACACTGTGTCGCTTTAACTGACAATTGCGCGGTCGTGCGACATGGCTCCCAAACAAAATTGGCATCCTTTTTTTCCCCACAAATAGAGCTTTCTTTTGGTGGTATTTGATCACCTCTGCAGTTTTTAGTTTTTGTGCTATAAACAAAAATAGAGCGACAATTTTGAAAAAAAATAAATAATATTTTTTACTTTTTGCTGTAATACATATCCCCCAAAAATGTATAAAAAAACATTTTTGTTCCCTCAGTTTAGGCCGATACGTATTCTTCTACATATTTTTCGTAAAAAAAAAATCGCAATAAGCGTTTATTAATTGGTTTGCGCGAAAGTTACAGCGTTTACAAAATAGGGGATAGTTTTATGGCATTTTTATTAATATTTTTTTTTTTTACTAGTAATGGCGGCGATCAACGATTTTTATTGGTACCGCGACATTATGGCGGACACTTCGGACACTTTTGACACATTTTTGGGACCATTGGCATTTTTATAGCGATCAGTGCTATAAAAATGCATTGATTACTATAAAAATTGCACTGGCAGGGAAGGGGTTAACACTAGGGGGCGAGGAAGGGGTTAAGTATGTTCCCTGGGTGTGCGCCCCTATTGGCTGCTCAGCGAGATGACGTATAGTTACGCGATCTCGCCCAGCAGAGACGGCCTGCCGCCGTAAAACTACGGGGCAATCGGTTAAAAGATAAAATATTTACAAATATTTGAGGCGTGTACTCACTTTTGGGAGATACTGTGTTACATATATATGTATGTATGTATGTATGTATGTATGTATGTATGTATGTATGTATGTATGTGTGTGTGTGTGTGTGTGTGTGTGTGTGTATGTGTATATATATAAATAAATTGGCATTCTGTTATCTCCTGCCTTTGATGTATTGTTTGGTTTGCTTGTTTGTTTCTCTGTCTAATCCCTGCATGTGAATACTCTGCGTGCTTAAATAATTCTATAAAATGTGTAAACAAGCTACTTTGCATCTATTGCTAATATTTGTATTATGATGACTGACTTCAGAACTAAATTATGAGTATTAGCACTGTTTTAACAGCAAACAGAAAAAACAGCATGGTAGAGGATGCACTAGTATTGGGTTATTCAGCCCTACATTGCAGTTTGGTTTATAGAAATCCAGAATTGTGCCTCAGAAGCAGAAACTTGGAGGCACAGATACTCCATGTGGAGCATGTGACACCCATGTAACGGCATTGGTGATTGGCCATACAGGCATCAAGCTTTGTTACATGGGGACAAGAAGAAAGATCTTAGCCCGGTGTAATCCAAAAGTCAAAATTTTGGCTTCCTCTCTCTATTCCTGGCAGACAATGTGCCAATGTGCCCTTCCATACTAATATGTAGCTCAGTGTGTAGCAGTACATAGAAAAGGTGCAATGAGCAGTAAGAAATGGCAGTGCAGAGCCATGGAAT